>NC_142684.1:16122777-16450555 GCF_056320005.1 Nelumbo lutea | reverse complement strand
TTCAGCATAACATCAAGAATGTTTTTTACATGGTAATCTTCTTGAGGAGGTCTATATGGAGTAACCACCAGGGTGTGTTGCTCAAGGGGAGGATGGTAAAGTGTGTAGACTAAAGAAGGGCATTTATGGACTTAAATAGTCCCCTGTGCGTGGTTTGGTAGACTCAGTGAAGTGGTAAAGAAGTTTGGCATGAAATAGTGTTAGGTGCGTCACTCAGTATTTAGCTATGATTCAAGTGTTGGGAAGATATTATTGGTAATATATGTAGATGACATTGTTATTACCGACAGTGATAGGTTGGGGATTGATAGACTAAGACTTTTTTGCATGATCACTTCTAGACAAAAGGACCTTGGCAAATTAAAATATTTCTTGGGGATAAAAGTCGCAATATTAATTTGTGTCAAAGAAAGTATGCTCTTGATTTGTTAAAAGAGACAAGTTTGTTGGGTGCCAAACCAATTAAAACACCTATGGAACCAAATGCCAAATTGCGTAGTGGTGCAAGTGATGAGTTTGAAGATCTTGGAAGGTACATGAGGTTGGTGGGTAAGTTAAACTACCTAACCATTACTCAGTTAGATATTTCATTTGTAGTTAATATGGTGAGCCAATTTATGCAGAATCCTCGGGTTCCACATTGGGATGCAATCCTAAGGATTGTACGATATTTGAAAGGAGCTCTTGGTCGTGGTTTGTTATACAAGAGTGGAGGAAGTCTTGAGATAGAGGGATACACTGATGCTAATTGGGCTGGTTTTGTATCTGATAGAAGGTCCACTATAGGTTATTGTACCTTTCTTGTATCTAATAGAAGGTCCACTATACAGTGGTGGCAAGAAGCAGTGCAAAAGTTGAATATAGAGCCATGGCACATACAACTTGTGAACTAGTGTGGTTGAGGAACCTCTTACAAGAGATGGGGTATTTGATTGATACCCCTATGAAGCTTTATTTGTGACAACCAAGCTACAGTCCACATATCTTCCAATCCAGTTTTTCATGAGAGAACAAAACATATAGAAATTGATTGTCACTTTGTGAGAGAGAAGGTATTCAGTGGAGTGATAAGCATTGCATATGTTAACATAGGAAGTCAATGGGCAAACTTGTTCACCAAAGGGTTGAGTTAGGGAAGAGTGGATTACATATGTAACAAGTTGGGACTATATGACATATACTCACCAGTTTGAGGGGGAGTGTTAGTGATGGCTGTATAGGGGCAGTTTGGTCCTTTTATTTATATTGGGAGTGAGGTGTAATGTGTGACTTGAATGATGTTTGATGTGTCCCATACTTAAGTAGGGGCATAACAATAATTGTGTTTTATGATTAGTAAAACAATAAATACATCATCCTGGCCGACTAGAGAGTGAGATTTTTCTCTCTTGTTCAAACCCGTTTTTCTTCTCTCTTCGCTCTCATTCAATCTCCTACTGTTATTCTTAATCTAATAACAGTGCAGATCTGAATTTTATCAATCCCCAACAAAATATTTTGTTGCAGCAATTGGGAAACATTTGAAGGTTCTAAGTCTAGAACAAGTAGAGTAATGAGCCATATTAACTGCATTAAATTGGGCTCTAAATTTTGGTCTGAAACAGGTTCAAGTCTTCACAGATTTGCTACTCTAGTCTCTCAAGTATCTAACAAAAGCAAAAACAGAAGATGGTTGGAACATGCACCATAGTTTTCAAGGTGCCAAGGTGAGGCTAGGCGACAGGGGGGGCGCCTAGTCGCCTAGGTAATAGATTTTTTTCTGTAGAAAACATAGATTGGGTAGTTCCCTATGTACCATAGCCATATTTCCTTAATAATTATTCATAATTTTCATAAAAAAAGTATAGAGTTCATGTTAAAGTGTAGAAAATCAACGTATTCATGAGAAGAAATAGAAGGAAAAGAAAAGGGAAAAATCCCAATCAGTACCTTGTACTTTGCCTCGAGTGACAATTTGGTCCCCGAACTTTAAAATGTGACAATTCAGTACCTGAACTTTCAAAATGCAACAATCCAGTACCCAAACTTTCAAAATGTGACAATCCAGTACCCAAACTTTCAAAATGTGACAATCCAGTACCTGCCGTTAATCAACCGTTAAGTGACATTTGAAATGTCAAAAATGCCCTTCGAATGCCATCTAATTCTCTTTATCAACCATCCAAACGTTGACAAAAATCTGAACAGTCCCAAATCCTAGCCTCTTTTATTCAAAAAAAGTTGGTGACTATTTAGAAATAGAATTTGGGACTATTCATTTTATTATCAATGTTTGGATGGTTGATAAAGAGAATTAGATGGCATTCTTAGGGCATTTTTGACTTTTCAAATGTCACTTAACGGCTGATTAACAGACTGGTCAGGATAGGTACTGGATTGTCACCTTTTGAAAGTTCGGGTACTGGATTGTCACATTTTGAAAGTTCGGGTACTGAATTGTCGCATTTTAAAGTTCGGGGACCAACTTTTCACTCGAGCCAAAGTACAAGGTATTGATCGGGAATTTACCCTTTTCTTTTCCTTTTTCTTTTTCTTCTCATGAATATGTTGATTTTTTATACTTTAACATGAACTCTATACTTTTCTTATGAAAATTATGAATAATTATTAAGGAAATATGGTTATGGTACCTGGGGAACTACCCTTATTTTTGTTATAGGAAAAGAAGAAAAGAAAAAGTAGTAGTAGTAGAAAATGTGTTGATTAGACAAAATTTTAAGTTCTTACTTACTTACTGGTTCAGGTTTTGAAGTCTTTAGGGGTTCAATACAGCATTTAGCAATGTTTATATTGATTAAACCCTAACAAATAACAAAACCCCCCCTATAAACTGCATCCTGCCCGTGAATTTGGCATCAATTCACGGTCAGGATTCATCTCCCCTGTACGGTGGGGCTACAAAATTCTGACCTGGACTGATCAGTCATTCTTTCTAAGAAAAGTAATAAAAATAAATTTGTATATTAACAACAAAATGAATATTTTAGTTTAGTAGTGCCTAATTTATAATTATAATGTAAAAAAAATAAAGAATAAAAAAGAATTTTATAATACATACTACAAAATTGCTTGGCGATTAGGCAAGGTGAGCCTCAAAAGGCATCTTGTCACCTAGGTGCCCGCCTAGGCATTGCCTTGACAACTACGACCGGCACTGATTGAAGAAATTGAGTATGTTGTTAATCAATTTGTCAGCTGTAAAGTAACTTGTATCGAAAGAGACCGTAATATCATAGTTCATACAATAGCAGGAAAAGCTAGGCAACAAGGTGACATGGAATATCTTGAAACTCCACCAAGCTGGCTATGGGGGCACTTCTCTGGCCCTAGCTCAGCATGGAGATGTAATTTAAACTCTTCTTAGTGAATTCTCCTTTAGTTTTGCCAAAAAAAGAAAGAAGAAAAACGGAAGAAACACCATTGGTAGTCGATCATCTCCAAAGTCACTCCTATTTTTTTAGTTGATGTTAGCATCTACTCTGCCGTCTGGCATTTCTGATCAAAATGACCCACTCGAAAACCGTTGTTTCTGTTTATCTTTTGGTTTCAAATGGTAGTCTTTTATAGATATATTAGTTGTGTTTAGCTCTGATAGTTCTTGGTTTTTACAACTTCAACAATCATAAATTTTTATAGATACAAAAACTACTGTATATATGCACAGTTTTGATTTACCATTGGATTCTAATAGTGGAATATAAACTATTGCATGCCCAATTTGTACCGATGTGATGAGAGGGCATCTTCCACAGATGATTTCTTTGTTTTCTGCAGAAATATATTTCCCTCTCTACAGCTTATAGACATTCTTCTTCCTGTCGATGATTTTCATGTCCCATTTGTTTGCCACTCTCCAATATCACCGACGGTATTTGAAGTTACTCTCCTTGTGACATTCATGGAGTGATGGAGACAGTCCAAACTTTAAATAAAGATATGAGAATTGTTGTTCTTGGTTCTTATGACTTTAACAATTGTAATTAGCTCCTTTTTTTCCCTTGTGCCAATTTTTAATTATATTCCCTTGCTCTTTGAAGGTGATATATAGTTTGCATTCAGCTCATTTCTGTTTGTGTGTTTTTTCTTCTAAACAGGACCTTTACCAAACAAGATAGAAACAGAGATCAATCACATGGTAAAGGACCCTTTTAACTGGCTGTACAGATAAGGAAAAATTGAAAGAAAAAAAATTAATCTGATACTCAGCTTGTGACCATTTACTCAACTTTATTGAATAAAAACTATACAAATGTTTCACTATTGGACTTGCTATTGATAGTTGTTAGAATGTCATGTAAATTTGAAATCTCAAAAGAAAGATTACTAACCTTGGTGATTATGGATTTAGTAGTAGAAAATTAATAAACGGATCTAGTTGACCTAAACTTATGTGAATTTTAAATGGTTTCTCTGAAGTTTGAACCGATTTTTGTGCTTCTTTCAATTTCCTTTGTTTTCCTTTTTAGTATTTATGTGAATGGTTTGTATCTGTTGCATTTTGGATGCAAAAAGAGAAAAAAACAATTATAAGAGATGGTCATGGTGCAGATTGTTTTTGTCAAGGGTCTGAGTATTAAACAGTGAACCAGTCTTGTTTGCAAAAGTGATACGAAGCTGATTCTTTTTCTTATATTTTTCAGGGCTACCTTCTTATGAACCAAAAAGGAGCCTGATCGGGAAAGAAGGAAATGCTTAGATTATTATTGGGAAGAGCAGGAAGCTCAAGTGTCATTAGCCTACGTCGAGATGGATTTGCGTATGAGCAGAGGTTTAGTCTGGTTAATATAAAGCTGAAATGGGTGAAGGACAGAGCCTTGGATGCCATTGTGGCTGGGGAAGGTGAACTCAGAGCTGCTTGCCTTCTTGTCTCTATCATCGCCTGTGATCCTCGCCATTGTCTCCCCATATACCATCTCTTGAAACATCGCAAGCAGCTTGGTCTATCCCCAGATCTCAGGCTCTCTACTTTCATCAGAAGATACCCGACCCTTTTCTCTGAATTTCCTGTTATTGCTGGAGGCAGTACTGTCCCGTGGTTCTGCTTGACAGACGGGGCACTCAAACTGCACCAAGAAGAGATTGAAATCTTCCAGGCGAATGAGACTGATCTTGTTGAGAGGCTCCAGAAACTGCTCATGCTCACTAGAGATAGGATCCTGCCTTTGCAAACCATTGACCAACTGAAATGGGATATGGGTTTGCCAAATGACTATTCCTTCTCCTTGGTTCCCCATTATCCACAGCTCTTTTCATTCATCCACCTCCCTGATGAACGGATTGGATTGAAACTCTTATGCTGGGATGAGCGTCTAGCTGTCTCGCAATTGCAGAAAAGTTCTCTTGCAGCTGCAGTTGAACACTACCACCACCAATGGCAGCAGCAAGGTGTTCAAACTTTGGGTTTCCCAATTAGGTTCACTAGGGGTTTTGGATTGAAGAAGAAGTGCATGCAATGGCTAGAGGAGTGGCAACAGCTCCCATATACTTCTCCTTATGTGGATGCATCCCATCTTGATCCCCGTACAGATGTTTCTGAGAAAAGAATTGTAGGAGTCTTTCATGAGCTTCTCCACCTCACCCTACAAAAGAAGACTGAGCGTAAGAATGTGAGCAATCTCCGTAAACCCTTGGGCCTGCCCCAGAAGTTCACAAAGGTGTTTGGTCGCCATCCAGGCATTTTCTACATTTCTCACAAGTATGCAACACAGACCGTCATTCTTAGGGAGGCCTATGACCATGAGAAACTGCTCCAGAAGCATCCTTTAGTGGGGATCAGGGAAAGGTATGCAGCCATGATGAAGGAGGGAATTCTCAATAGGAGTAGGGGCTTGTATAAGAGTTCCCCATGTAAAAGCCAAGAGGAGGACAAAGATCACAGTCTGCAAGAATTGGAATTTAGTACCCCTTACAATATTCTTTCAGAAGATAATTTAGATGAAAATTTACGTGTTGAAAAATACTGATGATACTGTTCCTGGGGCTATTAACTGCAGTTTCCACTACTAGAAAATTTTCTGAATAGAACTCAAGACAGCAAGAGGAACTGCTCTGTTCTGCACTTTTGCTATGACCTTGTCCACAGGAAAAGAAGGAAAACAAAAATCTTCTAGGAACCTATGGGTTGAGATGAGGACAAAATTACAAATAATTCATCATCATCATCATCATCCATGCATTATCCCAACTATATGGGGTTGGCTACATGAATCCTGTTTTTCCATTCGTTCAATTTAAAGCCATATTTACTGTTAAATATGGCTTACCCTAAGTTCTTGTAGCCCCTTCCATGTGTAACAAAATTACAAATTAATTTGCATGATATTTAAATCTCTGTAAATGAGAAGATAAGGGGAAGTTGGCTAAGACCATTCAGCTACGTACTTTGAAGACCAATTACTTTGACAGTGAGGTGGTTAGACATAAAATTTAAGGTCTAGACTCTAGAAGGCAATGAGAAAGCAAAAGAAGACATCAATGGAAGTAGAGAGAAGACATATTTAATAGGAGATATGGCTCTTTATGTTCTTGGCAGGCTAGGGTGACAGCAGGGTTTGTCTAGCTGTGCACGTTTAGTTGGGGTGGGGCATAATTGAATTTGCCTCCGAAAAGGAAACACAAGGGGGGAGTAAGGGCGGGCAGGAAGAACTTTGTTGTCCATTCAAGGGTTGTCATGGTAGTTTACCCCTAATATCCATCTATCATCAATCTATACTTCTGGAAAATTGTAGAGGGAATATCAGATTAACTTATGAAATAATGTCTCACAAATACATGCTCCTCTTTTTGTCCTTTCTCCATAATTATTTGAAGGTTTTAATGTCCCTGAAAGGAAGCAAAATTAGGATCTGGGATAACTCTTCTAGTTAACAAGAAAATTAGTTCTGGGTTTCAGCTTTTATTTATTTATTTATTTGCTTAACAAAAAGTACTTTCATTATGCAAATGTTCTTTTTTCCCCTTCCTATTCCATGACAGGATTCACAGGAAGTAATTCTTGAAGAATACATACATTCAAACAACCTGAACACTTGGGGCTTCATTATCCTACCAACCGGAGTCAATATGAGGTAGCATTTCTGAATTCTGATAACTAAGTGTAACTGTGTAAGAATTTAGCTTCCATGCTGGTCTCTATAAGGTATCATAAAGAATTTAGTATCCATGCTGCAAGGTTGGCTAGACAAATTCTGCATTGCAAGCCCACCCATGCAGAGCCATATCTTACTGGAGAATCATAAGTCTTCTAAGTGTTACTATTTTCAACCATTTCTTTTTTTTTTTTTCCAAATTTTGTCCTTTCAAAATCTTAAACTTATACCATATCACTTGTTCGCACTTGCAGTCATTACTCTTTGTAAGGGATTAATTGTAAAGCCACTTCAATTTTCTCTAAGGCCTGTCACCTAATAATGCTATACTTTGGTTCCTGCAAATGTACGTATTTCCAATTTATCCTCCTTAATCTAGGCACTCATCTTTCCCAACATCCTTAGTGTAGGCCATTTCTTTTTCTGCATTCCCTATCCTGTACAAAACGTCCAATGTTACCTTCAAATGGAATCTAATATTTCATGCAAGAATCCAAAGAAAACCCACAGGGGATTAATTCTGATTGAGTTCATTTCATACGGAAGAACTGATAAAATCAGACTTCTCTTCTGTTGTGTAGGCTTCTCTCTTAACATTGTCCAGGCTCTGAATCTTCCCATACTCTTTCCCCTCTCTCATCCCCTTATCTGGTTGAGAGAGAGAGAGATTTATTAAGAGATATCTCTTGGATACTTATACCAAAATCTAACAATCCTGTTGAAGCAGTGGAGGACAACAAAACTTGGAGAACAATAAGGCTGCGTTTGTTTGCATGTAAAACTAAATTTACACCGAGGGTTATAATAATGTAGGTTTAGAGGTGTAAAACTAAATTTACACCGGGGCGGCTGCGTAAGGCTGGCTTGCGTAAA
This sequence comes from Nelumbo lutea, assembly GCF_056320005.1. NCBI lineage: Eukaryota > Viridiplantae > Streptophyta > Magnoliopsida > Proteales > Nelumbonaceae > Nelumbo > Nelumbo lutea. Next base: position 16,442,594 of record NC_142684.1, on the reverse strand, counting down.
GTGCGGGCTGTGCCGTGCTGGCTTGCAGGCCGTTACGGGCTGTGCCTCTGGTGAAAATTTTGGGGGTTGGCTCGGTATGGCCCACGGCCCAGGTCCGTGCTGGCCCGTGCCATGCTGCGGGCCGAGCCTTGGGCGAGGTCGGGCCGTGCATCGGGCCAAAGCTATTTATTTAAAAAATTGACAAAAAATTTAAACTTTTTAATTTTATATGAATTTTGTGTATACAATTTTTTATATATACAATAATTAAATAAATTAGTATAATAAAATAAAAAAATATTTATTTTATTGATATATTATATACTATATATTATTATATAATTATAATTTATATAATATTACATAAATATATAAAAAATATATAAATAATATATATGGGCCGTGTCGCGGGCTGCGGGCTAGGTTGTGTCGGCCCATGAACCTAAAACCCCAGGCCCAGTACGGCCTGCATGGTCGTGCCGGGCTGGTCCAAGTTCGTACCTCAACATAACCACTTGCTAGAAGTGGCTAGAGCTCTTAGATTTCATGCAAGTTTACCCATTCGGTTTTGGAGAGGATGCATACATTGTGAACCATTTGCCCACTCCCATCCTCTCAGGTCAAACACAATATGAGATTCTATATCATCGACCACCTATGTATGCTCATTTCCGAGCTTTTGGATGCTTCTATTATGCAAGTATGTTACAACATGGTTGTGATAGGACAACCCTGCATTTTTATTGGGTATCCTTAAGGACAAAAGGGTTACCGTGTGTATAATATTACTGATGGGCACTTATTTGTTTCTTGGGGTGCCACCTTTTTTATGATCAATTCCCTTATAAGAGTACTAATTATACTACCAAGAAACTTCACAACAAAACCTCCTCATTTCCTATGATTTCACTCCTATTCTTAAGACTACTTTTGATGATTTCTTTACCTAGGCCCATTCTCGACCCATTAATAGCATTACCTTGCCTACTATAGAGGAACAATCTGATTCCTCACCTCATCACGCTCAAAATGAAACTGAACGCATTCAACTGATTCAACCATCCATGTCTACTAGTCCCACAAGGACCCAACATCCACCTACACATCTAAGTGACCATATTTGCCCTACCACTGGATCTACAATGACCATATTTGCCCTACCACTGGATCTACAATGACCCAGGCCCATCAACATATTTCAATTGATTACACACGAATTGAGCCCACTACTTATCAGTAAGCTTGTCACCATGTTCATTGGTAACAAGCCATGACAACTAAGTTGGCTAAACTTGAAGAATATTCATAGTTGGACTTTGGTTGATCTTCCACTTGACAAGGTCCCAATTGGGTGCAAATAGGTCTTCAAAATCAAGACAAAACCCGATAGAAGTTGCAAAGAGCGTTACACCTAAATAAAGGGTGTTAATGACATAGAGACATATTCTCCAATTGTTAAGTTGGTTACAGTCTATTGCCTATTCGTGCTTGTTGTGGCATAAAAACAGAAATTAGATTAGATGGATGTAAATAATGCATTTCTCATGAAGAGGTATACATGCGGCTTCCTCCTGGTCTGTGGTGAAAAAAGAGTTTGCAAGTTGAATAAGTCCATATATGAGATTAACTAGATTTAATGAAATTGCTTATATGGATGACTTGGTTATTACTGGGATTGAATCCCATAATATATTTGAATTGAAGACAAATCTCAGTCAATGTTTTTACATAAAGGATCTCGGGCTCCTACACTATTTTTGGGTATTGAGACCTCTTGGTCCCATGATGGTATTTTCCTTGCAGAAATATCTACATGCATGGCATTCTCAAGAATGCAGACATGTTTGAATGCAAAGCTAGCCACTTCCCTATTCAACATTGGCACCTCAAGCCTGATTCAGACCCACTAGTAGATAATCTAGAATAGTACATGGGCCTAGTGGGGTGCCTTCTTTATTTTACCATCACCAGACCGGACATCACTTATTCTATTCACATTTTCAACTAATTCATGTTTAATCCACAACAACAAGCTCATCTAAACATTGCTGTGCGCATATTCTTTGATATATGAAGTCCTCCATTACATATGGTCTCTTCCTTCTGATAATGATTTGGTTCTCCATGCCTTCTATGAATCTGATTAGGCTGGTTGCCCAACTACTAGGCAGTTAACCATATGCTATTTTATCCCTCTTGGAAACACTCCTTTATCTTGGAAGTCTAATAAGCAATCTACCATTTCTTGCTCATCAACCAAGTAGAGTATTGTGCCATCTCTACTACAACTAGTGGATTGATTTGGCTTAAGCAATTCCACAGTGATCGATCTTAGGCTTGTTCGTTCACAACCAATGGAGCTATTCTGCAACAATAAAGTGGATTTTTGCATTGCTGCTAACTCGGTCTTTCATGAGTGTATTAGATACATTGAAATTGACTGCCATTTCGGCCTCCTCTTTCTCCTAACTTGAGAGGGTGCATTAAACCAACTGTCATCGAAAATTATATTAATGAAACCTAACTGGAGACCCGAGTTATTATTGTTTCTTGATTCTTTGTATCTATATAAGCATCATGATAATGAATTTGAATAGAGTTCTTTTCTTTATTTCGAATTTCTTAGTGATGGTCTCCAAAGCCTAACAAATAGAAGGATCATTAATATAGGACTTCACACTATATACTTATAGGGTCAATTTGCCATTTACTTTGAGAGGTACCAAGTTGTTGATAGAAGGTCATGGTTATTTGAAAATGATTTAATCATTCTCCATAAGGGAGAATCAAACAAGAGTCCCTTCAATTACATCCTTGATATATAAAGCGGATTTTTTGGTCCAATTATTTGGGCTACCAATGGAATACTTGAAGGCTAGTGCGATTAAGCACGTTGCTTTGGAACTTGGAAAACCTTACGAACCAATTGAAAAGGAAATTGCTAAGTGGAGTTGTTATGGGAATAAAGATTTTAGTTGACATCACATAACCTTTATTGCGAAGTCCCCTATTAAGTTAGTAAGGCTACGTTTGTTCTTGGGTAAGTTATTTATCTGGGTAAATATAGTTACCTGAATAAGTTTATGCATCTAGGAGATGAGTATCACTTATTCGGGTAAGTGATACCTAGAAAAATAAACTTTTCCTCATCCCCACATAAATCTTAAAAAAGAACATGAAATTCTTGATCAATGGAAACCAAAATCTTATTGACCAACATTTCCCCTCTCAAAATCCAAAAAAAAAAAAAAAAAAAAAACGCTCTGTAAGTGTTAAAACAACTTAAGTTCAAATTCAATATATATAAGCACCTCTCTCGAAATTGTATCTTTTGTGCTAGAATTAGCCATGAATATGTCACTTGTGGGGTGAAGCACCGACTCCATGTTGCAGTAGATGATTGTTTGGATCTAGTGATGAAAGAGAAATTGATTGCAATGTCAGATCGGGTGATAAAATCATAATGGAAATCTGGACTCCAATGACCATTCCATTCATTTGTCTTCTGTCATAAACCATGTTGAATCTTGAAGATAAAGTCACTGTAGATACAAACTAGCATATTCAACCTTCCAGTTGCCATAGATAGAGCACAACCAACACTATGAGTGTGATGCTCATCAATCTTGCTCATTTTCCTTGGCAAGTGGAATTACACTCGAGAACTTAGAGGGTGATTGCAAAGAGAATAGGGGTCATGGAGGAAAACTTTAGCTGTTTGGAGATTTGGGGCAAAAGAATATTTCCAATCAATGTTCTTTGACAAAAAGACAAGCAAAAACCTGGTTGAGGCAACGAATCATGCATAGGAAGCTTTCAAATAGCCAAAGTTTTTTAGGGAAATAGGTGGGAAATTCATCGAGTTCTTTACACCTGATACCATAGCATCCTCAACTGTTTTATTATTCAAGAATAAAAATAGATTAATCCCTATGTTGAATAGGTAGGGTGAGATGGGGTAACCCTGTCTCAACCCCTTCCATTCTTGATAATCAATCTAATATACATTTTTTAGATTGATTATATATTTCTTTAATATTAACTAATAATTTAACTTAAATAAATAGTAACTTATTAATGTCTTTAAGCATATTATAATTTGTAAAAAAACTATTTAGTATGCATAATGGATTCTTAATTGATGCATTATTAGTAAAGTTGTATGACATCTGCGTCATGTTACATTGGGGGTCTAGGGGCCGGTTTAGGGAGGGGTTACTAACCCCATGTTGTTTAACATGGTTTTAAAAAATGATTTGGAAATGGAATCGTTTTAGCCACCGGTTTTTGGGTTGATGGTTTGACCATTCGATTTGAATGAACAGTCCATTTTGACAACAAAAATAAAGACAAAAAATAATTTAAAAACAGTCAAAACCATTGAACGGATCGACGATTCGATCACCCAGGTCAACGGATCATTAACCAATTCAACGATTTTTGACCAGGGACCGGGTTTGAGGTAAAATGGAACCGATTACCTGGTTCCTGGGCTGAATGGTCTGACCGTCCGAGTCAACTGCGGTTCAAAAACCATGTTTGTAACCATAATAATGTCATCTTGTTTGTTTTAACGAAATTTCACCAAAAAAAAAGCCCTTAATTGTATCAATTGTTGTACCAGAGATTTTATTTTATTGACAGCCCATATTATTCTTATAAGTTGTAGTTGTATACTTGTATTGTAACTTCACTAAATTCTCAACCATGGAGAAACCGGTCATAGCTAGAGAATACAGTGGAAACAAGCCCAACAAATGGCGGTGAAACTTCAGCATGCATTTCCTTGTCGGATCTCCTTCAACCTGTTGAGCTAATCCATCTCCACGCCAGCTTTGCAAGTCATCGATCGATATTGAAAATGATGTAGGCATTGATGATGAAGCATTCAAGCTTATTCTTAAAAGACTGAACCAAACTACTTAATTGACAGATGTAACCAACTGTTTAATTGATAAATGAACCGAAAGGAAACAAAGAAGATGTAGGCTAGTCTCCAACAAACTAAACCGATGTTCTGTTTCCCTACGCACATGTAAAGAAAGAAATTGAGAGGTTCTTGTGATATCTTCAATCACTCCGAAGATCAATATATAGAGACTGCTAATTAAATGTGCCTTAAATGCATCTCACTGTCACTGCTCTTCCAATGTATCCTGTATACAAGACGCGTAATAGATTAGTCTAAACCCATACCAGACGCACCAAACTGATCAAGTGATCATAATTTAAGCTGATGGGTCATGGAACGACTCATGTTGATCCTCTTCCTCCTAAGTGTAGGTTGGCATCATGAGCCTCAGTCCTCTAAATTTCAGTCTCTCGCACAGGCTTCCACTCTCATATTGAGTGTTGACAACGGCAAGTCATTCTCTCCTGAAATTAAGTTCAGTTGGAGTGATGCCATGACTGGTTGAGTGTTTGGTTTAAAACACTAGCGTGTTCATCGCGGTCGCAGGGATTCTTTCCTTTGCTTTGTTCATGCAGTCCTCACAAATTAATAGCTATTACAGATTTAATTTGTAGAAGAAGATTCGCATCGACTTGGAGAAGCTTAAATATCCTAGATCATCATCGTCATTTTACAACATACTGAGCCTAAATCCGTTGTCGTTGGAGTTAAAGGATCATAGGAGTTGGAGCAGGAGCTTTACGTGCACAATGGTCTGTGCAAGTTTTACTGTTTCTTATCTTCCTCGGCTGTAGCTGTAACCATTTTTGCTGCTCTAAAGCATGTCTAGAAGAAGAAAGGTCGGCTCTGTTGCAACTCAGAGAATCCGTCAACAATACCGACGCATTTCATCCGGAGTGGGATGAAGGCCAAGATTACTGCAACTGGGATAGAGTAACTTGCAACAAATCAACATCCCGGGTGCTTACCATTGATTTTGCTTCTGTAAGGAGTCGAAGCCAAGGAATTTGGTACCCAAATATCTCTCTATTTGCTCACTTCAAGGAAATTAAATTACTGAACTTGCAAGGCAACAATATGAGAGGACGACTTAAAGGTATTTTATTTTAACTCCACCAAGTCGGAGTTTCCATCTGATATTAGTTTTTAACATTCTTCTTTGTTTAATTATGAACTGCAGATTTCTGCAACTTGAAGTGCCTAACAATATTGGCTCTCTCCGGAAACCTGATCAATGGCGACATCCTTCTCTGCTTAGGTAGCATGCCCTTAAAGTGTTAGCCCTGTCTGGTAATCAACTCCAAGGTAGCATTCCTCCCTCTGTTATCAACAATCTAACCAACCTTCGTACCATTATGCTTGGTGACAATGACTTTCAGGGTGTGCTGTCTTTTTCTATGTTTGCAAACCTTTCAGAGTTGCTCACCCTTGAATCTTCTGGAAATCATAAACTAGAGATTGAAACTGAAACCACCCCAACGTGGGTTCCATCTTTCCAACTAGAAATCCTTGGGTTGAGAGGGTGTCCTCTCAACAAGCGCAGTGGTGGTAATATCCCAAGTTTCATCTTCAACCAGTCTAGAATCGACATCCTAGATTTGTCAGGCACCTCTCTTCGTGGGAATATCCCTTCCTCACTACTCTACAACTCCTCTTTAGGAATGTTGCTACTAGCAGGCAACCTTCTTGATGGTGAGCTTCCACTTCCTTTCCATAACCATTCTTCACAACTCAAAGTTTTTGACATGGCACATAATCATATTTCTGGGTTAATACAAGCGAACATCAACCTTTTATTTCCTTCTATTAAAGCTCTTGACATGTCAAGAAATGCTCTTCATGGAGGAATTCCGGAATCCATTAGCAAAATCAGGTCTCTATCTTATCTAGATGTATCAGACAATGAGATATTTGGATTTATACCCCCCAACTTGATAAGCAACACCAGTCGATTGGAACACTTACACCTATCAAACAATGACCTACAAGGAGAGATTTCGACAACTGATTTCCAAATGCCAAATCTGAGAAGTTTGATGCTTTGCGGCAATGCCTTTACTGGAAACATCCCACAATCTTTGTCCAACCACACTGGATTATTTGTCTTAGACATTGGAAATAACCAGTTCTATGGCAATATCCCAAGTGGGTTATATGAACTTCCTCTGATAGGAGCAGTCCTTTTAGATGAAAATGGATTGGAAGGTCAAATCCCAATACAGTTCTGTCAAATACAGAGCTTGCTTAGGTAGCATGCCCTTAAAGTGTTAGCCCTGTCTGGTAATCAACTCCAAGGTAGCATTCCTCCCTCTGTTATCAACAATCTAACCAACCTTCGTACCATTATGCTTGGTGACAATGACTTTCAGGGTGTGCTGTCTTTTTCTATGTTTGCAAACCTTTCAGAGTTGCTCACCCTTGAATCTTCTGGAAATCATAAACTAGAGATTGAAACTGAAACCACCCCAACGTGGGTTCCATCTTTCCAACTAGAAATCCTTGGGTTGAGAGGGTGTCCTCTCAACAAGCGCAGTGGTGGTAATATCCCAAGTTTCATCTTCAACCAGTCTAGAATCGACATCCTAGATTTGTCAGGCACCTCTCTTCGTGGGAATATCCCTTCCTCACTACTCTACAACTCCTCTTTAGGAATGTTGCTACTAGCAGGCAACCTTCTTGATGGTGAGCTTCCACTTCCTTTCCATAACCATTCTTCACAACTCAAAGTTTTTGACATGGCACATAATCATATTTCTGGGTTAATACAAGCGAACATCAACCTTTTATTTCCTTCTATTAAAGCTCTTGACATGTCAAGAAATGCTCTTCATGGGGGAATTCCGGAATCCATTAGCAAAATCAGGTCTCTATCTTATCTAGATGTATCAGACAATGAGATATCTGGATTTATACCCCCCAACTTGATAAGCAACACCAGTTGATTGGAACACTTACACCTATCAAACAATGACCTACAAGGAGAGATTTCGACAACTGATTTCCAAATGCCAAATCTGAGAAGTTTGATGCTTTGCGGCAATGCCTTTACTGGAAACATCCCACAATCTTTGTCCAACCACACTGGATTATTTGTCTTAGACATTGGAAATAACCAGTTCTATGGCAATATCCCAAGTGGGTTATATGAACTTTCTCTGATAGGAGCAGTCCTTTTAGATGAAAATGGATTGGAAGGTCAAATCCCAATACAGTTCTGTCAAATACAGAGTTTGCTTAGGTAGCATGCCCTTAAAGTGTTAGCCCTGTCTGGTAATCAACTCCAAGGTAGCATTCCTCCCTCTGTTATCAACAATCTAACCAACCTTCGTACCATTATGCTTGGTGACAATGACTTTCAGGATGTGCCGTCTTTTTCTATGTTTGCAAACCTTTCAGAGTTGCTCACCCTTGAATCTTCTGGAAATCATAAACTAGAGATTGAAACTGAAACCACCCCAACGTGGGTTCCATCTTTCCAACTAGAATTCCTTGGGTTGAGAGGGTGTCCTCTCAACAAGCGCAGTGGTGGTAATATCCCAAGTTTCATCTTCAACCAGTCTAGAATCGACATCCTAGATTTGTCAGGCACCTCTCTTCGTGGGAATATCCCTTCCTCACTACTCTACAACTCCTCTTTAGGAATGTTGCTACTAGCAGGCAACCTTCTTGATGGTGAGCTTCCACTTCCTTTCCATAACCATTCTTCACAACTCAAAGTTTTTGACATGGCACATAATCATATTTCTGGGTTAATACAAGTGAACATCAACCTTTTATTTCCTTCTATTAAAGCTCTTGACATGTCAAGAAATGCTCTTCATGGAGGAATTCCGGAATCCATTAGCAAAATCAGGTCTCTATCTTATCTAGATGTATCAAACAATGAGATATCTGGATTTATACCCCCCAACTTGATAAGCAACACCAGTTGATTGGAACACTTACACCTATCAAACAATGACCTACAAGGAGAGATTTCGACAACTGATTTCCAAATGCCAAATCTGAGAAGTTTGATGCTTTGCGGCAATGCCTTTACTGGAAACATCCCACAATCTTTGTCCAACCACACTGGATTATTTGTCTTAGACATCGGAAATAACCATTTCTATGGCAATATCCCAAGTGGGTTATATGAACTTCCTCTGATAGGAGCAGTCCTTTTAGATGAAAATGGATTGGAAGGTCAAATCCCAATACAGTTCTGTCAAATACAGAGCTTGCAGTTCATCGATACCTCTCAGGAGAAATTCCCTCTTGCATCAACAATGTTACTACGTGGAAGGATGATCAGCCTTCAATGTTCCCATCTGCTGTAATTCAATACAAGGATATTTCTTTAAATTGGCCAATCATTGATTTTACAACAAAAGGGCGAAAGAACACTTACATCAGTCAACCACTCTATCTGATGACTGGGATCAATTTGGCATCCAATCAATTGATGGGAAATATTCCTTCTGAAAATGGAAATCTAAAGATTGAAAAACGCTCTGTAAGTGTTAAAACAACTTAAGTTCAAATTCAATATATATAAGCACCTCTCTCGAAATTGTATCTTTTGTGCTAGAATTAGCCATGAATATGTCACTTGTGGGGTGAAGCACCGACTCCATGTTGCAGTAGATGATTGTTTGGATCTAGTGATGAAAGAGAAATTGATTGCAATGTCAGATCGGGTGATAAAATCATAATGGAAATCTAGACTCCAATGACCATTCCATTCATTTGTCTTCTGTCATAAACCATGTTGAATCTTGAAGATAAAGTCACTGTAGATACAAACTAGCATATTCAACCTTCCAGTTGCCATAGATAGAGCACAACCAACACTATGAGTGTGATGCTCATCAATCTTGCTCATTTTCCTTGGCAAGTGGAATTACACTCGAGAACTTAGAGGGTGATTGCAAAGAGAATAGGGGTCATGGAGGAAAACTTTAGCTGTTTGGAGATTTGGGGCAAAAGAATATTTCCAATCAATGTTCTTTGACAAAAAGACAAGCAAAAACCTGGTTGAGGCAACGAATCATGCATAGGAAGCTTTCAAATAGCCAAAGTTTTTTAGGGAAATAGGTGGGAAATTCATCGAGTTCTTTACACCTGATACCATAGCATCCTCAACTGTTTTATTATTCAAGAATAAAAATAGATTAATCCCTATGTTGAATAGGTAGGGTGAGATGGGGTAACCCTGTCTCAACCCCTTCCATTCTTGATAATCGATCTAATATACATTTTTTAGATTGATTATATATTTCTTTAATATTAACTAATAATTTAACTTAAATAAATTAATATTTCTTTAATATTAACTAATAATTTAATACTTGATAAGCCGTCACAGTGGAAATCTAAAGATGCTCCACTCATTGAACTTGTCCAACAACCTCATCACAGGTCCTCTTCCTGTTTCTATTGGAAACATGGAAAACCTAGAAAGCTTGGATCTTTCTCGGAACCATCTCACTGGACGATTCCTCCGGAGATGGTTCAGCTCAATTCCCTTGCTATTTTCAATGTCTCCTTCAACAATCTGTCTGGCAGGATTCCAAATGAGAAGCAATTGAAGACCTTCGATCAAAATAGCTACCTTGGGAATCCTGGTCTTTGTGGGCAACCGTTGGAAAGGAATTGCTCTTCAGATTTCCCAACACCAGCTAACAGGGAAGAGGAAGAAGGTGGTGATGAAGATGAATCTGGCATTCTAAACGACCAGATGATTTTCTACTCATTCATTGCTATCTCATTTACTCTGGGATTTTGGGTTGTCATTGGTCCTCTTCTCTTTTGTAAGAGATGGCGATGGGCGTATTTTAGATTCTTGGATAGGCTTATTGACTGTTGCCTTTAGAAGCTCTCAAGAATGCTTTGCTACTAAAATAATCATCTCTTTATAAAAAAATTATGCTCTAAATAAACATATTTTTGTTTCAATTGTTTCTTTCCATGTTTGTCCTCTTTTTAGGTTCTTTTTCTTACTTTTTTTGATTATGTAATAGCGATAACTGGCCATGAAACTGCTTTGCTCTCTCAACTGTTAATGGAAATCAAAAGCTAGAACGTGATGGGAAAGCTTTATTTCTGTATTCCTGACTTAGCGATGGGTTGCTGGTTCAAGCATGTCCCTTTCTTAGTGAACCGGGCAATAGGTTATTGCTTTTAAATTTGTCTCTTACAGTGCAAATACAAGGTTTAAAAATACTGTATACAAGGGTTTTGCACTGAATATATCTGTATCTTGTACTCTTCAAATAAAGCCTAATCTATATCTGTATCGAAAATTTTAAGAGCATGGTTTTGGTTGTTCATGCCAATTTATTCTCTTCCCTCCATATATATATTTTTTTTCTGGGTAACCATAGAGATTGATCTGCTTGATTTCATTAAATCATTCAGACAACATTAAACTCCTTCCCCTTCATCTTGGGAACGAATCTACCCTGATCACTTGGCAACAAATTTAAGTTTCCACTATCGTCTGTGTGCTATTTCTGGGATCAAAAATCAATTTTCGACCAAGTTATGAGTGCTCCAGGTTTCTGTTTTTTGAGCATCTGATGTGCTCTCTCACTGCCGAATGACGCAACGCAATTGGTCATATTTTGCAACTTCAAACAAATAGAATTATTTTAAACAAGTAACACAATTCTGATACGTGCATGCATGCAGCAGCCGAAGACCCGGTCAAAGTGGATAGCAGCAGAAGACCCGGTCATGTTAGCTCTTAGTTGGGATAAGCCTTATCCATTCAGTTTTAATTCTGTTAGAATAGATAAGTCTTCAATTCTGTTCCTAAATAAGTGCATTCTGTTTCCTAGATAAGTGCATTAGATAAGTCTTCAATTTCTGTTCCTAGATAAGTGCATTCTGTTTCCTAGATAAGTGCATTCTGTTTTTTTTGTTGATAAGCTCCTAAGATTAAGGGACAGTAGTTCCTATTTCTACTCCCAGTTTGTAGCACCATAAGGCTATAAATATAGCCTGAATGAATGGAGTTGGCATTGGCTTTTCTACAAACAAACTCTCTCTCTCTCTCTCTCTCTCTTCTCCTTATTCTAGATCATTCTCACTCTTGTTAGATAACTTGAGCGTATCATTGGTATCAGAGCCGGTTCGACCATGGACACCCGTGGAAAGACTAACACGGAGTTCCGCAATGAGGTCAATGAAACCTTAGCACGACATGAGTCGAGCTTCGACCAAATGAACACTGTCTTGCAAGCAGTGTTAACTGAACTCCAAGCCCTTCGAGCCTCACGAACCACTCCCAATACCACTCCCGAGACCAACCCCTTCGCCCATGAAGAATCCTCACAGCCCCATACTTCCCGTTCAAGCTCCACCCATGACCACCCTCATCAACACGTCAAGCTGTCATTCCCAAAATTTAATGGGGATGATCCGAGCGGTTGGATTTACAAGGCGGAGCAGTATTTTGAATTTCAAAATATTGTTCCGGACCAACAGGTGCAGCTAGCTTCCTTCCATTTGGAAGGCATCGCCTTACAGTGGCACAGGTGGTTGACCAAGCATCGCGGACTGCTCACATGGGAAGAACTCTCCAAAGTGGTGTTACAACGGTTCGGCCCCACCGACTATGAGGACCCATCAGAGGCATTAACCCGCCTAAAGCAAACCACCACTGTGACGGTTTATCAAGAAGCCTTCGAGAGGCTCTCTCACCAAGTTGACGGCCTACCCGAGAGCTTTCTCATTGGCTGTTTCATTGCAGGACTTCGTGATGACGTTCGTTTAGATGTGAAGATCAAGCAGCCTCGAACTTTGATAGAGGCGATTGGAGTGGCCCGGTTAATTGAGGAACGAAATCACTTACAGCGGAGAGCTAGCCAACCGATTCGATCCCCATCAGCCATGACAACCCAGAAGGCGTCGCCCAACCCCATGGCCGGTGTACTTGGGCCTCCACCAAGCTCGCGCGCGAACCAGGTTTCCAGTGCTCCTTCCTCAACATTCCGGCGACTCACCAACCAGGAGGCACGAGAACGTCGTGAGAAGGGGCTGTGTTACTACTGTGATGAGAAGTTCACCTCCGGCCACCGTTGTGCACGTCCACAACTGTTCATGATTGAGGATCCGGAACCGGCGGACGCGGAGACTGTCGAATCAGAGGAGGAAAACCAAGAAGCCATCCCTGAAATCTCCTTCCACGCTATTGCAGGAGCTGAGCACCCGCAAACCATACGTGTTCTTGGGAAACTGAAAAACAAGAACGTGACCGTATTAATTGATGGCGGCAGCACCCACAACTTCATTGACCAAGCCATCGTCTCCAAGCTCGGGTTGCCAGTGAACCGAGACAAGAAATTTCAAGTTATGGTGGCCAACCGTGAAAAGATCGAGTGTATGGGGTAATGCCGATCTCTCACCCTCGCCATTCAAGGACACCCCGTTACCGCTGACTATTATGTTCTTCCCGTCGCAGCATGCCAGTTGGTGTTGGGAGTACAGTGGCTAGAGACGCTTGGACCCGTCGAGATGGATTACAAACAACTAACCTTGATGTTCAAAAAGGAGGGACTCTCTTGCACCTTCCAAGGATTGGGACGAGCCAGCATCGAAGCCTTAACCAACAAGGAATGCAATGGGTTACAAGGTACGGGATTTTTTTTTCAAATAGTTCCTTCACATAGCAGCGGCCAACCAGGTTTTCTTCCACCCGAGATGGACCACCTTCTCACCGAATTTTCCCATGTGTTTGAGCCGCCCACAAGCCTGCCTCCTAAACGACCACATGACCACCGGATTGCACTGCTTCCCGACAAAGGACCGGTGAGTGTGAGGCCATATCGATACCCGTATTACCAGAAGACCGAAATAGAGAAGATGGTGAAGGAGCTTTTGCAGACAGGGCTGATAAGACCAAGCAATAGTCCATTCTCATCGCCGGTTTTGCTAGTGAAGAAGGCTGATGGAGCTTGGCGGTTTTGCGTGGATTACCGAGCACTGAACGAAATCACTATTAAAAACAAGTATCCCATTCCCGTGATTGATGAATTATTAGATGAACTCTACGGCACCAAATTTTACTCCAAACTAGATATACGGTCGGGATACCATCAGATTCGAGTGCAAGAAGAAGACGTTCCTAAAACGGCTTTCCGAACACATGAAGGGCATTACGAGTTCTTAGTGATGCCGTTCGGCTTGACGAATGCACCTGCAACTTTTCAAAGCCTCATGAACGACCTCTTCCGCCCATACCTCCGGAAATTTATTTTGGTCTTCTTCGACGACATTCTGGTTTATTCTAAATCATGGGAAGACCACCTATCTCATTTGAGAGTTGTTCTAACTGTATTATCCTCTAACAAATTATTTGCAAAAATGTCAAAATGTCAATTTGGGGTTTCGCAGGTCGAGTACTTGGGTCATGTGATTTCAGAACAAGGCGTGTCCGTTGATCCAGCCAAAATACAAGCTATTCTCGCATGGCCTACACCGACATCAGCAAAGGGGGTCCGTGGCTTCCTCGGGTTAGCAGGATATTACCGGAAGTTCATCCGCGACTTCGGAAGCATTGCAGCTCTCTTAACCCAACTGTTGACCAAAGGGGGATTTCAATGGAACGAGGTAGCAGAGCTGGCCTTTCAGCAATTGAAGAAGGCACTCACTTCACCGCCAATCCTACGTCTACTAGATTTCTCCCAACGGTTTGTGATTGAATGCGATGCGAGTGGAACCGGGATTGGCGCCATCCTCATCCAGCAAAACCGACCGGTGGCCTACTTCAGTGAAGCATTGAAAGGTTCAGCCTTGGCATTATCCACCTATGAGAAGGAGATGTTAGCTATTGTCAAAGCCGTTAAGAAATGGCACCCATATCTGCTTGGGAAACCATTCACAGTCCGCACCGACCAAAAAAGTCTTAAATATTTACTCGAGTAGAGGATAACCACACCGGCACAAACGCGATGGCTGCCAAAGATACTGGGCTACGACTATGAGATCGAGTATAAAAAAGGGGCTGAGAACCAAGGTGCGGATTCCTTGTCACGTATGGCTGAATTTCAGTTTCTTTCCATCTCTATACCACACACAGACTGGTGGCCGACGCTACAAGAAGAGGTCAAACAAGACACCTTTTATGGGGAATTGATGAAAAAGCGACCCTCCCACAAGTTGCTTCAACAGGATGGGGTATGGTTCAAGGGGGACAAGATTTATTTGAGCCCCACCTCCACCTTGATTTCAAAGGTGGTGGCGGACTGCCACTCATCCCCTGTAGGGGGACACTTTGGGTTTCATAAGACCCTCTCTCGCATCAAGCACAGCTTCCTTTGGCCCCACATGCGTCGGACGGTGAAGGAGTTCTTGCAACAATGTGACGTATGTCAGCGCTTCAAAACAAATTGCATGAGACCAACGGGATTGCTTCAGCCATTACCAATTCCTACTCAAATGTGGACAGACATCTCCATGGACTTCATCGAAGGATTGCCTTCCTCCAATGGGTACACGGTTATCATGGTAATTGTGGATCGGTTGACAAAATATGCCCACTTCATTCCCTTAAAACACCCATTCACTGCCACCACAGTCGCGAAGGCATTTGTTGCCAACGTTGTCCGGCTACACGGAGTACCAACATCCATTGTTAGCGACCGTGACAAGGTATTCATCAGCTCATTCTGGTAGACACTTTTTCAAATGCATGGGACGAAATTGTGTATGAGCTCCAGTTACCACCCCCAAACCGATGGGCAAACCGAAGTTGTTAACCGGACGTTGGAGCAATATCTACGGTGCTTTGTAGGTGACCAGCCGCGAAAATGGGTAGAGTGGGTTCCTTGGGCAGAATACAGCTACAACACCTCCACTCACTCTTCCACCAAAATGACACCCTTCGAAGCAGTCTACGAAATCCCACACCCTAGTCTCCTGACCTATGTACCGGGTACAGCTCGAGTAGGGGAAGTTGACGAATACTTGCGTGACTGGGACATCATCCTACGCGAGCTACAAAATAACCTCCAGGTAGCCCGGAACCGGATGAAATGTCAAGCGGACCAGCACCGACGAGAAGTCTCGTTCGTAGCAGGTGACTTCGTGTATGTGAAGCTACAGCCTTACCGGCAAACCTCGGTGGCGTTTTGGCGTTCCATGAAGCTCGCCCCACGTTATTTTGGGCCGTACCCAATCATTGAGAAGATTGGTCCAGTAGCCTACCGCTTAGCCTTGCCCCCCCGACTCTCAAATCCACAACGTGTTTCATGTCAGTTTGCTGCGGAAGCACTTGGGACCCATCACCCCTACTTCCACTCAGCTTCCTCCAATCTCGGATACTTCGACCATCCTACCCCAACCGGAAGCAATCCTGGATCGCCGTATTATTCACAAGGGCAAATACCGCCCAAAATCCGAAGTCTTGGTCAAATGGATTGGGGCGCCAGCTGAGGATGCAACCTGGGAGAATGAATGGCGCTTCAGAAAAGCTTATCCCGACTTCCTTGCGGACAAGGGTCCTTCAGGGGGGGAGGAGAATGATACGTGCATGCATGCAGCAACCAAAGACCCGGTCAAAGTGGATAGCAGCAGAAGACCCGATCATGTTAGCTCTTAGTTGGGATAAACCTTATCCATTTAGTTTTAATTCTGTTAGAATAGATAAGTCTTCAATTCTGTTCCTAGATAAGTGCATTCTGTTTCTTAGATAAGTGCATTAGATAAGTCTTCAATTTCTGTTCCTAGATAAGTGCATTCTATTTCCTAGATAAGTGCATTCTGTTTCCTAGATAAGTGCATTCTATTTTTTTTGTTGATAAGCTCCTAAGATTAAGGAGTAGTAGTTCCTATTTCTACTCCCAGTTTGTAGCACCATAAGGCTATAAATATAGCCTGAATGAATGGAGTTGGCATTGGTTTTTCTACAAACAAACTCTCTCTCTCTCTCTCTTCTCCTTATTCTAGATCCTTCTCCCTCTTGTTAGATAACTTGAGCGTATCAAATTCCTATAAGTGCAACTTCGTCGGGTGAACCCAACCCAAAAAAATGTGGCAATTGAGTTGATATAATGTGTTTTACACTTAACAATTATATATTCTTGTATTGAGTATGATACATGTATTGATTTATGTAAGAACTTAGAACTAAGAAAATGTGCCGTATGCATGTAAGAGGAGAGGAGGATAATGGTCTTATATTAAAAGATATAGCATGATGTGTAGGTATCATTGTCATGATATGATAGTAGAAAGACAGACATTTCACTACCCCTACTATCATCATTGACAACTAGGAATTGATCAATCAAAACCAGAAAAGCACATAAAAGTGATAAAATTCCAATTTCAGCAAACAAAAAATGAGTAAATCAGATATTAGCGTACCAAGGATTGCAAGTTTGCTATCCTATGGTTCCATTGCACATGAGAAGCTAAATTGACAATGCCATTGGCCGCATAACATCGCCATTCATCTTCAACTGAGAATTGTTGTTCATTTGGCATTAGAATCATAAACAATACATCCAATCTGACAACTTCTACCGTTTGAAGTCTTTTCTTTTAACTTTTCTCTCAGCATCTCATTAAAGTTCACTTTTTTAACATAAATTAGTCATTTGTGGAATCGTAGATGAACGGGAAACTGAGGTTACACAGACTGAACTTGCTACCGAAATTGGTATATTAGTTTCAGCATCTCCCCATCTAGTTAGCTCCACGGTCACCATTTGGTGTTTTTGACACTGGTATATGCAATTGATGCCAATGCTTTGCCGCAAAACAAACAAGTTCACAGGTCACCTGTGTCCTTGTCAAGGAAAACCATGGCATGGAATCAAGGTTCAACGTATCAGCCCGTATCAGCTGATACATATCATGCCGATGGCTTCCCAATACGCCCCTCCAGGGGTTATATCGGGTCAGCCACTGGTTCAGAGGGTATCCGGGCCTTAAACCAACCCCTCTGAACCAGTTTCGATAAAAATAAGTAAAACCTGAAAAATAAAAAACTACTGATACGCCTCTACCGGCGTATCGGGCGTATCGATATTTTGAACCTTGCATAGAATGAACACACCACTTTACTATGCATATCAAGTTGCAAATAAATTTACCCTGTAATCACCTGAATTACAGTTGCTGACTTCCTGATTCAGAATCTACAGTCACCGGAAAAAAAGATGGCTTACAACTTGAAAAGGTTGGACTCATGAATCTGTCATGTGTGTGGACCATATGAAAGGTGACATCATCAGGCCATAGTAACAACTAACAAAGGGACTGCCTTGGAGTTCACCTCTCCAATCTAGTGATAGCAGGCGTTTACCTCATTTGGCAGATTAAGTTCAATGCAATACACACAATGACATTATATTTTGCTCTGAGCTCTGTCATCCTTCATCTTCACTGCTCTCAATTAAAACAGGTGCCTTCTTGGTCTTCAACCTCTTCTTAGCTCTGTTTTCACTGCATTCCTCTTCATTCCGTTTATCTTCATCAGGTTGCCCAGATTCAATATACTGCTCAACCTGTTCAAGAATTCTCTTTCCATACTTTTCTGTCTTCAATTTCCCTATTATCTTCTCCAACTGCAAGAGACAATACATGAGTTCCTTTTCAACCACAATCTTGACCATTTAAATCAACTAATCAATTGGTTATGCAAGATGAAACCACAGTAGACCCCTTTCTTTCTATCACTAATCTGTAATGAAGAACTCCCTTCTGTTAATTGCAGAAAATAAAAAGGGACATTACCCAAGGTTGGTCCCAGCTATCTGGGGTCTTGGGAGGGATGGAAATCCCATTCTTAAAACGTCAATCCAAGATTTTACCATGACATCAAGTAATTGATCCTTAACTGTAGAGAATCAAAAACATTATTTTACCTAGTATAAATAGGTCAGTATAAGTTTTGGGTTCTTTTCCATCCGAGTAGGCCTTTGATTAGAAGTGGAATGACTAAACATAATTGCGGATTGCATAATGGCACTTCTCTTTTCCTTGAGGGTGATGCAGAGGTGAGATGGGGGATGATGGTGAAAAATGCCTAGATAAGTTAATGCATTTCACATATAACACAGAAGACGGACCAAGATGTTTGAGCAAATACCTGTTCAATGGAAGTTGGTCTCTGTACACTTAACAAACTAATCTGTTGAGTGGACAAGACAGCATGAGGGAATATACCCCCATGAGTGGAAGAGAGTTCCTTCCGCAGGTTGTCAAGCTTAATTTCCAAAGCTGAGACTGATCCATTGCGTTTCACTGATTTTATATTACCAGTATTACTTTTCCGTCCACCACAAATCTCAAGTTTAACTGTCCTCTTGCCTATACATAATATGAGAAATATTAAGATTCAAATATGCAATACTTAAGATTATATAAAGATGGGATTATACAATTCCATCAAATGCATGTTGGACCCTTGCAAATATCAAGTCAAGTAAACCTGCCAAATAAAGCTAAGGTTTCAATATAGCAATTACACTCTTTTAGCAATGGGCAGGTTCAACAATTTAGCAATCTGATCATAATTGAACCACGCATGTTGCATCCTGAATTAAAAGAATATCTTTAAAAGTAATCATACCAAAAAGAAAGAGAGCATCAAGAGTACAAGTCTAGTTCAGTAAACCACGCGTGCATTCTAAGCAACAATGTGAAGTCATAAATAAGCATAATATCTAGTTTTAGGCCCCTAAAGTTTTTTCATTTAGTTTCCTGTTTGATTTAGAAATATGTCTGATTCACAAGTTAATCAGAGTTAGAGATATTATGTGCAAATATAGGTACAATGAGAAAATCTATGTGGACATTGCTTGCAGGTTTTTGGTAGATTTTTTTACCTATGATCAAGGTTCAAAATATCAATATACCCCGATATGGCAGAAGGGGTGTATTGGTACTTTGAACCTCACACTATTTTTTTTAGTTATTTCTTCAAAATTTATGAGGGGGACTTTTATGTTATTTAATTACCAAAAACAATTTTTTCTTAAAATACCTTAAAAAAGAGGTATCAGTCCCAGAAAGATACAATACAGAGCATACCGTATCGAAATTTTTAATCCTATGATATGCTTCTGGAGTTCTTTACATTTTCATGCATTTGATGTACATTAGTAGCTTTTGTAAACTTCAATTAAGGACAATATAAATGTTGCGGAAAAACCCAAGAAAACAGATTCGAATGGCACTCAAAAAGAAAGTAAAACAGAGATAAAGAGAAACAAGCAGAGAGAACAGACACAGATTTACGTGGTTCGGCTTATAACCTACATCCACGGGGGAAAGAGAAACAGAAATCCACTATGAAGTTGGTAATGGAGAAGAAATACATAGTTGTGCCCTCACAGAAAACCCTAAGCCCCAAATACACCCAATGCCTCACTCCTCTCTCACAAGACTAAGACTATATACAAGAGAGAGAACCCCCAAAAATACATGACTCTTCATATTCGGTTCGGACCTAGTGGCTCAAACCCTACACATCCACCACAAACCACTATGAAATTTTGCCTTCAGGTTTTTCTCAAAATAATTCAGAGCGGATTCATGAAGCGGGTCGCCACAAAGAATTCAAGGCACAAACATGACAATAAACACAAAACTTAAATCTAGTAACTGTATACTCTCGTTTAGACCTCCTTCACCAACAAATTAACATTTATTTAAAGGCATCTAATAAAACTCGCATCATACAGAATAGGTTAGCATGACCCTACTCAAGGATGGCATGCACAAATTAAGAAATGGTCCAAATTAACATTATGAGTTGTAGGGCAATAATATTAGACAAATCAACTTATATGCCTTTGCTCAAGAAGAGGCATGAGTTGTTGGAGAATATACCTATCAGGTTCAATGGAAAATTCAATTAGACAATGAAAGGCCACCGGTATTGTATGGAGCAAATATTTGGCAGACAATAAGCAACATATCCAAAGAATGTGTTTAGTATAGATGTGGATGTCAAATTGGATCAGTGGAAAAACTAGAAAAAATGGGATTAGAAATGCACAAATTAGTAGAATTCACCTCAATAGATGCAGGCCTTGAAAAAGATGGGGCATGTAGAAAGAAGTAGACTAAAATGATTTGGGCATGTAGAAAGAAGTCAAACTACTGCACTCGTAAGTGTTTAGGAAAGCTGGGGCAGGCCTGGAAAAAGATGGATCAGGGAATTGGAATGATGTCTTTTGGGGCAATAACTGAGTTACTAGCATCATTACAAGGGCTGAAGTTGAGGGAAATCTCCCAAATTTAGAGGACTTCGTGATGTAAGGGACTTTTGTGTTGTATTGAGGTAAATGAAGAATAATAATATTGGTCACCAGCAGTACAGGTACAGGCATACACTAAAGCTACGTTTGGTTTGAAGGAAAATGTAGGGAAAGAAAGGGAAAGGTAGGGAAACCTTTACAAACCTTGTATTGGTTTCCCTGTCTTTCCCTTCCTTTCTCTACCTTTTCCTTCAACCTAAACATAATCTATAAGAAGACATTTGTCAAGGGAGATAAGAATAAAATTTGTTTAGACCCAAATATCAGCCAACCGTTTGACAGCTACATTGGCCAAACAAGGGGAAAATAAGGATCAGTTATACTTGGGAGTTATTTATAGGGAACCCGGGATCCAAATGGAAACAAAACAGAATGGGAACTGGTGGCAGAGGCAGCTGGGGCTTTCCTAGGATGCTTGCTACACATACTCTATATCACTTTACCTATATTCCCAAATTACAAATTAATAAAATATGAAATTACTAATAAAAAGTATTTAACCATTAACATGACCCTCAGTTGAGAAGAATCTCAAAGCAGGATTTGTCTAGCCAACCCCATATGGCATCACAAACTCCTAACAAAAAAGGGCCTAACAGCCAACAGAAACCCCTAAATAAATATAAAATGAAAGAAACAGACAGAAACACCCTACTAAAAAGCCAAACCATGAGCACAACACTTTCACAGGTACCCTATTCATTAAATAGACAAACAAAAACTCCTTCAACCGAGAACCCCCACTGCAATAAGCCCAGATCTCCTGAAAGCAAAAATCATCTACACACCCTGAGAGCACAGCATCCAGCCACATATTAGGAATATCTCCCATACTTGTATCTTAAGTTCATGAGGAGATATTCCCTATGTACGGCTGGAAGCCATGCTATCAGGGTGTCTACACAATTTTTTCCTTTTCTCCATCCCAACTCCGTGAAAGCAACTCCTTCCATAAACAAACTTTTCATTCTTCTCCCTCTCCCACTTGTAACTGGCTTTTACTTCCTGCCTATATCTTTTTTTATTTAGAGACTGGATCCTCTGCTTCCTCCCAACTGAATGCAATTTTTGAAGCCTCATCAGCTCATTCTATTCTTCTTTCCTACTTCCCACCAAAGCATCCCCATCCTATGTTATTGGTCCCTTTCCTCCAATCAATTAAATAACTTGAAAGCCTAATGCATCTCTCCTCATGAACAAGGATCCAATAATACTATTGGTCTTATCTCTGGTCAATCTTCTTAGGATCTGCCTCCTTGTATTCTGTACTCTTAATTTTATCCAAATTCATTAATTGGTCTAAAGAAGATTCAGAATCACTTGACAGTTGATGTCAGCAAACCCCACTTGAATTGTCCAAACATTCTCTTCCTCTTGAGGCCCTAGTAGAACAGTCTTCAGGTCTCTTTCCTCGCTCTCCTCTTGCATGTCTCAGCAACCTCAGCGGCACTTGGATCAATATCAGGATCTGAATCAGTATCCACATTCAACATTCCACATCCTCTCAATAGTGGCCTCTAGCAGATTTCTCCCTCTGGAATTAGCATTCCTCTCCACTCTTCCTCCCTAGTCCTCCAACAGCTCAATAGCAAAGAAACCTAGCATAACCATAAAATAATAAAAGAAAAATGCCAATAAAAATAGGCCCATAACATGCTGTTCAATCTCTGAACACTCCCCCTCAAGCTGAGCATAGAGATTAACCAATAACCATGCCTAGCTTATTTTTTTGATGATTAATAGTAAAATTTTATTAATTCAGAAACTGATTTAGAACTGTAATTTCGTAAAACATCCCATGGAAAGGCATGAGCTGCAGCCCCTCCTAAAAGCTTACAAGTAAACTTGAGATAAATTACAGAAATCACAGCCGAGCCCAAAACAGTTCTTCCCTATTTACCCTTTGCTTAGCTAACACATCAGCCAAAATAATTTGCTGATCCCCCCACCGACCGTATAGAAACCAACATATTCCTTGTCAACCAATTAAACTTTTTAATTTCATTCTTGTAGCACCATACAGTATCCTCAGGGTTTTCCAACCAGCCCACCACCTTGGAATCCCCTTTAATTATCGGATGCTCTACCTAATTGGTTTGGGACTTGCACCCCTTGTACAGAAGCTAATAGCTCTGCCTAATAGAATCTCCGAATCCTAAAGGGCCTGAGTAAAGCAGAATAATCTCTCTGTTAAAATTCAGGTCTGCCTTAGAGTTTGGCCTGACTGAGTTCAGTTATGTAGAAGAAGAGAGAATGATAGAGAAAGAGAGAAGAGAGAATTCTGGTTCGAACTGAAAGAGTCAACCAGTCCTCTCCCATTCGGCCAGTAAGAATTTATATTAATATTAAAACATAACTGAAAAGACCTATGTGCCCTTACTTAAGTTAAGAGCACATATTTCAACACATTACAGATTAACAACATCAATCAAGGTATAAAGACAGAAATACCCCTACGCTAACACTCCCCCTCAAGCTGGTGAGTATATCATATACTCCCAGCTTGTTACATATGTAGTCCACTCTTCCCCGACTCAAACCTTTTGTAAATAAGTCAGTCCATTGATTTCCTGTATTAACATGTGTAGTGTCTAGCTCTCCATTCAGCACCTTCTCCCTCACAAAGTGACAGTCAACCTCAATATGCTTGGTTCTTTCATGAAACACTGGATTCGAGGAGATATGAACTACAGCCTGATTATCACAATAGAGCTTCATTGGAGTGTTAATGTTGTACCCTACTTCCTGTAGAATGCTCCTTAGCCACACTAATTCACAAGCGGTATGCGCCATAGCCCTATATTCTGCCTCTGCACTGCTTCTTGCCACAAGCGTCTGCTTCTTACTTTTCCATGTCACCAGGTTACCTCACAGAAACGTGCAATAGCCTGTAGTAGACCGCCTATCAGACATAGAACCGGCCCAATCAGCATCAGAATACCCTTCTATTTCAAGTTTTCCCCCACTCTTGTATATCAAACCGCGACCCGGGGCCCCTTTTAGATACTTCACAATTCTCAGAACCACATTCCAGTGAGGAGTCAGAGGTTTTTGCATGAACTAGCTTACCACACTAACTGCAAATGAGATGTCTGGTCTGGTAATGGTTAGGTAGTTCAGTTTGCCTAGAAGTCGTCGATATCTGCCAGGGTCTTCAAACACTTCACCCATATCACTGCTTAGCTTGGTATTTGTGTCCATGGGTTTTTCAGCTGGTTTGGCACCCAACAAGCCTGTTTCGTCCAGCAAATCAAGCACATACTTCCTCTGGCATAGATTAATCCCATACTTGGATCTCACTACCTCTATCCCCAAGAAGTATTTTAATTTACCCAGATCCTTTGTCTGAAAGTGATCCTGTAGATAAGTCTTCAGCTTATCAATACCAATGTTATCATTCCCAGTAATAGCAATATCATCTACATACACCACCAACAGTATTTTTCCTCTCGGAGAGATGACTAAATACAAAATGGTCAACCTTGCACTGTTTCATGCCAAACTTCTTTACCACCTCACTGAACCTACCAAACCATGCTCGAGGAGACTGTTTAAGCCCATATATAGCCTTCCTTAGTCAGCACACCTTACCATCCTCCCCCTGAGGAACAAACCCTGGAGGTTGCTCCATGTAGACCTCCTCGAGTAAGTCACCATGCAAAAAGGCATTCTTGATATCAAGCTGATCTAGTGGCCACTCATACATGGCTGCAAGAGAGATCACAACACGAACTGACCCTATCTTAGCAACCGGTGAGAAGGTCTCTGTGTAGTCAATGCCATAGGTTTGGGAGTACCCTTTTGCAACTAATCGCGCTTTCAGGCGTTCAACACTACCATCAGGCAGGTACTTAACCGTATAAACCCACTTACAACCAACAGCTTGCTTCCCAGGAGGAAGAGCAGTGAGGTCCCAAGTATGATTATGATGAAGGGCTGGGAGTTCTTCCATGGCACGACACCACCCTGGAGAGGCAAGGGCTTCCTGGACATCTTTAGGAACAATAACTGATGATAACAAGGTAACAAACTGGCGATGGGAAGTGGAAAGGTGAGTAAGAGAAACATAATTAGAAATGGGATGAAGGGTGCAAGTACGTTTACCTTTCCGCAAAGCAATGGGTAGATCAATCTCAGATGCCAAGTGGGGTTCTAGTGCCGGATCCGTCGACGGAGATGTAGCTGGAGGAGTAGTAGCCGGTGCACGTGGGCGATGTGTATACACATGACGAATAGGTGGGCGTTCAACAGGTGGTGGCACCGGAGGCAAGGATTTGGTCACAACTGGAACAAATTGAGGATCGACAACGGGAAGTGGAAGGGGAGGAGGTGATGAGAAGGAAGAAGCATCACCAGACCCCAAAAAGAACGGAGTAGACTCAAAGAAACTGACATCAGCACACACAAAGGACCGTCGAGAACCAGGATGGTAACACCTATACCCTTTCTGGGTCCGAGAATAGCCAAGGAAGATGCACTTGAGAGAACGAGCATCAAACTTGTCGTTCCCAGGACCCAGATGATGGACAAAACAGACACACCCAAAAACTCTCGGCATAAGAGGGAACAAAGACAGAGGGAAACAAGACCTGAAACGGAGACTGACCATCAAGGATGAACGTGGGCATCCGATTAATCAGAAAACGAGAGGTAAGCACTGCATCACTCCAAAAAGGTTTGGGAACATGCATGTGATGCATTAGGGATCTCGCTGTTTCAAGGAGATGGCGATTCTTTCTCTCAGCCACCCCGTTTTGTTGTGGGGTGTAGGTACATGAGGTCTGATGTATAATGCCGTGTTGGTCCAGGTATTCCTGAAATGATGAGGATAAATATTCGCGGCCATTATCAGAATGAAAAACTTTGATATGGGTACCAAATTGGTTACGAATTTCAGCATAAAATTTTTGGAAAATGGTAAACAATTCACTTATTTCTTTCATTAAATAGAGCCACGTCATCCTTGAAAAATCATCCACAAAAATGACAAAATATCTGTATCCATTATATGACATTACTTTATAAGGACCCCAAACATCTGAATGAACTAAAGAAAAAGGACTCGACACACGGTTATCAACCCTAGAACTAAAGGGAACACGATGGTGTTTCCCAAACTGACACGACTCACAATCCAAAACAGAAAGCTGACTCAAGGATGGAACCAAGGACTTCAAGACTTCGAGCGACAGATGACCAAATCGACAGTGCCACTGGAGAGGAGAAAGAGATGACTGGAGAGCTGTTGAAGTTCTACCACCACCACCGTCAAGATAATACAGTCCACCTATTTCATGCCCTCCACCAATCTTCATCCCCGTCTTGAGATCCTGAAAGACACACATAGAAGGATAAAAGGTAATGGAGCAGTTAAGTGATTTGGTCAGCTTACTAACAAACATAAGGTTAAAAGGCAATTTAGGAACATACTGAACTGATGAGAGGGATACAGGATCTAGGTCAACATTACCAACACCACAAATTGAGGATGTGGAACCATTAGCAAGGGTGACAGATTGTGATGTTGAGCAATGAGACAAGGAGGAAAACACACCTGGAGTTCCAGTCATGTGATCGGAGGCTCCAGAGTCAATGATCTAGGGATTGGGTGTAGATGCTAGACAAGCCATACTTGAGTGAGCAAAAGTTGCCGTGTTCTGTTGTGATTGGATAAACCTCTCATATTCATCACGGGGAACACTCACCATCTCCTTTATGAGACCATCTGTGGATGTAGGAGGCAACTGGTCAGATGAATGATTCTCCTGTTTAAAGCTGGAACTTGAGTCACCGATCGCGGCATGATTGGCCCAGGTTGAGGGAGGACCATGTAAATCATAACAATAGTTGATGGTATGTCCATCCATACCACACTGAGTCCACTTCCTCGGGCCTGAGCTACATCCTCTACCACGGGCTCCCCCTGAATCTCTGCTCCCAGTACGACCACCACCACGATTATAAGTAGACCCACCATTGCCACTTCGGCCATATGCAAAACCACTACCAACACCACGGCCAGACTGAGCTCCCCGAGCTCCACCTCTACCACCACGGCCTCTCGATGCAACAAAGGCCGATCTATCTGAGATATTAGAGTTCTCAGTAGATCCGATAGAAATCCTCCGAAGTCGAGCAAATACCTCTTCCAGGGACGGAAGAGCTGATCCCCTTAATATCTGAGCCCGTACTGGTTCATATTCAGACTTTAGTCCCACCAAAAATCTAGTCACATCAAGCTGCTCTCTATGTTGTTGCTGAATCTTGACATTAGAAGTGAGAGGATGATAGACATTCAACTCATTACGTATGTTCCTCATGTTGGCATAGTACTCCTCAAGACTCTGATTGCCCTGTTGCAGATTAAAGTACTCTTGATAAAGCTGATAAACTCTGGTTGTATTGTCCTGCCCCGAATACAATTTTTTCGCATGGTCCCACACGTCTTTGGCAGTATCAAGGAACATGAAGTTCACACTAATCCTGGGTTCCATACTGTTAAACAACCATGTGATGATCTGAGCGTCCTCTTGCTCCCAATCTTCATACTCGTGAGAGTCAGAGGAGGGTTTCTCCTCTCTGATATGTTTTACCTTCTTCTTTGCCTTTAGAAAGACTTCAACGGATTTAGCCCAAGGCACATAATTCTCTCCATTTAACTTAATGGAGGTCATCTGAACATTCAGGTAGTCTGTAGGCACCATCACACTAGGTTTATAATCATTACTGTCTCCCATTATGTTATCACCAATACTGCACACTTGCTGAATTCTATTATCACTGAGATCTGCACACTACACACCACTAGGTCACACCTGTCACACTGATTGCAGCACTAATTGTTGCTGGAATATGTGCTCTTTACACCACAAACCCTGCTCCTACAACTACCTGAAATCTCACCACTATATGATCATATCTCTTCCTTCAACATGCGCAAAGAAACTAGCATAAACCCTAGCACTGACTGGCCGAAACACTAGCAAATGATCTGAAACACACCTCCTATTTAATCCATAAACCAGAACTGAAATCTCTTACCTTATCGCTGAAGTAACACCCATGCGAGCAGGAGAGCAGTCCACACACAACAACCGCTTCACACACAACAGCCACACACAGTTCAGCCCTCTATTCCTCCTCTACTAGGAGAGGGCGATCTCAGAAATCATAGCAACCGACCACATACGACCTGATTGGAGGCATAGAGACCCCCAAGGGAAGAGGGCGATCACTCCTTTTCAGCCCTTTCCCTTATCTCCAATCGAACACAGAAAAAAAAAAGGAAAACCCTAGATAGGGTGCACAGAGAATGATCCCTAGGCAAGCAGAAATCTAGGCAGATTTAACATGCTTTGATACCATGTTAAAATTCAGGTCTGCCTTAGAGTTTGGCCTGACTGAGTTCAGTTATGTAGAAGAAGAGAGAATGATAGAGAAAGAGAGAAAGAGAGAAAGAGAGGAGAGAATTCTGGTTCGAACTGAAAGAGTCAACCAGTCCTCCCCCATTCGGCCAGTAAGAATTTATATTAATATTAAAACATAACTGAAAAGACCTATGTGCCCTTACTTAAGTTAAGAGCACATATTTCAACACAACATTACAGATCAGCAACATCAATCAAGGTATAAAGACAGAAGTACCCCTACGCTAACACTCTCCAATCTTGTTCCTCAGAACACCCCCCATTCAATCAAAGTTCAGCTTCAGTGAACCTTTAGAAGGAGGAGACCACCTTGTAACTCTCTTGTTCTTAGAGCAAGAACACCTCACTACTGCTGACCAGTTTCTCCAAAAATAATTATATAAGAATTGATGAAAAATTTCCAAAGTCTTCAGCCAATTTATTGTCCTATTCAACACAGAGTTTTTCAGTTCCTGCCTGCCCCTTTCCTTCTCTTGAAAAATTTTGGCATTCCTTTCTTCCCATAATGTCCAAATCAGGGCTGCCCAAGCACATCTCCACATAATTCTCTCTCTTTTTGTAGGCCAAGATAAAGTAGAATGGTCAAAGATCATGCAAGTAAATCCTGGTAAGCTCCAACTACTCCCAAACGACGAGAGTAACCAAGCCCATAAGTCTGCAGTAAATGCATCTGCCCGCCACTGCAGAAATGAGATAGTAACCATGCCTAGCTTGCCAATGCAGAAATGAAACTTGGACAAGATGACTCCTTCGGTAAATGCATCTGCCTGCCACTCTCAAAGTCCTGAGGCTACAAAAGGAAGGCAAACTTCTCTTGATATAGTTCTCTCTGATTAAGTGTCTATCAATGTTAATGCGCTTCATTCTATCATTTTGGACTAGGTTATGAGCCATGATGGGCACTTGATTATCACAGTACATCATCAATGGCTTTTCAAAGACAACACCTGGCTCTTCTAACAATGACCTCATCCAAAGCATCTCAGACACAATATGATCTATAGCTCTATATTCCTACACTGGACCAATCTACAACTAATTGTCTCTTGCTTCTCCAAGAAACCAAAATGACCTCATCCAAAGCATCTCAGACACAACATGATCTTCTAACAATGAACTTATCCTAATGTGGACCATTTGTCATCTAAAGAACTAGCCCAATCTGCATTTATGAATGCCTTAATTTTCATGTGATCATGACTTGCAAGTAAAATTCCTTTGCCAAGCTGTCCTTTCAAATATGCCAATATCCTTTCAATAACTACTAGATGGGAGTTCCTAGGAGCATACATATTGCCAATAATATTAACAGTACATGATATATCTGGTCTAGTCATTCAGAGATAATAACTTCCTTACCAATCACTAGTATTGTCCCCAATTTCTAGCGACTATCCCTTCCCAACTGAAAGCTTATGATTAGGATCAATGGTGTATCAGCTAGTTTAACACCCAAATTTCATGTTTCCTTTAGAACATGAATATACCATTCCTCTAGAAAATGAATATATCAGCTAGTTTATCCCTTCCCAGCACATACTTCCTCTGGAAAATGAATATACTACTCTTTGACTTGACAAATTTTATTCCCAGAAGCTACCTCATCTAACCAAATCCTTAATCTCAAAATCACTGCAAACAAAGGCCTTTGATATTTCAATTTCTGGTATTCATTCCCAGTTCCAAATATACCATTAACACAAACAAACCAAAGTAGTGAGAAACGAATCTTTCTTCTTAATGAACGCTGTGATTAGACTAAGCTTGTGTACACCCTACACACACTAGGACTAGGGCACTCTTTAATCAACTAAACCTAGCCCTTGGAGACAGCTTAAGCCCATATAGAGACTTCTTAAGTCTGCAAACTTTCTTCCTGTTGCACCACTGTAGAACCCAAGTGGAAGTTCCATAATACCTCTTCATGGAGGTCTAGGAAAAGCATATTTCACATCTAGCTAATACAAAGGTGATGAATAGAATGCTGCAAACCAATATTGAGTTCATCTATACCATTTAGGGAAAGGTTTCTAGAATCTAGATAGTTGGCCCTATACACCTCTGTGTAACCTTTTGCTACAACCTTTATACCTCTTGATTGAGCCATCTACTCTGTACTTCACTATAAACACCCACTTGAAACCAATAGGCTTTTTACCATTTGGTAAGTCAACCACATCCTAAGTATAATTCTTCATCAGTGCATCCATCTCAATTTGCATTCCATCCCTTCATTCTAACCTATATAGAGCTTTTGACACATTTTTGGAACAAACTCAGAAGACATAAGAGGCAAGAAAGGATTTGTACAAGGGTGATACTAAATCATAGGACAAAAAATGAGCAAGACAATGAGTAGTGGATGTGCTACATTAGGCAATGGAAAGGTCCAAATCAATGAAATGGGTAGGTGAGGAAGCATTAGAGCCTGGATCTTTTTTCCTTGAGTTGATTTGTCGTGGAGGACACTCTACTTTAGAATGGAGAAGAACTCACTTGTGTCTCTAGTACACCTGAAGCTCATGATGTGGACTTGTCTAAAGAGAACTTGTGGAATAGGAGAAACAAGAGCAATAATAATAGTTTGAAAGATGGTTTTTGTACTCGGGTGATGACTTATCACCCTCATTTGTAACTTCTTTTCTTTTAATAAAATTTTTCTATTTACTTATCAAAAGAAAAAAAAAATAGTTTGAGGAACAGGAATAGTTAATGGAACAGACACAAAAGAATCAAAGCTGGCATCAACCTCCCTCTCACCAGAATTGCCAATAAGTATACTCACCAAAGATAACATCCATGGAATCATGGATACATATTTTTTTCTTCCATAGAAAAGAATTAGAAGCAGAAAAGAGACAAGAAGAAAGTATAAGGAGAAGAGAAATAGTGGCATCTCCCACTCTATTATTATTTATAGGGAAAACATGAAAATTACAGAAAAACCCTGCACCTAAGTACATAAAAATAAATAACCATTCAAGACATACTTCCAAATAAAAATAGAGTTAAAAATTAAAACAACAATAATCTTTCTAGGTGATTGCACGACCCAAAACACACACCTAATTGCCTTGTTGAACTTTGATTTGAGGGCCCAAAACATGAACATAACATGTGCAACCAAAGATTCAGTGCGATAGAAAACCCAATCCAAGGATAGGGTTTGAACAATTTGATTTCTATCGCACTGAGTGGCATATGATTAAAAGGTTTATGCCATACTCACTAGCTAGGTCATTTGAACAATTTGAGAAATTTGGATTTCGAAACTTGAAATATAAAAGGTTTATGGTTGGTAGAGCTATAAACCGGGCTGTGCCGCCTATGGGCTGGCATAGCCCGGCATAACGGCACACGGGTCGTGCCGGGAACGACACGATGGGATGGGCCATTCTGGGTTTGGGTATACTTTCATTTTTATGAAAAATTAATTTCTTTTTATGATTTTTTTTTGCATAGATTAAACCAACTAAGTTGTTTCCTTTCTTCTAAAATGTTCATTAACTAGAAATCTAGTATTAGTTATATGGATGATTCATTAGATGATCTCATTGGTGAAAGAAACTTTGATGATGGGGAATTTTTGACAACTTAAAACATATGATTGGTCATTTGAACAATTTGAGAAATTTGGATTTCGAAACTTGAAATATAAAAGGTTTATGGTTGGTAGAGCTATAAACCGGGCTGTGCCGCCTATGGGCTGGCATAGCCCGGCATAACGGCACACGGGTCGTGCCGAGAACGACACGATGGGATGGGCCATTCTAGGTTTGGGTATACTTTCATTTTTATGAAAAATTAATTTCTTTTTATGATTTTTTTTTTGCATAGATTACACCAACTAAGTTGTTTCCTTTCTTCTAAAATGTTCATTAACTAGAAATCTAGTATTAGTTATATGGATGATTCATTAGATGATCTCATTGGTGAAAGAAACTATGATGATGGGGAATTTTTGATAACTTAAAACATATGATTGGTCATTTGAACAATTTGAGAAATTTGGATTTCGAAACTTGAAATATAAAAGGTTTATGGTTGGTAGAGCTATAAACCGGGCTGTGCCGCCTATGGGCTGGCATAGCCCGGCATAACGGCACACGGGTCGTGCCGGGAACGACACGATGGGATGGGCCATTCTGGGTTTGGGTATACTTTCATTTTTATGAAAAATTAATTTCTTTTTATGATTTTTTTTTGCATAGATTAAACCAACTAAGTTGTTTCCTTTCTTCTAAAATGTTCATTAACTAGAAATCTAGTATTAGTTATATGGATGATTCATTAGATGATCTCATTGGTGAAAGAAACTTTGATGATGGGGAATTTTTGACAACTTAAAACATATGATTGGTCATTTGAACAATTTGAGAAATTTGGATTTCGAAACTTGAAATATAAAAGGTTTATGGTTGGTAGAGCTATAAACCGGGCTGTGCCGCCTATGGGCTGGCATAGCCCGGCATAACGGCACACGGGTCGTGCCGAGAACGACACGATGGGATGGGCCATTCTGGGTTTGGGTATACTTTCATTTTTATGAAAAATTAATTTCTTTTTATGATTTTTTTTTTGCATAGATTACACCAACTAAGTTGTTTCCTTTCTTCTAAAATGTTCATTAACTAGAAATCTAGTATTAGTTATATGGATGATTCATTAGATGATCTCATTGGTGAAAGAAACTATGATGATGGGGAATTTTTGATAACTTAAAACATATGATTGGTCATTTGAACAATTTGAGAAATTTGGATTTCGAAACTTGAAATATAAAAGGTTTATGGTTGGTAGAGCTATAAACCGGGCTGTGCCGCCTATGGGCTGGCATAGCCCGGCATAACGGCACACAGGTCGTGCCGGGAACGACATGATGGGATGGGCCATTCTGGGTTTGGGTTTCCAAGCCCATGGGTCGGCACAACACAACACGAACGAGCGGGCCATGCCACCCGCAGCCCATGTGTTGACAATTCAATTATATTATACTATTTCATTTTATTATAGCCAATGTTGTTAAAATCTTACGATTTACAATACGGTTCACAATTTGAATCATGAATCCCAAGGGTTTTGATTTGAATATTATGTCTGAATCCTTTTCTACAAAAATCTAACAATTTTTTATTGAATCCTACAATTTGGTTCATAAATCTT
Source organism: Nelumbo lutea (assembly GCF_056320005.1). Lineage (NCBI taxonomy): Eukaryota > Viridiplantae > Streptophyta > Magnoliopsida > Proteales > Nelumbonaceae > Nelumbo > Nelumbo lutea. The sequence goes on along the minus strand of NC_142684.1, from coordinate 16,408,857 downwards.
ATGATTTAAATGATTCATGTGATTCATTGTGATTCAAAGCAATACAACATAAACCATTTTGTTTTATTTATGTTTAGTTTTGTCAAGGGTGACTTGTTTTAAAGACCTTACTAGAAACTGATTTATTTACATTATTTAAGACTATATGTTGAGTTTATTTTCTGCCATGTGTTGAATAAAGAGTCATTTTACATGGATTATTTGACCTTTAAGTCAAACTTGATTATTGTTGAAGATTAATTAATTTTATGATGTTTTTCTGAGTAGATGTCTTATGTTAGTTGTTAGATAGGAGGTGGGGACCATAGTAGTTATGTGAGTCCAAATTTTATTATGTTTTTTGAGTGTTATATATGCTGTTTTATGTTTTGCCGCCCTATAAGGGCACAATTGTCTTTGTACTGTTCTATTGTTTAGTATAAATAATAAGTGAAGGGGGCGGCCAGATTATTGCTCTCTTTTCTTTCAACTTCTCTTCTTCTCTTCTTCTCTTCTTCTCCTTCTCTCTTCCTTCTCTCTTCAAGAAACTACTTTCTTTCATATTTTTTAATTCAGCAGATTTCTACTTGGTATCAGAGCATCGGCTAGGGTTTCTTGAAGCATTCTCATGCAGCCCTAGATCAGCCGACTGCATGAAGTAGTAAAGGGCTGATCGATCTGCTATAGATTGCCCAGTTCTTGGAGTTTTTGGTGGGATCAAGACATCAGGAAGGTGATCTACTGTTCGGCATCAAAATCAGGAAGAACTAGATTACAGGGAAGAGTCCCAGAAAAGTTGGACTCTTTGTTTTTGATCTGATCTTGGGCGCCCAGGTATTGTTAGTTTTCTTTTGATTTTCTGAAGAGGGCAGTTTGGTTTCTAAAATTTTCTAGGCCTCTCGGAGTGATCGATTCACTTTTCTCTCTGTTGGGAGGTGTGGGGAGGAGAGAGATTTCCCTCCAACTAGGGTTTTCTTCTTCCGGAAGGGTTGGTTTCTGTGTGTGGTATTAAATTATTGTTTGAAGTAAAATGTAGAGTTGGAATACCGAGATGAAATCTACCGGTACTGTGGGACTGGGTGTTGGAGGTAGTAGTGTATTTTTGGGTCTGGGATCATTACTATAGTAAAACTTGATGGTACAAACTATTTGGAGTGGGCACAATCAGCTAAGATGGCTATTGGTGCCTGGGGAAAACTAGGGTATCTCATTGGAGAGGAGAAGAAACCTGATACAGACTCTTCCTGATGGGTGCAAGAGAATTACATGGTAATGTCTTGGCTGTGTAATTCTATGTTACCTCATATTGCAAAAAATTTCCTATGGGCTAATACTACTAAGGAGATTTGGGATGGAGTGACTGAAACCTACTCTCAGAAGCAAAATGAAGCCAGAGCCTATAAGTTAAGAAATCAGGTGATAAGTATAAAACAGGGAGAAAAACCTCTTGCTGTGTATTTCTCCATGCTGAAAACCCTATGGCAGGAAATAGATCACTTAGAAACTGTGGTATGGGAAAGTGTAAATGATGCAGCAGCTTATCACAAACTGGTAGAGAGGAATAGGGTTTTTGAGTTCTTGGCAGGGCTGAACCCTGAATTTGACATTGCTAGGCAGCAAATTCTTTCTAGGAAGGGTGTGACACTCTCTCAGGCCTATGCTTTTGTCTCTGGAGAGGAGAGTAGGAGGAATGTAATGCTGAGTCAGCTTGGGATTGACCAGTTGGCTATGATTGGTACAACAAAACCTAAGCCGAATGGAGACAGGGGGAGTAGTGAAACTAGAAGAGAAGATAAGAAGGACTTGGTGTGTGATTATTGCAAGAAGCCTAACCATACCAAGGACACTTGTTGGAAGCTTCATCCAAATCTTATGCCTGCTCGGATAAGAAACAAGAAGGGAAATGCAAATGTAGCCACTACACGAGACTCTTCAGTAGTAGCACAGTGAGAACGGAATTGGAGAGGTTTGGACAACTTATGAGGAAGAAAGGTTCACCCAGCTCTAGCCTTCTAGATGGACAACATAATGCAGGAGCCAACTACACCACTTCCTTTGCACATACAGGTAGTTCATATGCAATTGCGAATCTTGCATCCACTTCAAGTAAAGAGGGACCTCCCTGGATTATAGACTCAGGAGCATCTGAGCATATGACTAATGCCCCTACCATTCTCAATTCCTATCAGTTGTGCTCTGGTAGAGACAGAGTCTCTACAACAGATGGTACACATATGCCCATTGCTGGGAAGGGGACAATTAGAGTGACCAATGATATAATTCTATCATTTGTTTTACATGTCCCTAGACTGAAGGGATGAGAGATCCATCGTAAGGACGCCCAAAACTTGCAGAATAAGGTGGGCAAATTTCAAAAAAAAAAAAAAATCTCCCTACAACTAGGAATCACATTCCCTATTTAGAAAATCATATTTTCAAGGATCATTCTTGAACCTTAAACTGAACCAAATCTGAACCAAAAGGAATAGGAGAGGATTATACCTGATACGGAGAAGTAATATCTCCCAACGAAGGTGTTCACGCCCAAGGAAGGATCCAAAGACTGCTCCCACTGAAGACGGCGCAGTGCAGGATGGAGCAGAATCAGCAGTGTTCTTCCCCAAGAACTCTGTCCTTCGCAAGAAATAACAGGATGGCACGTGAGCACAGCTTCCTATCAGTCCCTTCACAAGGAACTGATATTAAGATCGAATCTTGATTTCTCCCACTGAATTGGAGATCGAACTGGCAGGGTAAGCGGCAACTGGAAGGAGGCAGCAAGAAAGAATTTCGAAAGGTTGCTTAATTCTTCCTTCTGTGATTTCAGCTCTCAAGAGGATGTGATTATCTGTCTTCTAAAGGCTTCCGCCCCCTCCTTGTTTTTTAATCTTAAAGGATCAGCTCCTAATCCTATTAGGAGTTGCTGATCCAAATCATATTTGGATAGACATCCCTTTAGGTGATAAGGATAAACCCTTATCTTATCAGCAGATTAAATCAACATTCTCCTAATTTCATTAGGAGGTTTCCAGATCTGAATCACATTCAGATCTGAACTCTCTGAGTGGATAGGGTTAAGACCCTATCCTATCTGCTAATTCATCTCAGAATTCGCCCCATATTTAACTCATTAAATTAGCCCAGTTCGAAATGGGCTTTAGGCCCATTAAGGTTATGTGCTCACTTAGCCTCCTAACTGCTGCCCAGTTGGGCTTCCTTGTATGGCGTGGGACCCAAACATTGATCTACATCAGCCACATGAATTCAGCCCAGCTTTTGTTACAAGGCCTGGCCGAATACACTGTTATGGACAGTGCACCCCCTGAAACCCATCACATGGGCTCTATGGGCCCAACACTTACCCTAAGTGGTCCCTGGGCCAAGCCACCTTGTAACACCCAAGGACTGTGGGCAGATGCAAGATTAGCCCATCAGGTATTATCATCAATGGTCTTACACTTAACCTCTCAGCCCATAATGATCATACAATGCCCGACAAGAGAGGACCTCTCCCTCGGCTGCAAGGAACAGTGTTGCACTCTCCACTTATATGGATCCCGGGAATTAAAACCTTTGCAAACATTTTAGAAACCACAATATATATACTTCTATATCTCATATAAAATATACTTTGCAAAACAAATCTCAACGGTTGAAATCGGCTACCAGCAGTCTTGGTTTCCAACAGTGAGAGTGCATCCCCGATCATTACCTTTGTCCGACAAAGGGGCTGATCCTGTCACTATGATCACCCACTCAGATGAATTCTCAGACTATCCCAACATACCCAGGTTTTGAACCCCGCTAAGGATCTCACTGATTGGTACATCAAAGACAGCCCAATCCGACACCTAGTGTAGTGTCATAATCGAGTTTAGGGGTTGGGTGTAACATTCCAGTTTTGCCCATTAATCTCCAAGGTACATGGCAATACTGGAAATATGGTCCGGTTCAAAGATTCAATTAATCCTTCACTGTATGTGCCTTGGGGCTCACCCTGGCGGCTGAGACAAGCCACCCCAACTGACTTGGTGGCACATTAGTGTTAGCCTTATCAGGATAGGTCTCCCCAAACCGACCCACTGGCTGTGAACATTCTAAACTAACACGAGTCTCATTATGTGTCCAGTTTAAGGGTATTGCACAGAAACATACCAAAGGAACATGAATCAAATATGTACTTTATTCATTTACAATAAACTCATAATGTACATCATTCTGATTGAAGATAAGGGCACACAAAAACCATTTAACATAGACTTCATACCAACCTACTGTCTATTAGTTCTTTGACAAAAAATTTGAATTGTTCTGTGACATTTCCTACTGGTAATTGTGTTTTGCAGGATCTGGAGTCAAAGAAGATGATTGTGAGTGGTTGTGAGATGAATAGAGTCTACCTTCTGGATGAGATTCCGAGACATCAGGGCCATCATGTTAGCAGCAGCACTAGTAGTGAGTCAAAGTCAGTAAACCAGATTATGCTTTGGCACAATCGCTTGGGACATCTTTCTTTTAGTTTTTTGAAATTTCTTTTCCCAAAATTGTTTGAGTCTGTTCAATTATCTACTTTGGAGTGTGAGAGTTGTTAGTTAGGAAAGCATTGTAGACAGTCTTTTAAACCAAGTAATAAAAGAAGTATTTCTGCTTTTAATATTGTTCACACATGTATGGGAGCCATATCAAATCCTTTCCATGGGAGGATTTTGTCACTTTCTCTTGTTTGTGATGAGATCACGAGATTCTTGGATAGATTCACGAGATCACGTGATGATGTTCCTAACTTAGTATCACAATTCCACCAGATGGTTTTCACACAATTTGGAGTGAGAATTAAGGTTTTTAGATCTGATAATGCCAGAGAGTACTTTGAGAAGGACCTAACCACGTATCTCTTAGAACATGATGTAGTTCATCAGAGCAGTTGTGCAAATACACTGCAACAGAATGGAGTTGCTGAGAGGAAAAACAGACACATTGTGGAGTTGGAAAAGAGTTATGGTGTGTGCTTCTATTCCTGTGCAGTTATGGGGAGATGTAGTTCTTACAGCCAATGTGATTAACTGTGTTCCTTCACGGATTTTGCCTTATGTCTCTTTAGAGTTGCAACTGGTTGATGTCCTCACTAAAGGGGTGGCAAGGAACAAGCTTGAACATGATCTACGCAAGTTGGGAATGTGTGACATTTACTCCCAACTTGAGGGGGAGTGTTGAAGATTAATTAGTTTTATGATGTTTTTCTGAATAAATGTTTTATGTTAATTGTTAGATAGGAGTTGGGAACCATAGTAGTTATCTGAGTCCAAATTTTATTATGTTTTTTGAGTGTTATATATGCTGTTTTATGTTTTGCCGCCCTATAAGGGCATAGTTATCTTTGTACTGTTCTATTATTTTAGTTTAAATAACAAGTGAAGGGGGTGGCTAGATTATTGCTCTCTTTTCTTTCAACTTCTCTTCTTCTCCTTCTCTCTTCCTTCTCTCTTCAAGAAACTACTTTCTTTCATATTTTTTAATTCAGCAGATTTCTACTATTATATCATCTTAGACTTCTTTTGTATAAGTGGTAAGTTCTATTGTATTAGATACAAGGTTCAAAATATGACACGGCCCAATACTCCCCTCACATTTTGAGCCATTATGCCTCAACTATGCCTTTACCTTTTGTTTAAGGGCCATATCGATTCACCCCTCACATTTTGAGCCATTATGCCTCAACTATGCCTTTAGCTTTCAAAACCTTGGTTGCAGCCACCTAGTATGTGGACCAAGAAAAATATGTCAAATTGATCATTAACAAATCCATTAAGGTTTTGGTAAGATATTAAGATTATCTCCAATTTAGGATATTCAATGAAGGATCCTCTTATTATGTAAATGTATGCTATTAGCTTGCTATTGTCCACAGTAAAACTCCCCCAATATTTTGCTCACAATTAAAATGAATAAGGTATAAACAAGATATAAAAGGAGATAAAACAGCTTATTTCCAATACCAAAAAGCTTTACAAAATAGCCCAAAACATTCGAGCTCTTCCAATCCCTTGTTTTGCCAAGGAATCAGCCATGCTATTAGCTGTCCTTGGAACACAATGGATTCTAACATTCATACCCCTGGTAATCCATTTAAACTTTTTCTTTTACTTCTGCAATAAATAGGGATAAAATACATACATCCACAATTATAACATTAATAATCTATTAGTAATATGTACTTAACAAACATCCCCATTCATGAGCACTCAATATAGATCTTAAAGAGATGGGTTTCCTTACCTTGTAATACTTGTTTCCATAGTGGTCCTATTGTTACATAAGCATTTGTAGCATAAGGTGTGTGTTGAAACTCTTCTTTCTGCGTAAGAAACAGAAGGTCATAAATTATATATCAAAATTCAAAAAAAAAATAAAAAAAGGATAAGAACTTCCCTAGATCAAAACATATGTTAATGGCGACCAAAAGTGCTTACTTGTATTTTAGAGTAGGAAGTATCAATAAAAATCCACAATAGATCAGAGTCTGCGATTGTCAAATACCAAAAACTAGACTCTATGCAAATTAAATAGTAATTCATAAACTTTTCAACATGTTTTCTCCATTATGTGCATACCTTGTATCAAGGATATCAATTAATAGTTGTTGGACAGTTTTTGTATGCCCTTAGCTTCAATCAGTTTTGATGTACTTTTGATATTTAATGTAAATAAACGAAGTACATGTTTGATTCATGTTGTGTGGTATACTTCTGTGTGTAAGACCCTAAAACTGGACACTTAATGAGACTTGTGTTGGTTTTAAATGTTAACAGCTGTTGGATAAGTCTGGGGAGATTTATCCTGCCAAGGCTGACACTAGTGTGCTGCCAACTGTTGGGGTGGCTTGTTTCAGCCGCTAGGGTGAAACCCAAGGCACATGCAGTGTAGGATTACTTGAACCCTTGAACCGGACCAGATTTCCAGTATTGCCCTGGACCTTGGAGATTGATGGGCAAAACTGGAAAGTTACACCTGACCCCTATACCTGATTATGGTACTGCACTAGGTGTCGGATTGGGCTGTCTTTGATATGCCAATCAGTGAGATCCTTAGTGGGGGTCAAAACCTGGGTATGTTGGGACAGTCTGAGAATTCATCAGAGTGGGTGATCATAGTGACGAGATCAGCCCCTTTGTCGGACAAAGGTAATGATCGGGGATGCACTCTCTCTAATGGAAACCAAACTGCCGGTAGTTGATTTCAATCGTTGGAATTTTGTTTTGCAAAATTTATATATGATATATATTTAAGTATGGTTTCAAAATATTTGCAAATGGTTTTAATTCCCGGGATCCATGTAAGTAGAGAGTGCAGCACTGTTCCTTGCAGCCGAGGGAGAGGTCCTCTCTTGTCGGGCAGTGCTTGATCATTATGGGCTGAGAGGTTAAGTGTAAGGCCATTTGGGATAATACCTGATGGGCTAATATTGCACCTGCCCACAGTCCCTGGGTTTTTATAAGATGGCTTGGCCCAGGGACCACTTAGTGTAAATGTTGGGCCCATAGGGTCCATATGATGGGCTCAAGGGGTTCACTGGGCTCTGCAATGAATTCGGCCAGGCCTTGTAATAGAGGCTGGGCCGAACCCATGTGGCTGGTGTGTAGATCAATGCTTGGGTCCCACGCCATACAAAGAAGCCCAACTGGGCAGCGGTTTGGAAGACTTTTGAGCACTTGACACTTATTGGGCCTAAAGCCCATTTCAAACTGGGCTGATTTGATCAGTCATTAACAAGGGGTGGATCTGAGATTAGGATGAGCCCAAAAGCTTATCTAATCTACAGATAGGATTAAGAAGAGTCCTAATCCAAATACAGATTTGGATAAGGGCAACTCCTAATATGATCAGGAGATCTTTTCTTAATCATTAAGCAACTGGAGGAAACCCTATTCGAATTACAAGAATTCGAACCCTAGGGGATTCACACAGAACACACCCTGCAGTTTTGTGAGATAGGATCTCAGAAACCCTAGAGAAGAAAAAGCAGTTCGCCATCTTCTTCTCTAGTTTCCTCTTGTTGCAGCCGCCACCATCCACTGCAGTTCGTTTTCTCTGTCAGAGAAAGATCAAGAAAAGTTCTTGATATCAGTCTTTGTTGAAAGGCTGATTTTGTTTGGTGCTCATTGTCATCCAAAGGATTTTTGTGAAGGATTCAGTGTGTAGGACGCACTCTACTGGTTCTGTTCCACAGTTGCTGTGTCATCTTCAGCAGGAGCAGATCTTGGTACCTTCTTTGGGCATGAACACCAACTTTGGGAGATATCATTTCTCTAGATCAGGTATAATTACTCCATTTTCTTTTGGTTCAGATCTGGTTCGGTTCTGGTTCAAGTAGGATCCTTGAATCTTGATTCTAAAATTAGAGAATACGATTCCCAGCTGAAAGGTAAGGAGAAAATTTTTGAAATTCGCCCACCCATTCCGCAATTGTTTTGGCGTCCATACGATGGATTTTACCATCCCTTTCAATAGTGACCTGGCATTCTTGATAATTGAGTTGGTCCACTTAGAACTTTTATAATTTCAACTAGTGTTTTCAGACTCAGAGGCAGTGTTTTAAAAGTGCAAGGCACAAAAAAAGCACAAGGAGCATTTTACGCCCAAGGTGCAAGAAGAAAGGCAAGGCATAAAAACGAAAAAAAAAAAGAAAGGTTAAAAGAATAAAAAATTGCCACAAGTTAAAAAAAAGCAAAAAAAAAAAGCTAAAAACAAATATTAAACATAATATTAATTAAAAATATAAACTTAAATATTAAAATACATGCTTTAAAAACTTATTAACTCAAATTAAGATACATAAACAAAACATGTAAAACATATTTAGAATGAAAATTTAAATAGTGTGCATGTGACTCACCTTCAGTTTGCAGATGATACTTGTTAGACAGTTTTGTATGCCCTTAGCTTCAATCAAAATTGATGTACTTTATGAGTTTATTGTAAATGAATAAAAGTGCATATTTGATTCATGTTCCCTTGGTATGTTTCTGTGTAATACCCTTAAACTGGACACTTATTGAGACTTGTGTTAGTTTAGAATGTTCACAGCTAGTGGGTCAGTCTGGGGAGACCTATCTTGACAAGGCTGACACTGTGATGCCACCAAGTTGGTTGGGGTGGCTTGTCTCAGCTATCGGGGTGAGACCCTAGGCACATACAGTGTGGGATTAATTGAACCTTTGAACTGGACCAGATTTCCAGTATTGCCCTGGACCTTGGAGATTGATGGGCAAAACTGGAAAATTACACCCGACCCCTAGACTCGATTATGATACTGCACTAGGTGTCGGATCGGGCTGTCTTTGATGTACTAATCAGTGAGATCCTTAGCGGGGGTCAAAACCTATGTATGTTGGGACAATCCGAGAATTCATCTGAGTGGGTGATCATAGTGACAGGATCAGCCCCTTTGTCGAACAAAGGTAATGATCGGGGATGCACTCTCACTGTTGGAAACCAAGACTGCCGGTAGCCGATTTCAACCGTTGAGATTTGTTTTGCAAAGTATATTTTATATGAGATATAGAAGTATATATATTGTGGTTTCTAAAATGTTTGCAAAAAGGTTTTAATTCCCGGGATCCATATAAGTGGAGAGTGCAATACTGTTCCTTGCAGCCGAGGGAGAGGTCCTCTCTTGTCGGGCATTGTATGATCATTAAGGGCTGAGAGGTTAAGTGTAAGACCATTGATGATAAAACCTGATGGGCTAATCTTGCATCTGCCCACAGTCCCTGAGTGTTACAAGGTGGCTTGGCCCAGGGACCACTTAGGGTAAGTGTTGGGCCCATAGAGCCCATTTGATGGGTTTCAGGGGGTGTACTGTCTTTAACAGTGTATTCGACCAGGCCTTGTAACAAAGGCTGGGCCGAACCCATGTGGCTGATGTGTAGATCAATGCTTGGGTCCCACGCCATACAAGGAAGCCCAACTGGGCAGCAGTTAGGAAGGTTAAGTGAGCACATAAGCTTAATGGGCCTAAAGCCCATTTCGAACTGGGCTATTTATTTAGTTAATTAAAGGGGCGAATTCTGAGATGGATTAGCAGATAGGATAGGGTCTTAATCCTATCCACTTCGAGAGTCCAGATCTGAATGTGATTCAAATCTAGAAACCTCCTAATGGGATTAGGAGAAAGCTGATCTAATCTGCAGATAAGATAAGGGTTTATCCTTATCACTAGAAGAGAAGGCTGATCCAAATATGATTTGGATAAACACCTCCTAATGGGATTAGGAGCTGATCTTTTAAGTTAACAAAAAGGAGGGGGCGGCAGCCTTGAGAAGAAAAACATCAGATCCTCTTTAGTGCTGAAATCAAGAAGAGAGAATTCTGCACCATGCGAATACTCTCTTGCCGCCTCCCTGTTCTTGTCGCCCTGTTTGCCAGTTCGATCTCCAGTTGTGGGAGAAGTCAAGATTGGATCTTGACATCAGTTCTTTGAGAAAGGATTGAAAAGGAAGCTGTGCTCACGTACCATTCTACTGATTCTTGCGAAGGACAGAGTTCTTGGGGAAGAACACTGCTGATTCTGCTCCATCCTGCACTGCGCCGTCTTCAGTGGGAGCAGTCTTTGGATCCTTCCTTGGGCGTGAACACCTTCGTTGGGAGATATAACTTCTCCGTATCAGGTATAATTCTCTCCTATTCCTTTTGGTTCAGATCTGGTTCAGTTTAAGGTTCAAGAATGATCCTTGAAAATATGATTTTCTAAATAGGGAATGTGATTCCCAGTTGAAGGGAGAGAAATTTTTGAAATTCGCCCCCTTATTCCGCAATCTTTGGGCGTCCATGGGATGGATCTCTCATCCCTTCAATACTATAATCTTTTGTGAAGGAAGCGATTTGAGGAAGGTTGGGAACCTTAAGAATTTAATTAATTTTTTTGAAAAGGCCTCAAATCTAAAAATCAACTTTGAAAAAATTTGTGTGGTGGGAGTCAATATGGATGCTCAAGAAATAGAGGCTATTGCAGGTTGCTTAGAGTGCTCCACCTCTTCCTGGCCCTTAACTTATCTTGGTCTTCCCCTAGGAGGTAACCCAAAGGAAAGCCGCTTTTGGATCCCTGTTGTGGAAAAGTTTGGTAAGAAGTTGGCAAGCTGGAAAAAGAACTATATTTCTGTGGGGGGTAGAGTGACTTTGATCAAATCCACACTTGCTAATCTGTTGGTCTACTTTTTGTTTGTTTTTAAGATTCCTGCTAGGGAAGCTAAGAGGTTAGAGAAAATGATGAGGGACTTCTTGTGGGAGCCGAGGCAAGAGAAGAAAGATCATTTGGTTAGATGGGAGATAGTTAGTCGAAGTAAGGAGGGAGGATTTGGAATAGGAAATATCAATTTCAAGAGTGTAGCCCTTCTAGGTAAGTGGTTGTGGAGGTGGCCTTTAGAGAGGGAGAGGTTATGGCATGAAGTGGTGGCAAGTATCCATGGCTATTTCGAAAATGGTTGGGATGCAAAGGTATCCAGGCGGGCAACTCTTGCAACACCTTGCAAGGCAATTCATGGCATCCTCCCACAGTTTCTACACTTTGTAAGGTATGATGCTTGCTCCGGGACTCGTATTCTTTTCTGGGAAGACACTTGGGTGGGAAATTTGCCCCTTAAGGATCTATTCCATTCTCTCTTCTCTATTTCCCTTTATAAAAAAGAACCTGTGTCTTCCTTTATTTTGCCCCCGTATACCCCTTTGTCGACAAATTGCGACCTTGGATTTCGTAGAGGGTTGAGGGATGAGGAATCCTTATCAGTTTCTGAGCTCCTATTGTTACTTGATTCTGCTTGCCTGGACCCACTAAATCCTGATAGGAGGATTGGACTTTGACTCCGAAAGGGCTGTTTACTTGTGCTTCTTTCTTTAATTCTCTCTGCTCCAGTTCTTCTCCTCGGGCTTTCCCAGTTAAGGAAGTTTGGTCTAGGCCTATTCCCCCAAAAATTGCTAGATTTTGTTGGGAAGTTTACTTGGGTAAAATCAATACGATGGATAAGCTGCAGAAGAAAAGACCTTTTTTGTGTTCATATCCTAACTGGTGTATTTTGTGCAAAGCGCAAAATGAGGACTGTTACCACTTATTGATTTCTTGTCCTTTTGCTGCAGCCATTTGGAATTGGATATTTGATTTATTTGAGTGTAGATTGAACTTTCCAGCTGAGGTAAATTTGCTGTTTTCCCCTTCTACCTTTGTGTGGACCACAAGAAGAGGAAGAGTCATGTTGAAGTGTATAAGAGCAACTCTCCTTTGGACTATTTGGGAAGAGATGAATTCCAGAATTTTTCAGAAGGAAATAAGTATTCTTGAGGTCAAAGAGTGTATTGTTACAAGGACTAATTTGTGGCTGAAATCCTTAAAGCTCTTTGAAGATTATTCCTTTGAGGATTTAATGAGGAATTGGTCTGCAGTTGCCCTCACTTCCTCTACGAAGCCTAGAGTCCAAGTAACTTGGACTCCACCGATGGAGGGTTTTATTAAGCTGAACTTTGACGGAAGTAGTCAGGGTAACCCAGGACCGTCTGGGATTGGTGGTGTACTGAGAGATGAGAACATCAACATTATTGCCTTTTTTCCGGGTCCGGTGGGAATAAGAGACTCTATGAGGGGTGAACTCCTAGCTGCGGCACAGGGGGTACAGATTTCCTATCAACTCGGAGTGCAAAACTTAATAATTGAAGGAGACTCCAAGGTGGTAGTAGGATGGTTGGCTGATCCCGGTACTGTCACTTGAAACTTTTAAGGGTATTTTAAAAAAGGTTAAATGGCTATTGAGGGGTATGACAGTTAGAGTTCAGTGGCTGGGTAGATCGGCTAATGCCTTGGCTGATTATCTTGCTAAACAAGGGGCTACTCAGGTTTCATTGTATTGGGCTTCATTGTAATTTTCTTTTTCCTTTGTTATGTTCTTTAACTAAAGGGTTGATGGTTTCTTCCATCTCCCCTCTTTAAAGGGGAGGTAGCATCTCATGCCTCTCCCTAAGTTGTACTATCTTTGACTTTGATTTAATAAATCTGAATATTCACTGATAAAAATAAAATAAAATCAAGCATAACATATAAAACATATTCAAGCATGTAAAACCCTCAATCTCTTTATTTTTTTCCCAATTGCGTTACTTCAAGTGGCTAATGTGATGTTAAACATTATGCATTCCTAATTCTATGAATTGCCTTTATACCAACCAAGCCCCTCGAGGCAAGCCCAAACAAGTCCATATCAGGGTCTTAAGTTCTTAATCCCTATAAAAAAAGATTTTATAACTTTGTCTTTTAAAATTATCTTTTATTAATGTGAATGAATGAGCAACATTCACTCACTTTGCTCGCTCATCGAAGCTCCGAAAACCCCATATTTGCTAATGTTGCTCATTCATTATCTTAATAAAAGATATTTTTAAAAGACAATTAAAGTTATAGTCTTTTTTATAGGGATTAAGAACTTAAGACTTTGATATGGACTTTTTTTGGGGTTTCCTTGAGGAGATTGGTTGGGGGTCCAAGGATGGAGGCCCCAGCCCAGCCACTAGGCATAAAAAACAAAAATAAAAAATAAAAAATGTGCAAATTTTCGAAAGGCATGTGCTTGGACTGAAGCGCAAGGCGCACCAGATGCATGCCTATGCATACCAGGTGTGTGCCTTTTGAAAGTGTTGTGCCTGGTGGAATAGACAGGACACATACCTTAAAATGTGCCTCGTCTATGTGCCTAGGCGCTCCTTTTAAATAACTGCTTGGAGGGGTGGTGTAAGGCATTCCACTTGCAGGAGCTATGAGTGCATAAGCATTATGAACATGCCTGTTTTTAAAAAATAATGAAAGAAATAATGACGGCAATCTTATATCCTTGCAAGATTACTTGCTAAAATAAGTTGTCTTTTCTTTTTTATTTTCATAGACTATATTTATAAATTTTGGAACTAATGAATATCAAAGGAAATGAAAAACATGTTTTTGCCTAACAATTCATAAAGAAATCAACCCATCAATAAAAAGAATAACCTTTTTGACAGGATGGCAAAGAATGACAAAATACTCAATCATCCCATATCCCATATCAAATCACCTCATATCCCATATCAAATAACCTTTTTTCTTAGTTTCTTTTTTTTTTCAGAAAAGATTACTTTCATTTCATGGTAACAAAAGGGGGAAAGGGAATGCACAAACAAAAGAACCAAAAAAAGGCACTATGTCATCTAGAGTAACATAGGCTATGCCACCAAATAGATCCCTTGGAATCCATCTAAAGGAGAATTTGAAAGAAGCTGAAATGTCACAGATCTCATTAATAAATTGTGCCAACCTCAAAGAGCCTAGGTCCATACTGGACGCCCAACCAATAGCATTCCTAGAATCACCCTCAACAGAAAGAGGTGTAGCCAATAAAGACTTGTCATCCCTCAAACCAACCAGAAGGGCTCTAACTTCGACTTCAGAAGCATCAGTAATACCAACAGCCCCACTAAAGACCCAAACCACACTGCCAACACTATTGAGAATAAGCCCACCAATACCAACCACCCCTCTATTACTGAAACCAGATCAGCAGCCACCATCAAACCTTAAAACGAAGCCTGCATTCTGCCTATGATTGAGAGGTAGGCATCCATGAAGATCCCCAACAGATGAGTTCAAGACTGATCAGATTCCTGCCCAAATCACCATACCTAACCCTTCCGAATTTCTTGCAGGAAAGCATCCAAGAGAAGATTTTATGAAAAAATCTATCTTTAAGATCGTTCAAAGGAGATGATTTATTCTCAAAATTCTATTATGCTCCTCTCAGACGCACCACATGACAGCATGAGAGATAGCCTACCAAAGATTTTTCCCCTACGGCCAAGCTTGCAAGAAGGCCATTGGAGATCAGATACAGAATTGGGAGAGACCCAATGAAAACATCACCATGAAGCATGTCCAAGAAGAATTTCCATAAGTATCTAGCAGCCACATAGTTGATAAGGAGGTGACCAATAGATTCACCATCCCTCATGCACATAATGCAAATGTAGGGAGACACATAAAGTTGGTCAGAACTTTTCTTGTGGATGATATTACCTGTATTAATGCATCACCAAGAGACCTCCCAAATAAAGAAGGAAACCTTTAGAGGGACAAAAGGGAGCCATATTCTTCTGACTGGAAAAGATGGAGGCAAAGGACCAGCAATGAGATGGGTCAAAGAAGAATATTATATATGCATCTATTTTATTACATGCATGCCATTTGCCTTGACAATTTGTGATAGAACCCAGCCCATTTCACCTGTTGGGTGTGCTCCAAACCCGAGCCCAGACAAACTCAGAGATGACCATGGTCCCTCACACTCGACCTCACCAGCTAAACCACTCATCTGGTATGCTTACCATAGGAAGCCATGTCAGGATACTGGGAACAACTAAGTGCACATGGCTTCACATGTCAAGCGTATAAGTAGCAGTAGAGCAATGGAATTGGCATGAGAATTTTCCCCTCTATTTCCCTATCTCCTTTTGCTTCTTCTTAGGAGGTTGACTCACCCTCAAAGCCGAATCCTGTGTGGAGCAGTATAACTATTTTCTATGATGTGGTAATGACAAGGGAGTTTTTTTATGTTCTTCCAATCAACACTGTCCTAACATTAAGTTGACTAAAACAAGGGATCCACATCAGGTGCTCAAAATTATACTCATTCTTTGAAAAACAAAGACTATGACTCCCTATCCCCCAGCCCATCCAGCCTTTATGTTTGTAAAATGAAAACTGTATAATAATTTTCTCTGTGTTCTTTTAGTGCATACTTGAGTCTACAGCTTATAAAATAGCATAAATTTCTAAAATTTGCAATACATCTTTTTAGCGGTTGACTAGTCAGTTATTAGCATAGGGAAGCCAAACAGCTAGAAATCACCTCACTGCATTGACATCAGTGCTTCATATTTCAATAACATTGAGCAGTAATAGTATTTTTTCTTCAAGAAAGCTACAAATCTGTATCAGCTATGGCATACTTTGCAAGTCATATATTTGCAATAGCAGAAAACAAGAAAATTTCACAAAACAAATTTCAAAAAGTTTAACTGATGAAAACTAGTACCCATAAGAAGAATATGTGACCCTAGTCAACCACTTATAAATCAGGGGCTGCCATATCTAAATATTAGCTACTGAATGCTTCTTAGCAATGTTAATTAGCAGAGAAAAACTTGAAAGTTGTTTAATTTTACAGGAATTTACCCAGTAAGTTTGTGAGGATGATAAAGTCTTTGGTATCATTGGAGATAGAGCATGAAAAGTCAAGGAACTTACCAAAACGCGATCTAATATAAGCTGAATGATGAGCTGTTCGGTCTCCTCTTTCTTTAGGTCCGAGCCTGGAAATTCACCAACCAATGTGAATGGTTATATTGCAGTCACACCATACAACTTTGTTAATATATAATAAGTAATAGGAGTATTTAGTTGCTAACTTGCTAGATATACATGATATTTAATAAAAGAACATTGTATAAAGTTAAGAAACAATGACAGAGAATAAAACAATCACGAATTTTGTGCAACAATAAGATGCATTTTAAACAAAACCATTCCATTAAAAATCTATAATCATATGCTCATGAAAAATATAACCTATGCACATTAAAACCATGTAGTTCGGAGGAAATTTCCAAAATGCTTCAATCTATTCAATAGCACCCATTGTTTTTGTAGTAGTACTTAAGTGTTTTATGCACTTTTTTGTAAGGGAGGGCAGTAATGTAACTTTATCATTCTTTTAAACAATAATATAAAACTAAATGGGTGAGTCGGCACTATTGACTCAATCCTATTTGGCTCAAGCTCTCCTCTTCTTTCCTCTTCCTCTCTTGTTCTTCTCTCAGTTTCTCTCTCTCCTCTGTTTTCCTCTTCTTTATTCAGTTTCACCACATAGTATCACTAATGGAAGTAAGGGTACAATGTGTGCAAAGGGAAGCAAACTGTATGGACAACTTTTTGGCTAAACAGGGAGTGGGATGAGAGCAAATATTTTGGGCATAGTTGTAAAATGTAATGTAATGGGGCGGGTAAGTGTTTAATGTTCTGTAAAGGGGAGGATTTTGTATCTCTCTTTGAGTGGATGTATACTTGTAATCATAATCAGGCTTTTTAATAAAATTTCAGTTATTGATCAAAAATAAAAAATAAATAAAAAAACAGATTCAGCTAACCTGATTCCTTATACTTGACTTTGACCTTGTCTACCAGTTGCAACATTGTCGCCCTCTGGTCTTTTTCTTGTATCTCCTGTAGTAGAGAAACAATAGCTTTTGCCTGACCTGTAAAGAATGATTTCAAATGTAACCCTTAACTACCAAGGAATGCACATAGGTCAATAAAAATTCAAACGAGAAATGCAAGAGTTTACTTCTAGGATATTATGTCAACCTAGTATGTTCCTATATACATACATACATACATATATATATATTAGACAAAGTAAGGAATAATTTCATTATGATGTATAAAGAGGAAGAACCCCTATACAGTGAGAAGCTGTACAAGTATGCACCATTCCCAAAACAGCAAATGTATAATGAATACAAAAAGTGATGCAGTATAAGAGTTTGAAGAATTTCCCAAGAAGTGATCTTAGCAAAGATGTTCCGGCAGACTTCATCTCACTGTGAGGATTTTCCATTAAAGACCCTGCTGTTTCTTCCCATCCAGATACACCAAAGAGTAGCAAGAGGGATGAGGCACCAAGAAATCACCAGCTTTGTAAGGCTTCAAAAACAGATTTTGAGAAGACTCAGAATAGATTCAGGACCAATAGACTATGGAAATAAACCTGTACCTAACTGCTATGACAGTTTGAGATTATCAGCTTCACTGGGTTATAATGGATTGGAAATTGAAGGTGACTCTGAGGCAATGATAAGGTGGACAAGAGGTGAGGGATAAGGTCCATGGTTGTACCTACACTAGAAGAGAAGTTAGAACTTTGGCCCTTGGGTAAACACCTCATTTAGCTGCTTTTAAGACCAGCCAAATCTTTAGCAGTTCCTTAGCCAGGGAAGTGTACCTACACTAGAAGTTAGAACTTTGGCTCTTGGGTAAACACCTCGTTTAGCTGCTGTTAAAGTGAGCCGAATAGGGGTAGTTTAGTCATCTTATGTGTGTTAAGTAGTTTGCTTATGTGGCTGTTTTATTAGAGTACTCTGCCCCACACTTAAGTATGGGCAATTTAGTCTTTGTAAAAGATTACTAGACTCTAATAAAGATTAAGGGGGTCGACTGGAGGTGCAACCATCAGTTTTCGACAGACCCTTATTTCCTTCTTCTTCTTCCTCTTCTTCTTCCTTCACTTCCTGGTTCGGGTTACTGTAGCAGCATTCGAAACATGGTATTAGAGCCATGTTCCTGACCTACTTCAGTTGGTAAAGCACCTCAGCAGTGTTCGTGGCTCTCCTTCCCTGCGTTTCTGTTCAGTCAATGGAGAAAACTAGTTCGCCCTAGGTCTGAAATCTCACAGCTTGTCTCTCTCTGCTGCGCATATTCTTCTTCACCAAGAAAAGTGACTTCAGCAGTGAATGGTTGATTGAGACCTTCAAAGGAAGGTCGGTTATCTCTTCTTCTTGTGTTGCTCGTATTTCTGGGTAGAAACCCTTCAAGAGGCTGTTAGTACTGATCAGAACCTAGAGAACTAGGTTCACTGTTGCCCTAGAGCGGGCTGTGTGTACAGTAGCCGAATGGTGTAGGGGCTGCTGTAAGTTGTTTAGTGGTGTTAGGGCTGCTGTAAGTGGCCGAGTGGTGTAAGGTGTAATGCTGTGACCTAGCCGAACTTTTGTGGCTGTGTTGTGCCCTCTTAAAAGTGTTAAACTAGTCTGAACTGGGTGTAACAGGTTTGACTATGTTGTGGTGGTTGTGGCACAATCCTTATTGAGTGGATTGTAAGAGGGCTTACATGTGATTACTGAAGTGTTAAATTGATTCTTATGTGGTTCGTGGTGTTGTGAAATCAGCAGTAGTGTGAGTAAGAACAAGGCGTGTTTATCTACTGTTGTGTTTAGGGGTTGCTATAAGTGCTGGAACATCAATTTCTGAATAACAGCGGTCGGCTTGTTGCTGAGAATTCAGGTTAGGGGCAACTGTGAAAGGTACCATGGCAGCAATAGGAGATGGGTGTAATGATCAGAAACCTAGTGTAGTGGTTTCCCCTGACTACCTAGGTGTACACATGACTTCAATTAAACTGAATGGGGAGAACTATGTTCCATGGGCTAAATCTGTGGAAGTTTTCCTCAAGGCAAAGAGGAAAGTGAAGCACATAAAAGATGAGAAACCATCCACTGACTCCCCAGGGTTTGATGATTGGGAACAAGAAGATGCTCAAATCATGACTTGGCTATGGAACAGTATGGAACCAAAAATTAGTGCCAACTTCATGTTTCTTGATACGGCTAAGGATATATGGGAACATGCTAAGAAGTTTGTAGAGAAGATGGGCCGAATGGCCCATAGGCTGTTACTGTATATTATCTTTATGTTCTTCTCTATAATGGGCCTTAGTCTGGGCCCATACTCTTCTATGTTCTTTTTTTATAATTCCTTGTCCAACTAAGGACCTCTCTTGTAATTACTAAAAGATTAACTTAATAAAAGAGTATTAGAGTGTTAGAGGGAGGTTAAGTTCGAACACCTCATCCTCTAACCCTTCTTGCCGCAGCTCTCTCTTCTTCTCTAATCTTCTCTAATCTTCTCTTGTTAGTTTTCTTTGTTTTCTAGCACAGTCCCTACTTCTAGGATTGTTTTTCAACTTGGTATCAGAGCAGGCCATTGCTTGGCGTGCCCCTCATGTGGTTCTAGTTCAGCCAATTACATGAGGAGGTTCTAGGGCTGAAAGTTTACAGTCATCCGCCTGGTTCTTGGAGGTCATTGGAGGGTGCCCAAGCTTCTATACACTTGGAGAAGGGTTCTGTGACCAGGAAGAATCAGAGAACAAGTTGTTTGGCCTGATTTGAAATCAGAGAAAAAGGTTTTCGAAGTTATCTTAGAGAACAAGTGTTCGGCCTGGTTTATAGTTCAAACTAGAGACTCTCTTACTGTAAGTCTTTTCTCAGTCCTTTGCTGGGTTATTTTTTGTTGTTTGGGAGGACTGTTAAAGCTTTTAAAGCCCTCCTCCATTCGGCCCACTGTTGCTGGACTGATTCCACTCAGAAATTTCTGAGTTGCTTTGGAGGTGCTATTCGACTGATTATTGGATTGGGAAGCTGCTGAGACTGATTTAAAACTAAGTGATACTAGTCTCATCTTCATTCCAGCCTCTTCTTGGACCTATACTGAACACTTTGAAGTGGTTTCTTCTAGTTAACAGTAGGCTGTTAAGTATTGCACACCAAGTGTTCAACAAAAGGTCTCTTAAGGACTGTGGCCTTTTTTTCTTTCTCTTGGGGACAACGGCTGTTGGAACCTGAAATACCTTGTGATTGGAGGTTTGCTGGGTGTCATTTGAAGGCTGAAACAGTAAAGAAAGAACTACCACCGAACTTTGCATGATGGATTTCTCAAACCTTGAAAACAAAAATGCTACTGAATATGGGCAGATTTTGGGAACCCCAACCGATTCTATGCTGGCTGTAACTACAGTCAAGCCTGATGGGACTAACTACTTGGCTTGGTCACAATCAGTGAAAATCCATATTTGTAGCAAAGGAAAATGGGGTTTTATTTCTGGGAGCAAGAAAGCTCCTCCAGAGGATGATCCATCTTATGAGAGATGGGTGCAAGAAAACTACACAGTGATTGGGTGGCTTGTGAACTCAATGTAGCCACAGATCAGCCAACATTATCTGTGGATGAACTCGGCTAAAGAAATTTGGGATAGTGTTGCAGAAACTTACTCTCAGAAGTTGAATGTTGCTAGAGCTTACAAACTGAGAAGCGATGTGAAGAATCTAAGACAGGGGGATAAGTCACTTGTAGCATACTTCTCAACCTTAAAATCTATATGGCAAGAGATTGATTTGGTAGAGGCTGTGACATGGGATACCCCTAAGGATGCTGAAACATACAAAAAATTGGTTGAACGGAATAAGGTCTTTGAGTTCTTGACAGGGCTGAATTCTGAATATGATATTACAAAGCAAAACATCTTGTCCAAGGAAGATGTTTCATTGTCACAAGCATATACTTTGGTCAGCAGTGAAGAAAGTAGAAGACAAGTGCAGGTTCAAGGAGTTGGTATCAATGATCATTTTGCAAATATGGGAATTAAACCCAAAGGGGTTACAGAATCTCACAGTGGCACAGGAAGGAAGAAGGTGGTGTGTGAATATTGTAAGAAGCCGAAACACACAAAGGACAAGTGCTGGAAATTGCATCCCAATCTAGTGCCTATCAGATTCCAGAAGAAGAATGATAGTAGAAAGACAGGAAGTGCACATGCAGCCACAAGCACAGATACAGAGGTTAAGTCTACCAGTGCATTGTTGGCAACCATGAAAGCTGAATATGAGAAGTTTGGAAAGATGATCAGTCAGCTTGAAGGTGTATCTTCATCACCCATCCCTTCTGGAAGTCCAGCCACCATTGCATTTGCTCACTCAGGTATAAGGGCTTCCGCTAACCATGCATCCACCTCAGGTAAACACAGAACTCCTTGGATCATAGACTCAGGTACTTCTGATCACATGACCAACATTTCCACTTTGTTTGTTTCATATGATTTACTTCCTGGCCGTGACAAAATCACCTTAGCTGATGGTTCTCTTGCCCCTATTTCCAGCAAGGGAACTGTCAAGGCTACAGACTCCTTACTCTTATCTTCCACTCTTCATGTGCCTAAATTAAATACCAACTTATTATCTGTAAGTAGCCTGACCAAGTCATTGGATTGTTGTGTAACCTTTTTCCCTTCTCACTGTGTGTTTCAGGACCTGAAGTCTCAGAATGTTGCTTTTGGTTCTACTTTTTCAGAGTCTGTTAGTCAAATTATGTTGAGTCATTGTCGATTGGGTCATTTACCTTTTTCTGCTTTAAGTCATTTGTTTCCAAAACTGTTTAAGGGAATCAGTGTGTCCAATCTCAATTGTGAGTCCTGTCAGTTGTCAAAGCATTGTAGAAAAAATTACCCTATAAGCAATAAAAGATCCTCTTTTCCTTTTCATATTATGCACTCTGATGTGTGGGGGCCATACCATTTATCCTCAATGGGGGGTTACATATATTTTATCTTGTTTATTGATGACTTATCTAGATTCACTTGGATATACTTAATGAAATCCCGGGATGAAGTCCCAAGACTTGTGAGGCAATTTCATGAGCTTATTCTAACTCAATTTGATACCAGAATTAAGGTTTCAGATCTGACAATGCAAAAGAGTATTTTGAGAAGAGTTTATCCTTGTATCTCTTTGACATGGGGGTTATTCATCAAAGCTCCTATGTTAGAACCCCTGAACAAAATGGAGTTGCTGAGAGAAAAAATAGACATATTGTTGAAGTTGCAAGGAGCCTTTTATTTGCCTCACATGTTCCCACAAGATTTTGGGGTGATGTTGTACTTACTGCTACCTATCTCATAAACTGTATGTCATCTAGGGTTTTAGGGTTTAAATCTCCCTCCAGTCTTCTTCATCCAGACAAAGATCTCTTCCCAATTCCTCTTCGTGTGTTTGGCTATACCTGCTATGTTCACATTCCAAGTGTGCAAAGACATAAGTTTGAACCGAAAGCCCACAAATGCATCTTCCTTGGTTACTCCCCCACACAAAAGGGTTATTGTTGTTTTGATCCAAAGACTGGCACCCGACATGTCTCTATGGATGTTACCTTTAATGAACTTTCTCCTTTTTATGGTTCCTCTTAGGATGACATTGTTCACAAGGGGAGAGTCTGTCACAAGTTTTTGCTCTTCCTCTTCCTGTCCCAGTTGGTGACAAACCTGTATCCTCACCAAATGAGTCAAAGGAGGATCAATCACTTCATATCTCTTGTCCTAGTGCCCCTATTTTTTTACCCCCTCGTCCTATCCATAATCCCAAAGTGTATCAAAGGCAGAGATCCAGGAATGAGCAAGTGGTTTCCTTTACAACAGATGAAGCTCATACATTCCCAATCACAGATGAGATAACAGGTACTACTTCAACTCCTTTGGAATCATCCTTCCCAGACCTTGATGTCCCCATTGCTGTTAGGAAAGGGAAGCGGAAATGTACTGCACACTGCATTTCCAAACACCTTTCTTATGACCTGCTTTCTCCTTCATACTTTGCCTATCTCTCTTCTGTTGCTTCTAACCCCATTCTTAGGTCTGTCTCAGAAGCTCTTGGGATTCCAGAATGGAGAGATGCCATGGAAACCGAAATGGATGCTCTACATGCAAATGGTACTTGGGAGGTGGTGGATTTGTCTGAAGGGAAGGATCCAGTTGGGTGCAAATGGGTTTTTACCATTAAATACAGGGCTGATGGAACTATTGAGAGGTACAAGGCCAGACTTGTTGCAAAAGGCTACACACAGACATATGGGATTGACTACCTGGAGACTTTTGCCCCTGTTGCCAAGATGACATCTGTGAGGGTTCTTTTATGTCTGGCAGTTCACTTTGATTGGCCTCTCTATCAGTTGGATGTAAAGAATGCATTTCTGAATGGTGACTTACATGAGGAAGTCTACATGTGTCTTCCCCCAGGGATGTATGGGAAAGATATGCAAGGAAAGGTATGTAAATTGAAGAAATCTCTTTATGGTCTTAAACAATCTCCTAGATCCTGGTTTGAGAGATTTAGAGCTGCACTTGTTAAATTCGGCTATGTTCAGACACAGTCAGATCATACTCTGTTTGTGAAGAAAAGTAGATTTCTAGCAGTGTATCTCATTGTGTATGTTGATGACATTATAGTGACTGGTGATGATGCCTCAGGCATTCTGGCTCTTAAGTCTTTTCTCCGTACAGAATTTGAGATTAAGGATCTGGGGGAGTTGAGATACTTCCTTGGCATAGAAGTTGCTAGATCCAAGGATGGAATTCTTATTTTCCAAAGGAAATATGTTCTTGATTTGTTGTCTGAAACTGGAAAACTGGGTGCAAGACCAGCTGCAACTCCCATTGATATGAGTCACAAACTTTCAGCTACAGATGGAACTCTATTGGAAGACAAAGGGGTTTTTCAGAGACTTCTTGGGAAGCTTCTGTACCTGTGCATGACTAGACCAGATATTGCGTATGCTGTCAGTTGCATTAGCCAGTTCATGCATGCTCCTAGAGATACTCATATGGCAGCAGCTGAACGGATTTTGTGCTATCTGAAAGGCTCTCCAGGGAAAGGAATCCTATTTACCAAGCATGACCACCTAAAACTTGAAGCCTATACTGATGCTAATTGGGCTGGAAATATGGATGACAGAAGATCTACTTCAGGATATTGCAATCTGGTGGCTGGTAATGTTGTCTTTTGGAGGAGTAAGAAACAATCTGTTGTGGCCAGATCCTCCGCAGAAGCAGAGTATAGAGCCATGGCACATGGGGTCTCAGAATTGTTGTGGCTAAGGTCCTTAATGGAAGAACTTGGGATTGATCATGACAAACCCATGATGTTGTACTGTGATAATCAGGCTGCCATCAACATTGCTCACAACCCGGTACAACATGATCGAACCAAACATATTGAAGTTGATAGACACTTTATTCGAGAAAGTCTCCTCTGGAGAAGTGTGCCTTCCATTCGTTACTTCTGAAGGACAATTGGCAGACTTTCTCACCAAGGGCATTTCCAAGGCAAGGCTTCATCATGACACTGGCAAGCTGGGCATGATTGACATCTATGCTCAGCTTGAGGGGGAGTGTAGAGAAGATGGGCCGAATGGCCCATAGGCTGTTACTGTATATTATCTTTATGTTCTTCTCTATAATGGGCCTTACTCTAGGCCCATACTCTTCTATGTTCCTTTTTCGTAATTCCTTGTCCAACTAAGGACCTCTCTTGTAATTACTAAAAGATTAACTTAATAAAAGAGTATTAGAGTGTTAGAGGGAGGTTAAGTTCGAACACCTCATCCTCTAACCCTTCTTGCCGTAGCTCTCTCTTCTTCTCTAATCTTCTCTAATCTTCTTTCGTTAGTTTTCTTTGTTTTCTAGCACAGTCCCTACTTCTAGGACTGTTTTTCAATTAAGTTGTATTCTGGACAAGATAAAAAACGAGAGTATATCAACTTTACTAGGAGTACTTTGATTTGCAACAGGGAAACAAAACACTAGAAGAGTACTATGCCAGCATGAAGAATATAAGGAATGAGCTCAATGTCTATCATCCCCTCACTCCAGATATTAAAGTTCCGCAACAGCAAAGGGAACAACTAGATGTTACAAGATTTTTGGTTGGGCTGAAACCGAAGTATGAACCAATTAGAGCCCAAATATTAGGGAGCTCCACCCTTCCTACACTTGAGGAAGTTTTCTCACGGCTTCGTAGAATCTCTTTGGGACAGACAAAGAATCCCACACTGTCTGATAGATCAACACTTATGACAGCTAGAGGAGGTGGACACAGTACAAGAGGGGGAGGACATGCCTCCCGGGGTGGCCGTGGCAGTTCCATGACTGGTCGGAGTGGTCATGACTCAGGGGGAGGCCATGGTAGAGGGAAGAATAACTCTGCAAGAAAGTGCACTCATTGTGGTAGGGAAGGACACACAGTGAATTTTTGTTATGACCTACATGGCCCTCCCTCCAAATGGGCTCATCATGCTGTAGCAGGTGAAGTTGACATCAGTGACAGTAAACAGGCAGACCGAACTCCTTCCACATCTACATCTACTTCTAGGAGGGAGATGGTGAGTGTACCGCGTGATGAGTATGAATGGTTCCTTCAAACTACTTCACAACATACCACTGCCACACTTGCCCACTCAGGTATTGTTTGCATGTCATCTAAAACCTCTCCCTGGATTATTGACACTGGAGCCTCAGATCATATGACCGGGTCTCCAGGTGTGTTCTCTTCTCTTTCTGAAACCTCCACATCACAAACTGTTACTCTTGCCAATGGGTCCTCATCTCCCATCTGTGGTGTTGGTAATGTTGACATGGCTTCTGTGCCCTTATCATCTGTTTTATATGTACCTAAGTTTCCATTCAATCTTATGTCTGTTAGTAAAATAACCAAAGCTCTTAACTATTCTGTTACCTTCTTTCCTTCCACTTGTGTTTTTCAGGATCTCAAGATGGGGAAGAAGATTGGTGGGGGGCATGAAGCTGGTGGATTGTATTATCTTGACGGTGGTGGATCTTCAATTGCTCTTTAGACTTCACTTACTCCTCTACAATGGCATTGCCGTCTGAGACATCCATCTCTCAAGGCTCTCAAGATATTGGTTCCGTCATTGAGTCATTTGTCAGTTTTGCAATGTGAGTCATGTCAGTTTGGGAAACATCGTCGTGTGTCCTTCAGTCCAAGAGTTGAGAGTCGTATGTTGAGTCCTTTTTCTTTGGTTCATTCAGATGTTTGGGGTCCAATCAAAATAGAGTCTTATAATGATGTTTGGGGTCCAATCAAAATAGAGTCTTATAATGGGTACAAGTATTTTGTCTCCTTTATTGATGATTGTTCAAGAATGACATAGATTTACTTAATGAAAGAAACAAGTGAATTATTTTCCATTTTTCAAAAATTCCATGCTGAAATACAAACACAATTTGGTGTTCCAATCAAAGTTCTTTGTTCAGATAATGGTCATAAATACTTTCTTACTTCATTTCAACAGTATTTAGAACAGCATGGCATTATTCATCAGACCTCATGTGCATTCACCCCTCAACAAATTGGGTAGCTGAACGGAAGAACCGTCAGCTCCTTGAAACTGCTCGGTCTATTCTTCATGGTCGGTCCCCTTTCTCTATCTTGTTTCCCACTTTATCTCCATTTCCATTAACTCCTCGTGTCTTTGGTTGTTTGTGCTTTGTCCACAATCTAAGTCCTGGAATAGACAAGCTAGATGCACGCTCAATTAAATGTGTCTTCCTTGGCTACTCTCGGACTCAAAAAGGGTACAAATGTTATAATCTCATTACCCGAAAATGCTATGTCTGTTACTTCCTATTCCTCTTCCTGTCAGTGATCCTGTTCCAGATGCTGTTGTTGGAGCCGACTCATCACCTCATCCAGTGTCGATCACCACTGGACGACCACCGATCCGACAAGTGTATACACATCGAACGACACCGGCCCCTCCTCCAGCTTCTACCTCATCTGTGGATCCTCTCATGGCTCCTATTGCTGAACCTTCAGACCTTGACCTACCCATTGCCTTACGGAAAGGTAAACGCAGTTCTACCCTCCATTCCATTAAAAGTTTTGTTTCTTTATCTCGTCTTTCTACCTCACATCGCCACTTTGTTTCACTTTTGTCCTCTATTTCCATACCTAACAATGTTGATGAAGATCTTAGTTCACCCGGGTGGTGGCGAGCAATGGAGGAGGAACTTTCTGCTCTTCAACATACTCAAACGTGGGAACTCACTACTCTCCACTTGGTAAGCATGTTGTGGGCTGTAAATGGGTGTATACTATGAAACACTTGCCATATGGTAGTGTAGAGCATCTGAAGGCCAAACTTGTTGCTAAAGGTTACTCACAGCTGTATAGAGTGGACTACATGGAGACATTCTCTCCGGTGAATAAGATTGGTTCTGTTCGTGTACTAATTTCCCTGGCAGTTATGTATGATTGGCCTCTGTTTCAGCTTGACATAAAAAATTCCTTCCTCTATGGTGATCTGATGAAGGAGGTATATATGGAGCAACCGCCTGGGTTTGTTGCTCAAGGGGAGGATGATAAGGTGTGCAGACTGAAGAAGGCAATTTATGGGTTGAAGCAATCACCACGTGCTTGGTTCGGAAAGTTCAGCGAAGTGGTGAAGAGTTTTGGAATGAAGCAATGCCAGGTTGATCACTCAGTGTTCAGCTATGACTCAGAAGCTGGGAAGATCTTATTGGTGGTCTATGTGGATGATATTGTCATCACTGGTAGTGATAAATTGGGGATTGACAAACTAAAGGTATTTCTGCAAAATCATTTTCAAACAAAAGACCTTTGAACATTAAAATATTTCTTGGGAATAGAAGTTGCCAGGTCAAAACAATGAGTAAATCTGTGCCAAAGGAAATATGTTCTTGATCTATTGGAAGAAACGGGACTGTTAGGTGCAAAACCGGCTAAGAACCCTATGGAACCAAATGTTAAGTTGAGCAGTGATACAGGAGAAGTATTTGAAGATCTTGGAAGATATAGACGACTAGTGGGAAAGCTGAACTATCTGACTATTACGAGACCCAACATCTCCTTTGCAGTCAGTGTGGTGAGCCAATTCATGCAGAACCCTCGTATACCTCACTGGGATGCAATTCTTAGAATTGTAAGGTATTTGAAAGGAGCTCCAGGTCGTGGGTTATTGTATAAACCAGGAGGAAAACTTGAAGTAGTCGGGTATACAGATGCAGACTGGGCAGGCTTAGTGAATGACAGAAGATCTACTACAGGCTATTGCACATTTCTTGGAGGAAATCTTGTGACATGGAAGAGTAAAAAGCAGACGGTTGTGGCCAGAAGCAGTGCTGAAGCCGAGTATAGGGCCATGGCTCACACTACCTGTGAATTAGTGTGGTTGAGGAATCTCCTAAAAGAAATTGGGTTTCACATGGATAAACCTATGAGATTGTACTGTGACAATCAAGCTGTAATCCATATCTCATCCAACCCTGTCTTTCATGAGAGAACAAAGCACATGGAAGTTGATTGCCACTTTGTGAGGGAGAAGGTTCTGGCTGGAGAGACAAGTACAGAACATGTGGGCTCGAATGATCAGTGGGCAGATTTGTTTACAAAAGCTCTAAGCTCAGGGAAAGTGAACTACCTATGTAACAAGCTGGGATTATATGACATATATTCTCCAGCTTGAGGGGGAGTGTTAAAGTGAGCCGAATAGGGGTAGTTTAGTCATCTTATGTGTGTTAAGTAGTTTGCTTATGTGGTTGTTTTATTAGAGTACTCTGCCCCACACTTAAGTATGGGCAATTTAGTCTTTGTAAAAGATTATTAGACTCTAATAAAGATTAAGGGGGTCGATTGGAGGTGCAACCATCAGTTTTTGACAGACCCTTATTTCCTTCTTCTTCTTCCTCTTCTTCTTCATTTCCTGGTTCGGGTTACTGTAGCAGCATTCGAAACAGCTGCTTTTAAAGATCAGCCAAATCTTTAGCAGTTCCTTAGCCAGGGAAGGAGTTGACAGGGAAGCTCTACTTTAGGGGCTGGCCAAAACGGGTAGGCAAATACGATAGTGTAAATTCTGGTATGTGTTGTATGCAGTGTTTTCAACCTACCGTTAACCCGGCTAGTCGAACTGTTCGAACCGTCACTCGGACAGGATTCCGGGTCCGATTCAATCAAGACCTGTTAGATGGTCAAAAACTATTCGACCCGGCCGGTTCAACCATTGATCCGTTCGACCCGGTGACCAGGCCGAGGGTTGCACACTAAATACATGCATACTTTTAGAGGTCATAATTTTGCACTCTGATGTCTGATTGGGGTGATTTTTCTTATTTTGGGTAACTTTTCAAGATCTATGCGCCCCAAGGAGCCGTAGGTGCCTTGCCCCGCTATTTCGTGAAAAAAAAACCTTTTTTGGCCTCAAATTGCAATTTTTAATATTTTTATAAATAAAAAATTAAAAAACATATATTAAATATACAATAATACATATAACATATCTAAAACATATTTATACATTACTAAAATATATACTTATACACATATATACACTGATGTGGCATAGTCTGAACCATTCAACACGGTCGGTACAGTGATTTAAAAGGCACGCCTCAGGCACACAAGCGAGGTGCGTTTTAGGGTAGGTGCCTCGCCCAGGGCCTAGGTGCAGCCCATTCAAAAGGTGCATGCCTGGTGCACCTGGCACCTTAGCCCAGGCGTGCGCCTTTTGAAAATTTGCCGCTTTTTCCATTTTGAGTTTGGCAGCTCCCGACCCCCCTGTGCCACACCCCTCGAGGCAAGCCCAAACAAGGCCATGTTAGGGTCTTAAATTCTTAGTTTTCACACAAAAAATAATAATTTTATATTTTTAATTGCTTTTAAGAAGATATTTTATTAGGATGAATGAATGGACAACATTACCAAATAGGGGATTCTTGAAGCTTCGGTGACATGGCCTTGTTTGGGCTTGCCTCGAGGGGCGTGGCACAAAGGCGGCTTGTAGAATTAGGAATGTAATATGTCACATTAGCTACTTGATGCAATTGGGAAAAAAAAAGAGAATGTGGGTTTTATATGCTTGAAAATGATTTATATGTTTTCACGAGCAGCATTGTTATGGACAGTAATGGGAAGAAAGGAATGCCTGAATCTACCAAGAAAACGGAAGAAGCAGTCAAACCTTAAAGGACTGCATTTGTCCAGGTCTTTACATTGGTTAAAGACTCTAGAATTATTTAACCATTTTACTTTTACTAATTGTTGGAAGAATTGGAAGTTGGTAGCAAGTTGTTCCTCCTACAAGGGAAGGGCAATAACTAGCTGGGTCCCCCCTCCTCTTGGTTCTTTGAAGCTGAATTTTGATGGGAGTAGCCTGGGTAACCCGGGTCCCTCTGGGATGGGAGGTGTACTAAGGATGAGGCTGGAGAGGTTGTCTTAATCTACTCTGGCCCTTTAGGAGTTGGGAACTCTATCCGGGCAGAACTGCTAGCTGCAATACAAGGAATACTTCTTGCAAAAGAAGTGGGCATGGAGCAGCTTCTGATTGAAGGAGACTCTAAGACAGTGTGGATTGGTTAAATAATTCGGAGGATGTCATTTGGGGCTACAAAAATGAGTTAAAGAAATTCAAATGGCTGAGAAGAAATATGTCTATAACAGTACAATGGGTTGGGAGATCAGCAAATGCTTTTGCTGATGTCTTGACAAAACAAGGGATAAATAGGAAAACATTGTTCTGGGCACAATTGTAACTATTGTTTTAATTTCAACATTCATGTTTTCTCTGTTGTAGTTTGTGTATTTTCTGTTTGGAGAGGCTGCTCCTTGCGCCTCTAAGGGGATCTTCCTGTGTCTATTCATTATTTTAACGAAATTGATGTTATTTATCAAAAAAAAAATGATTTATATGTTTGATTTCATTTTTAAATTCTCATTTGAATATGCTTTACATATTATATTAATGTATTTTAATTTTAGATAATAGGTTTTTTAAAACATTTATTTTAAAACTTAAGTTTATATTTTTATTAATATTATGTTTTATAATTTTTTTATTTTTTTTATTTTTTTTATTTTTTAGCTTTTTATTTTAATTTTGCACCTTGCCTCAAAAAGGCGTGCACCTTGCCTTGCACCTTGCGCCTCAGGCACAAAATGGCCCTTGCACCTTTTTTGCGCCTTGCGCTTTTAATGCACTGGGCCGGTCAAAATGGTGACCCGTGACCCGGAGGCAAAAACGGTTCGGCCTTTGGGTCAGTTTTTACAACATTGGTTGTATGCTGGGTTTCTACTAGCTGCTTCAGTCCATCTAGATTTCTTATACCATTTTTTATCAGTAGCTGAAAACTTTATTGATTGAAATAAAGAATGATAACATTGCATTATAATGCCTAAGCACCTCTATATTTGACCTTAGACCCTGCTAGCCACACCTCTGTTTCTACAAATTCCCATTTTAAGTCATCTGCCAAGTTGTTGACAGATCTAGGAATCCAATGGAAGCTTGCATTCGGTTCAGCTAACAGATATTTAATTTCTCTTATAACATGTCTAAATGTCCAAGAACCCATATATATAAATTTCAGCCATTTCACCACCATATAAAAGTCCCCTTCCACCATCAAGCAATTGGGACTCAATCTTAAGCCAGCCTTAAACCTTGCAGAACTGCCAATAATTCTGCCCTTGTTGAGTCCTCTATACAGATAGGTTCAGAATACAAAGCAATTATCTCTCTGCTGTTTCTAAAAACACCCTCAAGCCTAGAATACAAAACAATTATATGTTTCTTTTTTCAGCAATGAAAACCCTTTGATCAGTTATCTATCCAAAAAAAAGTACATAAAAAATCTTCAAAAAAGCAAAGAGTACTTGTAACCAGAAACTCAAAAGGGTTTCACCATACGAGTCACATCCACTTCATTGAGCTCAGTTCCATATGCACAGCTGTCACACATCCCTGAGAAAAAGAAAGAGGCATACACTTGAGAGACTGGTAATATTGAAGGGCTTCAACAACGTGTAGGTGTACAATGGGGATTAAATTTGATAGTGACAAGAAATATCAAAATACCATTGCAGTCCTGTAATGGCTCAGCAAAATGATTGAAAAAAGCACTTCGACGGCACCCTCTCTTAGACTATAATAAAGAAAAGGCTGAATTAGAATTTTATACAAAAGTATTCTACAGATGAACATGCTAGTCTGTATACGGAAGCTTTGTCTTCATTGCTAGTTCCCACCACAAGTTACACCATGTTGGCAGCTAGTGCAAAACAAATTTCAAACTTATCACATAAATCCTAAAATGAAGCTTCAAAGACAAGGAGGGATAACATCATCTTAATTTCTGTAGAGTTGTAGGGCAATAATGTCTTTATTTATGTTGCTGTTAGCATACTATTTGTTAGCTGTTAGCATGTTAGTAGTGTCAGCAAGTTAGTTATTTCAGTTTTTTTCTTTAGTTGCTGATAAGTTATGTTAGTAAGGGCAATATTGTAAGTTAGCTCTTTTTTAAATCTTTAATATAAATAGCTGAGTGGGGCGGAAATGTGTAAGTTAACCCACACTCTTTTCTGAATTCTTTTCTCTTCAACTTCTTTCTTCTTTCTTCTTCCTCTCTCTCTCTCTCTCTCTCTCTCTCTCTCTCTCTCTCTCTCTCTCTCTCTTCTTCTTCCTCTTATATTCTCTGTTTTCCTTGTTGAATTCTCATCTAGAGTAGGACTGATCACAGTTTCTACTAGACAAGTTGGTATCAGAGCCAACCTAGGGTATCTCATTTAACTCTAATCAGGCCAATTGCATGAGAACTTCCCAGGGTTGGAAGTTTTAGCAAGATTTGTCAATCGGCTGGTTCTTGGAGATCATTGGTAGAGTGCAGCAGCTTTTCAAGAGATCATAGAGCCTTGAAAAGAGTCTGGTGATCAGGAAGAATCAGAGGGAAGGAAAGGAATTCAAGATTAGGGTTCAGACTGAGGATTGGAAGTGGCGGCCAGTCTTTTCTGGTTAAGTTTCAGTCCTTTTTCGAGATCGACACCAATCAAAGACTGATCAAAGTGATCTGGAAGGAGCGGGTGTGTTTTTCTTTTCTGATTTCTCCTGACCTTTTTTAGGGTTTTCCCAAACCCACGATCAGTCCTCTGTTTTTTAAACCCTATTAATCTAACTGTTATCAGTTTCTGGGTAACAGTTGATCAGATTTTAGCATTCCAGATTGGTTGATAATGATTTTTTTAGGATTATTAGGCCTGTTTCAGAATTTCTGGGTGTTTACTAGACCTGTTTTCAGCATTCCAAGTTGGCTGTTAGCAGTTTCACGGTGTTAATTACCTTTGTTTCAGCATAAAAAACAGTTCTTTTTGATAAATTCTTGGTAGAGATGGCAGGAACTGAGTTAAAAGCTCAAGGGGAAGGTGCTTTGGGAGCTGGAAACATAACTGAAAATACCTTTCAGATTACCACAGTGAAATTTGATGGATCAAATTACTTGGAGTGGGCCCAATCAGCTATGATGGTTATAGGAGGTAGAGGGAAATTGGGCTATGTGATGGGGGATGTAAAGAAACCAGCCAAGGAAGACCCATTATATGCCAAATGGGTTCAAGAGAAATATCTGGTCATGACTTGGCTGTGCAATTCCATGTAGTCTCATATTAGCCGAAATTACTTGTGGGCCAAAACTGCCAAGGAAATTTGGGACATCATGAGAGAAATCTATTCTCAGCCACTTAATGTTGCTAGGGCCCATGAACTGAAATGTGAAGTCAACAATCTTAAGCAGGGAGAGAAACCAGTCTCAGTTTACTTCTTTACTTTTAAGTCTTTGTGGCATGAAATTGATCACCTAGAGACAATTGAGTGGGAAAGTCAAAAGGATGCACAACATACAGAAAACATGT
This sequence comes from Nelumbo lutea, assembly GCF_056320005.1. Lineage (NCBI taxonomy): Eukaryota > Viridiplantae > Streptophyta > Magnoliopsida > Proteales > Nelumbonaceae > Nelumbo > Nelumbo lutea. The sequence goes on along the minus strand of NC_142684.1, from coordinate 16,374,729 downwards.
TGAAACCAATAGAGTTTTTGAATTCCTAGCTGGTCTGAATCCAGAATATGACATTGTGAGACAGCAACTTCTCACCAGAGAGAGTGTGACCCCGTCTCAGGCCTATTCCTTAGTGCACAGTGAAGAAAGTAGGACAAAGGTTGGAATCAGCCCTAGCAGCAGTGAAACCGAAGTTTGGGGGTGACAAAGGGATATGAAGAAAGAGGACAAGAGGGAGTTAGTTTGTAATCATTGCAAGAAACCGAAGCATACCGAGAACACATGTTGGAAGTTGTATCCTCATCTAATTCCAGCAAAGCTCAGAAACAAAAAGGGGAATGCCAATGTGAAAATTACTAGTGATGGTGTTTCATCCTCTAGCACAAGAACCACATCCTTGGACACCTTAGCTGCTGTCCGAGCTGCCCTGACTCAGTTCGGAAGTGAATTTGGCACTTCAAGTGCATCTAACCATATGATTGGCTTATCCTCATTGTTTAATACTTATTGCTTATCCTCTGGCAAAGACAAAGTGTCCATTGCTAATGGCTCCCCTGTTCTCATTTCTGGCAAGGGAGATATTAGATTGTCTGATGCCATCTCCTTGTCTTCAATTTTGCATGTTCCTAAACTTAGTACTGACCTACTTTCAGTTAGTAGTATCACTAAAAATCAAAACATTTTTTTTTTTTATGAATAAGGATAGTTTTATTACTTCAAAAGAAAAAGATCTCATACAACAGCCTGTGGAGAGGCATGAGCGGTAGCCTTTCTCAACTAATTACAAAGACAATTGAAAAGAAAAGGAAAAGATGAACATTACAGCTGAGTCCAAAACAAAACTTTCCTATTTGTCCCTTTCTTAGCTAAGCCATCAGCCAAAGCATTTGCTGATCTCCCTGCCAATGTGTACTAACAGATATATTCCTTATCAGCCACTTAAATTTTTTGACTTCATTTCTGTAGCACCATATAGTTTTCTCAGGATTCTGCAACCACCTCACCACCACCTTGGAGTCCCCTTCTAGAACAAGCTGTCCTACTCCTAACTGATTTGCGAGTTGCACTCCTTGTATGGCTGCTAATAGTTCTGCTTTGACTGAATCCCCAAATCCCAAAGGACCTGAATAAAGCAATATAATATCTCTAGCCTCATTTCTCAAGACCCCTCCCATTCCAAAGCGCCCTATATTGCCCTGACTACTACCATCAAAATTCAGTTTCATTGAACCTTCAGGCGGTGGAGTCCACCGTGTAGATGCCTTAGTCTTCCCTGAAGAGCACCTTGCCACTGCTAGCCAATTTCTCCACAAGTCTGAAAAGGAAAAGTGATGGAAAAGTTCCGTAGTCTTCAGCCAGTGGATTGCCCTATTCATTACACACTCCTTCAAATCTTGACTGCTCCTCTCCTTGTCTTGAAAGATTCTAGCATTCCTTTTTTCCCAAATTGTCCATAGCAAGGCTGCTCTAGCACATCTCCACATAATTCTCCCTCTTTTTTTGGGCCAACTGAAGGTAGAAGGGTTAAAGATCATGCACACTTCTGCTGGCATGTTCCCCCCACACCCAAACAATGAAAAAAGCCAATCCCACAATTCTACAGAGAAAGGATAGGACATTAGTAGGTGATAACAATCCTCCTCGTGAGCTCTACAAAGAGTATACCAATTGGGTGAAATACAAAGGAAATGTCTTCTCTTTTGTAGATTATCTAAAGTGTTCACTTTCCCATTGTACACTTCCTAGAAAAAAAAACCATTATCTTTGGGGGAGCCGGCCTAAGCCAAATTTTCTTTGAAGGGTGTTAGCGTAGGGGTATTTCTGTCTTTATACTTAGATTAAGGTTGTTGATCTGTAATGTTGTGTTAGAACCAGTGCTCCTTACTTAAATAAGGGCACATATGTCTTTTCCATTAATTTCAATAATAAAAGCTCATGTCTGGCTGAATGGGGGTTATGTTCTTTGACTTCCAGTTTGAACCAGATTTTCTTCTTTTCTCTCTCTCTTTCTTCCACCTTTCTACCTCTCTCTACGTGGCTGATCTCAGACAAACAGAACTCCAAGGCAGGCCGAACCATAACATGGTATCAGAGCTACTCGAATCTGCCTAGATTTCTATTCTTTGCGCACGCTATCTAGGGTTTCTCTTGATTTTCCTGCATTCAACTGGAGATAAGGGAAAGGACAGGGGGTGATACCCGTGAGATTGACTCTCTTAAGCAATTGCTTCACCAAGAGTTTGAGGTCAAAGATTTGGGAGAATTACGGTATTTCTTGAGAATTGAGGTAGCACGGTACAAAAATAGGATTTTTGTCTCCAAAAGGAAGTATGTTCTCGATCTTTTGAAAGAAACTAGAAAGCTAGGTCTTAAACCTGCTAACACACCTATTGAACAAAATCATTGGATAAATGCAAAAGGTGGAGAGCCCCTTGAAGATAAAGTTATGTTTCAATGATTGGTTGGGAAACTCCTTTATCTTTGCCTCACACAACCGGACATTTCTTATGCGGTCAGTGTTGTTAGCCAGTACATGCATTTCCCTAGAACCACTCACCTTCTTGCAGTTAAAAGGATTCTAGCATATCTAAAGAGATGTCCAAGCAGAGGCATACTCTTCAAAGATAATGGTTACATGAAAATATAAATCTACACAGATGCTGATTGGGCTAACTGTTGATGACAGGAGATCCACCCTTGGGTATTGTGCCTTTATAGGAGGAAATCTTGTCTCTTTGAGAAGTAAAAAAATAGAATGTTGTTGCTCGTTCCAGTGCTGAAGCTGAACACAGATCTATGGCTAATGGTATGGCTGAAGTCTTATGGTTGAGATCTCTATTTGAAAAATTGGACATTGCTTATGAGAATCCCCTGATGTTGTATTGTGATAATCAGGCGACTATTAATATTGCCCATAACCCGGTTCAATATGATAGAACTAAGCATATCGAAGTAGATCGACACTTTATCAGAGAGAGAGAGAATTGCTTCTCAAGAAGTGTCTTTCATATATTGCCTCTGACATGCAACTTGCTGATCTCTTCACTAAGGCAGTTCCAAAGACCAAGCTGGAGACAAACTTGCGCAAGTTGGGAATGACTGATATCTACTCCCAACTTGAGGGGGAGTGTAGAGTTGTAGGGCAATAATGTCTTTATTTATGTTGCTGTTAGCATGTTAGTAGTGTCAGCAAGTTAGTTATTTCAGTTTTTTTTCTTTGGTTGCTGATAAGTTATGTTAGTAAGGGAAATATTGTAAGTTGGCTATTTTCAAATATTTAATATAAATAGTTGAGTGGGGCGGCAATGTGTAAGTTAACCCACACTCGTTTCTGAATTCTTTTCTCTTCGACTTCTTTCTTCTTTCTTCCTCTCTTTCTCTCTCTCTTCTTCCTCTTCTAGTCTCTGTTTTCCTTGTTGAATTCTCATCTAGAGTAGGACTGATCACAGTCTCTACTAGACAAGTATTTCATTCCCAATTTCAATCAATTGGTTAAAATTTTTAACCTAAAATATCTTTATAGTGCAACTGTTAGTGCATTAAGAAACCCAGCCTGCTAAATGCATGCTACAAGTATGAATAATACAAGATTAGTTTCTATGACTCTTTTGTATATGTTAAAATCCTCTTTAACAAAAAGCATAAAAGCAAGCAGACTCGTGTTGAAATTTATAGGTTGACCACAAGAAATCATGCAACAAGTTTTACTTGATTTGTAATATAGATTCTGCCATACAAAATCCATTGTTACTTGTTAGAAATAATACCTGACAATATCGCACCATGTCATAGAGATTCTGCAACCCAGCATTTTCATAGAAGACCATAGAACTCTGGAAACATTAATAGCACATCCAAAAGCTATCAGAGTAAATGACAAAAAGGAAACAAAAGAAAATTTCAGAATTTTGCTGAGATGAAGTCCACCTGACGAGGAACATCACCAGGCCTATAGTACAGTACACATTCCGAAGGAAGCCCATCTCGTCCTGCCCTACCACTTTCCTGCAGTGGAGAATTTTTCTATTGGGAAAAAAACATATTATTAAAAAAAGAAAAAAAAAAAAAGCAAATTAGTGACAACCACCTGGTAGTACATCTCCATTGATTTGCTTAGGTTATGATGGATGACAAACCTGACTATAAGCAATTATCATTTATTAAAAAGTGGTAAAGAATAAAAAGTTGCAAAATCCACAAAGAAACAAGTATTAGAATCATTAGAGCACATAAGTAAACAGGAGAAGCCCAGAAATCATAAAAACATAAATTCAGGAAACTATAAAAGTAGCCACTTGCTGTATAAGAGGTATAGGTAAATGATAACAGACAACAAAATAAACACAAATTGTAGCCTTAACATTCAATATCTAGGTCAACGATATTGATGCAATCAATAAGGCAAACATAGTTATTCAATAACATCAATTAATGTAGTAATTTAAAGTAGTTTTCATGTAAATAGATCTGTGTAACATCTATTGCCCTGTCATTAGAAAACTACAAGTTAACTTACAGATCAACATATTCCTGTGGGATTGACCTAATTCCTTGATGGATTTCCCCCTGGAATGCCCTACATTTGCCCAATTGACCATTCCAAGATAGGCAGCATAACATTACCTTATAAGTTGAATCTAAGAATTTCCTGTTTTTTCTGATTTTTTCTAAATTTTGAGCCATAAGAAGTTTTGATCATTTTAAATTCTTCGTGGGTCTAGCCATTTTTAGTCACTAGTTAGGTCTTTTTTTTATCAGCAGAAGAAATTATTTTATTAGATTTAAAGAAAGCTGTGGCAACCACTAGTTAGGTCATTGTTAGGGTTTATTTGTAGCTTCTTAGCCATTGGATCGGTTAGAAGTTATAATTTTTTACTTACTTTGTTTTGTTGTGTCAATTTCCTAATGGTGAATGCTCAAAGCACTATCCTTTGAAGTACTTAGGACTTCCTTCGGGAGGGAACCCTAGAGTCAATCATTTTTGGTCTCCAATGAGCAGTGATTGATAGAGTCAATGTGTTTTAAAAGCACAAGGAGCTTTTTGCGCTTGAAGCACAATGCACAAGGCAAGGCACGTGCCTTTTTGGAGCGAAACACAAAATTTTTAAATTTTTAAAAAATGCAAAAAAATCAAAAGAAAATATTAAAAATAGTAAGTTTAAAGATACAAACTTATATTTTAAACAAAATGTTTTAAAAAGCCTATTATCTCAAATTTAAATATATAAAAATAACATATAAAGCATATTCAAAGTGAAAATGTAAAAATAAAATTAAATATAACATTGGCTGAAGCGAGAGACATCCTTTCCTCCTTGAATGCACACTTGGGCTGGGTTCTGAGGGAGCTAAACTCTGAAGCCGACAGTCTAGCTAAATCCGGTGCTCACAGGGATTACTTATTCAGTCATAGTTTTCTGCCTGTATAACTCTTTGAGTGTTTGATCTCTGTGTACATCTCCTCATGTACCTTCCTTTTTATGAATAAAGTTAACTTATTTTCAAAAAAAAAAAATTAAATATAACATATAAAACATATTCATGCACTCAACAATTCAAGCACATGAAAATTTCATTCTCTTTATTTCTTTTCCAATTGCATTACCCCGATTCTATGAGCTGCTTTGTACTGAGCCCCTTGAGGCAAGGCCAAACGAAGGAGCCAAGGCACATGCTCAAGCACAGACTTTTTAAAGGGGCTGTTTCTAGGCCTAGGCAAGGCTCAATTTCTATGGACAAAGAGGGAAGCAAACTGCTTGGTTAGTACCAATCAAAAAAATAGAGGTAGTATCCCAGAAAATTGGCATGGGAAAAGTATAATTGTTACTCATTCCAGCTCCAGTTCAGGGGAAAAATCTGATTAAGAAAATATTTAATACTCACCATCTGGCTTATTGATTCCCATACCAAATGCCACCTGCAATGCAATCAAAGATGTTGGAAATTGTGTGATATATATATATATATATATATAGAGAGAGAGAGAGAGAGATAGATAGATAGATAGATAGAGAGAGAGAGAGAGAGAGAAAGAGAGAGAGAGGGAGAGAGAAAGAGTTGAGTGCAATCAAACATACCGTACCAACAATGACTTGCAACTTGTTACTGCTCCACCTGTTCAATTAAAGAATTAGTTGGGTTAGACATCAATAAATCATGTCCAATGCTCAAAAGAAGTCTATAAAGGGAATGTTTGCAAATTGAAATGAAAGCACTTAACTATTTTTGTATGGTCTTAAAAAGTTTAGGTGCTTTCAACATAATGGAATTGCACATTTTGTCATCATATTGTCAATTCAAGCAATCTATCATAAATGTTGTCAGTGTTTTATAGATAAAAAAAGAATATAGTTTTGATTTCCATTGTTCATTATTTTCATAATTGCACATTTCAACTCTTTCTTTCTACAAGCTTTTTGTTGTTCCTTTGTTCTTTTTGATCCACAACAAATAATTTATGAGAGCAAAATTGCACCTAGCAATGATTGTTGTTCTTTTTGATCCACAACAAATAATTTATGAGAGCAAAATTGCACCTAGCAATGATTGTTGTTCTTTTTGATCCACAACAAATAATTTATGAGAGCAAAATTGCACCTAGCAATGATTGTGTAGCCAAAGTAGAGTACAAAAGGTGAAGCTTCCATCAGAGCATGTCCATACTGTTTCTTCATCTCAATGGAACCTGTTGACAAGAGACAAATACCTGGATTTTTTGAAAGCCTTCCTACTAGGGTCTGTCGATAACAAAGGATTGTCAGTAGAGGGAATGCAAAGCTGGGCAGCAGAAAAATGGGAGGCCCCTTATGGGGTAAGGGTAAGGTAAGTAGAGTGGAGCAAATACCTCTTTATCTTCCCCTCTGAGGCTGAAGCCCTTAGGATCTGGGAGAAAGGTGCATGGAACTTGGCAGGAGAGCTCCTCCACCTGTAACCATGGCAGCCAATCATGGGTACTTGGTAGAAGGGGAGGTGAGGTGTCAAGGGTAGAACCAAAAGATTACTGGTTTTAAGATAATTAGTTGCAATTCTATTATTAGTATTGCAAGGGCATTTAAGACATTTTACTTTTAAGCTCCATGCAGACATTGTTACTCTAGTATAAATAGTAATAACCTAGGTGCTGCCAGCCTAGGTTTTTGAGCCTCAAAATACTTTTCTCTTTTTTTTTATCAATAACCAGAATTTCATTAATTAAGATACTTTTCTCTTCTTCTCTCTCCCTCTCTCCCTCTCCTCTTCTTGATTTCCTCTTGCTTTTACTTGTTTAATAAGATATCAAAACACATTTCTGGGTGCTAGAAGCAGATCCATTCAATTTCTCCATCAAAAACTTATCCTTTTTCTGATTGAAGACTGAAGAACTTGTTCAATCTGATCTGAGAAGCAAGTTTCTGCTTCCTCCTTTCTCCCTGATCGTAGAACCAAGCAAAACCTATTCTTTGATGACTGGGTGCTGTGATGAAACTTTAAAGCTATGTTTGGTTTGAAGGAAAAGGTAGGGAAAGGAAAGGAAACATAGGGAATCCTATACAAGGTTTGTAAAGGTTTCCCAACATTTCCCTTCCTTTCCCTACATTTTCCTTCAAACCAAACACGGCCTAAAGGTTTGTAAACCTGGTTTTTAGGTGTTTGTGGATCAAGGGATCCATTCCGGCACAGGTGTGAGCCTTGCTGATCAGGTTTTCCTGCTCTCGGATGAGTTGTCTGTTGAACAAGAGTATGGTTTGTCATTCTTTGAAGGCTGTGTAGCCAGTATTAGGTTTTCTCTTCAAGTCGGGAAGGGTTTATAAATCTATTTAGGCAGTTTTTCTTCTTGGCTATGAAGAATTAGTGGCCTAAAGTGCTTCCCTACTGTTGGCTGAAAGTTACATATTTCTTGGGTTGTCTTTTTGGGTTTAGTGTTGGATGGACCGAGATATTAATTAAACATGGCCAAACCTGTCACAGTTGCTGGCCAAATTTATAATAATAAAAAAAAATCATTCCAATCCAAGAACCAATCTCTTGGTATTTTGAAATCTGAATTTCTGGATTGAACTTGCACCAAACTTGGAACAGATCTGGAACTATAATTTAGAACTGATCACACCTGATACAAAGTACACTGAATGCAGCTCCAGAGTGGTAGTTCACACCCAATATTAGACCTAAATCGACCTCTAATTGAAGATGGTGCAGTTGTAGGTATTAAGTCAATTCAGCAACCCTTCTCTGTTAATTTGAACTAATGTGAGATAAAAGCCCATCAGGTTATCAATCCACTAGTGGTCTCTTGCCCTTAACCTCTCAACCCTAAATAATCAAAACATTGCTTACAGGAAAGGCCCTCTTTTTTTGTATAATAGGGTAGGACCTCTTCCCTAACTGCAAAATGCAACGTCACACCCTCTACTCAAATGGATCCCGGGATCAAAACCTTATGGAAACCTCTTTTTTTAGAAAATAACATAATATATGTATAAACACATTTTGCAAATCCAATTTCAAATACAAATAAAATCCATTGTCGATAATTTTAGATCAGGAGGAAGAAACAGTTTTCCATTTGTTCTTTTCATGCAGTATAGAAAGTTTCATATGGAAGTTATTTTCTTTTCTATTTGGGGTGAGTGGGTTCAATCCATCGACTTCAGCAGAAATATTTTCTGTGGCCAAAACTCAGAGGCAGTAAAAGAGCTAGGATGATGTGGAGTTGTGTCCCTTTTGCAGTATGTTGGTCTATATGGAAGGAGAGAAATAGAAAAGTTTTTGAGAATAGATGAAACAACATTGAATACATGGTAGTTGCGGTGACAAATATGATTTCAGAGTGGGTTCTCAGACTTCCAGATTTTGATCAAGTATCTAAGGCAGATTTGTCAGAAAATTTCTGGAATACCCTTGAATTACAGCCTTGTAATGTAGAATCATTTTCAATTTGAAGTTTTGAGAATGTATGCGGTGTGTCATCTAGACAACCAAGGATGCTAGGATGTAACTCTTTTTCCTTTTAATGAAAATTTTTCTTGATTCTTCAAAAAAAAAAATAGATTTCCACCAAAGAGAATGTAAATCACAATATTCACTTTGTCTAACAAAAGGGCTGATCCTATCACTATAGTTGAAAATTACACCTACAGTCATTCAGATAATGCAAGAAAAGAAGTAAAGAGAGAAAGAGAGAAGAAGAAAGAAGTTTCAGCAATAGGTTGTGGAAGAAGAAAAGAAGGGAAGAGAGAAAAGAAGAATTCAAACATCTCTCTCTAGCCCCCTTTCATCACTTTTATTAATAATTCTGTCCGAGCTCAATTACTTGGATGCCCTTAATGGGGCAGCCAACACTAAAGAAATAATTAAAGAAAATAAAAGAAGGCCCATAACTAAGAAAAATAACTTTTAAATATTACTTAAAAGAAATAAAGAACACTAAGGCCCATTCTCACTACACTCCCCCCTCAAGCTGAGCATAGATATCAATCATGCCCAACTTGCTTACATAATGTTGAAGCTTTGCCTTTGGGACTCCCTTAGTTAGAAAATCTACTAGCTGCTTTTCTAATGCAATGAAAGGTAGGCACACCTCTCATGAAGCCACTCTCTCCCATATAAAGTGTGTCTACCTCAATGTGCTTAGTTCTATCATGTTGAACTGGGTTGTGACAGTGAATTAAAAGGCACGCCTAGGTGCACAGGCGATGTGCATTTCAGGGTATGTGCCTTACCTAGGTCCTAGGCGCAGCCCTTTCAAAAGGCACACGCCTAATGCACATTGCGCCTTAGCCTAGGCGTGCGCCTTTTGAAAATTTGACGCCTTTCGAGAACCCCCTATTTGCTAATATTGTTCATTCATTCATCCTAATAAAATGTTTTCTTAGAAAGCAATTAAAATTATAAATTCATTATTTTTTGTGTGAGAGCTAAGAATTTAACACCTAACATGGACTTGTTTGGGCTTGCCTCAAGGAGTGTGGCATAAAGGTGGCTCGTAAAACAGGAATGTAATATGTTTTACATTATATTTGCTTCTTGAAGTAATGCAATTGAGTGAAAAAAAAAAAGAGATTAGAGGTTTTACATGCTTGAAAATGTTTTATATGTTTGATTTTATTTTTAAATTCTCATTTGAATATGCTTTACATCTTATGTTTATGTATTTTAATTTTATATAATAGGTTTTTTAAAACATTTATTTTAAAATTTAAGTTTATATTTTTTTAATATTATGTTTAATATTTTTTATTTTTTATTTTTTTGGCATTTTTTTGGAAATTTCTGACTTTTTTATTTTTTAGCATTTTCGTATTTTTGTGCCTTGCTTCAAACAGGCACACGTCTCGCCTTGCACCTTGCGCCTTGCACCTCAGGCGCAAATTAACCCTTGCACCTCGTGCTTTTAAAACACTAGGTTGTGAGAAATGTTAATAGCAGCTTGGTTATCACAATACAACATTAGTGGTTCGTCACAAGAAACACCCATCTCATTCAGGAGAGATCTAAGCCAATAACAACTCAGAAACACTATAGGCCATAGCTCTATACTCTGCATCAGCTGAAGATCTAGCAACCACTGATTGCTTTTTGCTTCTCCAGGAAACAATATTTCTGGCTACCATAGCACAATATCCAGATGTGGATCTCCTATCATCCACATTTCTTGCCCAATCAGCAATTGTATATGCTTCTACCTTCATGTGTCCATGTTTAGCAAATAATATACCCTTCCTCGGGGTTCCCTTAAGGTAGTATAACACCCTTTCTACAGCAGTCATATGCGTGTCTCTGGAAGCATGCATGAATTGGTTGATGACACTTACAACATATGAAATGTTTGGACGAGTCATACATAGATAAAGAAGTTTCCCTAGTAATCTCTAAAACACTCCCCTGTCAACTAAAAGTTATCCATCATTAGTTAAGAGTTTATGATTCACATCAATAGGGGTAGAAGCAGGTTTAGCACCAAGTTTCAAATCTCAATAAGGTCTAGCACATACTTCCGTTGACATGCAGTTAATAAGGTATGTAGCTGTTAAAACTGCGTCACCCCAAAACTTCATAGGAACATGGATAGCAAAAAGAATGCTCCTTGCAACTTCCACAGTGTGTCTGTTTCTCCTCTCCGCTACTCCACTTTGTTGTGGAGTGTGGGCACAAGAACTCTAATGAATAACTCCAAACTTCTCAAGATAAGAAGTAAGGTCATTCTCAAAATATTCCTTAGCATTTTCTGACCGAAATATTTTGATAAGAGTATTAAACTGAGTGAGTATGTGTTCATGGAACTGTTGTACAAGTTTAGGCACTTCAGCCCAAGAGCGCATAAGGTAAATCCAAGTATATCATGAAAAATCAACAATAAACATGATGAAATATTTATACACACTCATACATGGTAAATGGTAAGGCCCCCACACATCAAAGTGAACAATATTAAAAGGAATAGTTGATCTTTTATTACTTTAAGGATAAGTGCTCTTACAATGCTTTGAGAACTCATAAGACTCACAATGAAGACTCGATAGACTAATTCCTTTAAATAAATCTAGAAACAATTGACTCAATGAAGAAAAGGACAAATAACCCAAACGACTATGACATAACATAATACGACTAAAGGACTCTGAAACAAAAGCAATTCTCTTAGGTTGTACTTGGCTCTACTCAGGCATGTCTAACAGATAGATCCCATTCGCCTCATGGCCACTCCAAATCACCTTCTAAGATTCCATGTCCTAAAAAACACAATATGAAAGGAAAAAGGTCACACTATAATTTAGGGATTTAGTCAAATTACTAACTAAAAGCAAATTGGTATTAAGTTTAGGTACATGAAGGATAGATGATAAGGTCAGGGCATTAGAGCTCTTAATGTCTCCCTATCCCGTGATAGGGGCTAGGGAGCCATCAGCAAGGGATATCTTATCCTGGCCAGAAAGAAGTTGGTAAGAGGTGAATAACTAAGAAACACTAGTCATATGGTTAGAAACACCATAATCAATTATCCAAGGGGTTTTACGAGTACCTAAGACAAAAGCATGATGTACAGTGGCACAAATACCTGAGTTAGCATTTGTAGAGGAAGGAACAATCTCTGAAGGAGCTGTAGCAGTGGACTCTAAGTGACTGGTGATTCAGCCATACCTCTCATATCCATCCCTGGTGGCTGCAAGTTGTTCTCCCACTGACTTCTCTCCACCCTGTCCCTGTTCACCTTGTGAAGAGGTGGCTACATTTGCATTTCCACATTTTCTAGTTTCAACCCTTTTTTCCACCATTTTCTTTCTTGAATCTGGCAAGAACAAGCTCTGGATGCAGCTTCTGACATGTGTCTTTAGTGTGTTTTAGGCTTCTTGTAGTATTCACAGATAACATCTTTCTTCCTAGTGCTAACCTTCGGTTTCCCAACATTAGTATAGTGATCAACCTGTAGTTCAACTGACTAAACTTGTCTTCAGCTCTCCTCACTACTCACCATAACATATGCCTGAGACAAAGTCACCTCATCCTTTGCTAAAACATTCTGCCTCACAATATCATACTCTAAGTTGAGTCCGGTGAGGAACTCAAAGACCTGATTTCTCTCCACCAACCTCCTATGTGTTTTTGCATCCTTTGTGCAACCCCAAACAATAGTCTCCATCAAATCAATCTCTTGTCAAAGAGATTTCAGCATAGAGAAGTAGATTGCTAAGGGCTTCTCCCTCTTTCTAAGATTATTCACATCATGGTTCAATTTGTAGGCTCGAGCAACATTAAGTTTTTGGGAATAGGTCTCTGTGACACTAACCCACACTTCTTTTGCAGTTTCCATCCATAGGTAATGCTGACTAATGCGTGGTTGCATGGAATTCACTAACCAACCCACTACTGTATAGTTTTCCTGCATCCACCTTTAGGTAGGATCATCCTCCTCCGGTTTCTTCTTGCTCCCGGTAATATAACCCCATTTTCCTCTACTACACACATGTATCTTAATAGATTAAGACCAAGTTAAATAATTGGTCCCATCTAGCTTCACAGTAGTCACAGCCTCAAAAAGATTCTCCATTGACCCCCCATGTCCAAACCCGAAATCTGTGGAATATTTGGTCTCTCCTCCAATTTGCTCCATTGAGTAAATGGATGCAAACAAAAATCAAATTAGGGCTTTACTAGGCTAGGTTTACTGTTCTAAGCAAAGAATAACCTTTTAACCCCCCAAAATTAGGGTTTCGTAGGGTCTTGTGGGATGGGGAGAAAGAGAGAAACTTCAACTGCCGCTTCTAGAGGATCCAGAATTCAATCCAACCAAAACCGCCCCTAATAGAAATCAAAAGGCTTACCTCTAATCCACAAGCGCCTGGTTCAAACTATCTCTACGACCTGTAACAAGGTTTCTCTAGTTATCTAGGGATTTCAGGAAAAATCTCCAAGTGAAAAACCTCCACAAAACTCTCCAAAAACCTTCCTAACTGGGCTGCATAAGTAGCTGATTGATCAACCGATCAGTCCTCCATACACACTATGTATGGGAAAAGAAAGGAGAAAAAAGTCAAAAGTGAGAACCCGCTCTGATACCAAGTTGAATTTTTTTTTTTATGAATGAATGGTATTTTATTAAATAGAGATAGAAATAGTACAAGCATGAAGCACCCTAAGAGGAGGCACGAGGTGTTTCCTCCCCTTAAAGGTGGTTCCAAACCCAACTCCTTTCAGATTGCAGTTAGCCAAAAGCAAAGAATCCCTTGAAGCCCCTTGTTTGGCCAAAGAATCTGCAAAAGCATTTGCCGATCTACTAACCCACTGAAAGCTAACCGACATGGTTCTCGTAAGCCATTTGACTTTTTTAATGATGTCTCTATATCCCCAAACAACAGTTTCTGGGTCTAACATCCATCCCACTATCACCTTAGTGTCTCCTTCAACTATCAAATTAGTCACTCCAAGTTGGTTGGAAATCTGTAGTCCTTGTAGCACAACTAATATCTCAGCCCTTGTAGAGTCTCCATAAGGACAAAACGTTGCCATCCTTATTCCTCAAGATCCCTCCTATACCCAAAGGTCCTGAATTGCCTTAATTGCTCCCATCAAAGTTCAACTTTACAACTCCTTCCAAAGGGGGTAACCAACTTGCTTGTGTTCTATTTTTATTGGATGATGTGAAGACTAGTGCTGCCCAACTCCTTCGAAGGTCATCACTAGAGTAATCCGCAAAGAGATCTGTAGTTTTTAGCTAAAAGATTGCCCTTGTCAGAATACAATCCATACCTAGTTGAAAAGTACACCTATAGTAATTCAAATAATGCAAGAAAAGAAGAAAAGAGAGAAAAAGAAAGAAGAAAGAAGTTTCAGCAATAGATTGTCGAAGAAGAAAAGAAGGGAAGAGAGAAAAGAAGAATTCGAACCTCTCTCTCTATCCCCCTTTCATCACTTTTATTAATAATTCTAAGTCTATGTACAACCACTTGGATGCCCTTAATGGGGCAGCCAGAACTAAAGAAATAATTAAAGAAAATAAAAGAAGGCCCATAAGGCCCATAACTAAGAAACATAACTTCTAAATACTACTTAAAAGAAATAAAGAACACTAAGGTCCATTCAGCCCATTGTCACTACAACTATGATCACCCGCTCAGGAAATATCCTAAATTGCTCCAACATGCCTAGGTATTTGACCCTAGATGGATCTCACTAATTGGCATATCTGAAGAAAACTGAAGAAAACAGACCTTGAGAGTTCGGCAATGAAGGTTTTGAGAGTGAGAGTTTCGAACATTTCTCCCTCTTAACACCCTAACACTATTTTATTAAGATAAATTGAATAATTACAAGGAGGCCCTTAGTTGGGCAAGAAATTACAATGAACATAACATAGAAAGGATGGGCCCGGAATAAGGCCCATTACAGAAAAGAACATAAACAGTAAGAAAGAATAAACAGCCTATGGGCCATTCGGCCCATCTTCTCTACACTCCCCCTCAAGCTGAGCATAGATGTCAATCATGCCAAGCTTGCTAGTATCATGCTGAAGTTTTGCCTTGGGAATGCCTTTGGTGAGAAAATCTACCAACTGTCCTTCAGATGAGATGAAAGGAAGACATACTTCACCCGAAGAGACCCTTTTTCTAATGAAGTGTCGATCAACTTCAATATGCTTAGTTCTATCATGTTGCACTGGATTGTGAGCAATGTTGATGACAGGCTGATTATCACAGTACAACATCATTGGCTTGTCATGTTCAACCCCAAGTTCCTTCATCAATGATTTTAGCCATAATAGTTCAGAAACTCCATGTGCCATGGCCCTGTATTCTAATTCAGCTGAAGACCGAGCAACAACCGATTGTTTCTTACTTCTCCAAGAAACAACATTACCAGCCACCAAGCTGCAATATCCAGAAGTAGATCTTTTGTCATCAATGTTTTCGGCCCAGTCAGCATCGGTGTAGGCTTCAAGTTTCATATGACCATGCTTGGCAAACAGAATTCCCTATCCTGGGGAACCCTTCAAATAACATAGAATTCGCTCTGCTGCTGCCATATGAGTGTCTCGGGGAGCATGCATGAATTGGCTAATGCAACTGACTGCATATGCAATATCTAGCCAAGTCATGCATAGGTACAGAAGTTTCCAATAAGTCTCTGGAAGATTCCTTTGTCTTCTAACAATGTCCCATCTGAGGCAGAGAGTTTATGACTCATATCAATAGGAGTAGCAACTGGTCTAGCACCCATCTTTCCAGTTTCAGAGAGCAAATCAAGAACATACTTCCTTTGGGAGATAAGAATCCCATCCTTGGATCGAGCAACTTCTATGCCGAGGAAGTATCTCAGTTCCCCCAAATCTTTAATCTCAAACTCTGTATGGAGGAAAGATTTTAGATCATAAATTCCTAAAACATCATTACCAGTCACTACAATATCATCTACATATACAATGAGGAATACTGCCAGAAGTCCACTCCTCTTCACAAAAAGAGTATGATCAGACTGTGTTTGCACATAACCAAAGTTAACAAGTATTGTTCTAAATCTCTCAAACCATGCTCTAGGGGACTGTTTTAGTCCATAAAGGGATTTCTTTGGCTTGCATACCATTCCTTTCATATCAGTTCCATACATCCCTGGAGGAAGAGACATATAAACCTCCTCATGTAATTCACCATTCAGAAATGCATTCTTCACATCCAATTGATAAAGGGGCCAATCAAAGTGAGCAGCTAAAGATAGAAGAACCCTCACAGATGTCATCTTGGCAACAGGTGCAAAGGTCTCCAGATAATCAATCCCATATGTCTGTGTATAGCCTTTTGCAACCAGCCTGGCCTTGTATCTTTCAATGGTGCCATCAGCTCGATATTTGATAGTAAAGACCCACTTGCAACCGACTGGATCCTTCCCTTCAGTCAAATCAACCACTTCCCATGTGTCATTCTTGTGTAGGGCATCAATTTTAGACCTCATAGCATCCCTCCATTCTGGAATATTAAGAGCTTCTGACACAGACCTGGGAATAGGGTTAGAAGCAACAGAAGATAGATAGGCAAAGTATGAAGGAGAAAGCAGCCTGTAAGAAAGGTGCTTGGAAATGCAGTGAGCAGTGCACTTCCGTTTTCCTTTCCTAACAGCAATGGGAATATCAAGGTCAGGGAAGGATGACTCCAAGGGTGTTGAAACTGTACCTGTTGTCTCATCTATGACTGGAAGTGTATAAGGCTCATGTGTTGTAGGAGAAACAACCTGCTCATTTCTGGATCTTTTCCTTTGTACACCTTGGGATTGAGGATAGGACGAGGTAAAGGTGGAAGAACACTGGGACAGGGAGAATGGAACGACTAATCCGCCCTTGATTGATTTGAAGGAGAAGCAGACTCATCAAAAGACTCAACTGGGACAGGAAGAGGAAGAGCAAACACCTGTGACAAATCCTCCCCCTGTGGACAATGTCCATCCGGAGAGGAACCATAAAAGGGAAAAAGCTCATCAAAGGTGACATCCATTGAGACATACCAAGAGCCAGTCTTTGGATCAAAACAACAGTAACCCTTTTGTGTGGGGGAATAACCAAGGAAGATACACTTGTGGGCTTTGGGTTCAAATTTATGCCTTTGGACACTTGGAACATGTACATAATAGGTGTTGCCAAAGACACAAAGAGGAATAGGAAAAAGATCCTTGTCCGGGTGAAAGAGATTGAAGGGAGACTTAAACCCTAAAACCCTGGATGGCATACGGTTTATAAGGTAGGTGGCTGTGAGAACGGCATCACCCCAAAACCTTGTAGGAACATGTGAGGCAAATAAGATACTTCTTGCAACTTCAACAATATGCCTATTTTTCCTCTCAGCAACTCCATTCTGTTCTGGGGTACTAACACAGGAGCTTTGATGAATAACCCCCATGTCAGAGAGATAGCAGGATAGGTTCTTCTCAAAATATTCTTTTGCATTGTCAGATCTGAAAATTTTAATCCTGGTATCAAATTGGGTTAGAACAAATTCATGGAATTGTCTTACAAGTCTTGGAACTTCATCACAGGATTTCATCAGGAATATCCAAGTGAACCGAGAAAAGTCATCAATAAACAATATAAAATATTTGTAGCCACCCATGGAGGGTAAATGGTAAAGCCCCCACACATCAGAGTGCACAATATTAAAAGGAAAAGAAGATATTTTATTGCTCAAAGGATAATTGTTTCTACAATGCTTTGATAACTCACAAGACTCACAATGAAGACTGGACAAACTAATTCCCTTAAACAGTTCAGGGAATAGATGACTCAAGGCAAAAAAAGACAGATGACCCAAACGATAATAACACAACATAATCCGACTAATAGACTCTGAAGAAACAGACCCGAAAGCAACATTCCCAGGATGATCAGTGCATTGTCCCAGAGTATCAAGCAGGTATATTCCGTTCGCCTCATGGCCACTCCCAATCACCTTCTGAGACTCCAGATCCTGAAAAACATAGTAGAAAGGAAAGAATGTTACACAACAGTTTAGTGACTTGACTAAACTACTTACAGAAACAAATTTGTATTTAGTCTAGGTACATGAAGGGTAGAAGGTAGGAACAAGGAATTTGTAGCCTTGATGGTTCCCTTGCCAAAAATAAGGGCAAGTGAACCATCAGCTAAAGTGATTTTATCACGTCCAGAAAGCAAGTTATATGAAACAAACAAGGTAGAAATGTTGGTCATATGATCAGAAGCACCTGAGTCAATAATCCAAGGGATCTTAAGATTACCTGAAGCGGTTACATGATTGGCAGAGGCCCTTATACCTAAATGAGCAAATGCAGAAGCTGAATTTCCTGAAGGGTTGGAAGAAGAAGTCACATCCTCTAGATGACTAATCATCTTCCCAAACTTTTCATATTCTGCTTTCATGGCTGCCAACTGCGCACAAGCAGGCATCTCTTCAGTATAGTACTTATCACTATCTGGCCCAGCAGCCACATTTGCACTTCCTGTCCTTTTACTATCATGTTTTTTCTGAAATTGAATGGGAACAAGATCAGGATGTAATTTCCCACACTCGTTTTTGGTATGTTTCGGCTTCTTGCAGTACTCACATACAACTTTTTTCTTTCCTGAGCCACTAGATGTCCCAACAACACCTTTGGGTTTAACCCCCATAATCGCAAAGTGATCACTAATACCAGCCCCTTGAACCTGAACAGCCATTCTGCTCTCTTCACTGCTCACCAAAGTATAAGCTTGTGACAATGAGACACTCTCCTTGGAAAGAATATTCAGTTTTGTGATATCATATTCTGAGTTTAGTCTGGTTAAGAACTCAAACACCATGTTCCTTTCAACCAGTTTTCTATAAGTCTCTGCATCATTGGTGGTGTCCCAAGTTACAGCTTCTATTAGGTCAATTTCTTGCCACGGAGACTTCAGGGTTGAGAAGTATACAGCTAAAGGTTTCTCCCCTTGCCTTAAACTCTTCACATCACTTCTCAATTTATAAGCTCTAGCCACATTTAGATTTTGGGAATAGGTTTCTGCAACACTATCCCAAATTTCCTTTGTTGAATTCATCCATAGGTAATGTTGGCTAATTTGTGGATGCATTGAGTTTACAAGCCACCCAATGACTGTGTAATTTTCTTGCATCCACTTGTCGTAGGATGGATCATCTTCAGGGGAGCCTTCTTGCTCCCGGAAATAAACCCCCACTTTCCTCTACTACATATATAAATCTTTACCGATTGTCACCATGCCAGATATTTAGTTCCATCTAGTTTAATTGTGGTCACAGTCAATAAAGAATCACCTGGAGTCCCCTGAATCGGTTCATATTCAGCACCAATCTTGTTTTCAAATTCTGAGGAGTTCATCATGTAAACACTTCAAATATGATTTCAGATGACTTCTACAAGTGTACCAAATGAGGATAAGCAAGGACTGAGTTCAACCAACTTCAAGACAGCAATACATAAGGCCAAACTACACCCGGAAGTTGCAAGAACCAAGACTGAAGTAGAACCTTGGTTCGGCCTTCAAGAAGTAATCAAAAAACTTCTAAGCATTGTGCACTCAATGGAAATTCCTTTTCTAATCAGGGACTTCAAGGTAATCACCAAAAAGTAGCCAAGAAGAGTAAATACCAGTCCGTATTGATGAAGAGGCCTTTTTACAAACACAGTGTGGGCAATAGAAAAGACCCCACTGTCAAAGGAGAAAAAAGTCTCAAGAACAATCCGTACAAGCCCCCAAAACATAGCCAAAAAGAAGCAACAATTTGCAGCACTGAATCCAAGGATGTTTCGGCAGTTTTGATAGTTCAAAAAGGAGTGAAAACAACCCAGAGATCACTGGGTTAAACCAGAATAGAAGACAGTCGAATAGCTGTACAGAAACAACCCAAAAATTTCGGACACTTCAACAGTCCAAACACAGAAAAAATAACCTAGAAATCTGAGCACAACTTACAATATTTAAGCTTCAAATCAGAAACCAAGTTGTTTCCCTTTTTTCTCTGATTCTTCCTGGCCACCGAACCCCTTCTCCAAGAAATTTGAGTCTTGGGTGTTAGACAGTTTTGTATGCCCTTAGCTTCAATCAAAATGATGTACTTTATGAGTTTTTTGTAAATGAATAAAAGTGCATATTTGATTCATGTTCCCTTGGTATGCTTCTGTGTAATACCCTTAAACTGGACACTTATTGAGACTCGTGTTAGTTTAGAATGTTCACAGCCAGTGGGTCGGTCTTGGGAGACCTATCCTGACAAGGCTGACACTGTGGTGCCACCAAGTCGGTTGGGGTGGCTTGTCTCAGCTACCGGGGTGAGACCCTAGGCACATACAGTGTGGGATTAATTGAATCTTTGAACTGGACCAGATTTCCAGTATTGCCCTAGACCTTGGAAATTGATGGGCAAAACGAAAAGTTACACCTGACCCCTAGACTCGATTATGATACTGAACTAGGTGTCCGATTGGGCTGTCTTTGATGTACCAATCAGTGAGATCCTTAGCGAGGGTCAAAACCTGGGTATGTTGGGACAGTCTGAGAATTCATCTCAGTGGGTGATCATAGTGACGGGATCAGCCCCTTTGTCGGACAAAGGTAATGATCGGGGATGCACTCTCACTGATGGAAACCAAGACTGTCAGCAGCCGATTTCAATCGTTGAGATTTGTTTTTTGCAAAATATATTCTATATGAGATATAAAAGTATATATATTGTGGTTTCGAAATGATTTGCAATATGTTTTAATTCCCAGGATCCATATAAACCGAGAGTGCAACACTGTTCCTTGCAGCCGAGGGAGAGGTCCTCTCTTGTCGGGCAGTGTATGATCATTATGGGCTGAGAGGTTAAGTGTAAGACCATTGAGGATAATACCTAATGGACTAATCTTGCATCTACCCACAGTCCCTACCACTTAGGGTAAGTTTTGGGCCCATAGAGCCCATCTGATGGGTTTCAGGGGGTGCACTGTCCATAACAGTGTATTCGGCTAGGCCTTGTAACAAAAGCTGGGCCGAACCCATGTGGCTGATGTGTAGATCAATGTTTGGGTCCCACGCCATACAAGGAAGCCCAACTGGGCAGCAGTTTGGAAGGCTAAATGAATACATAACCCTAAATGGGCCTTAAGCCCATTTCGAACTGGGCTAATTTGATTAGTCATTTAAAGGGGCGAATTCTGAGATGGATCAGCTGATAGGATTGGGCCCACACCCTATCCACTTAGAGAGTCCAAGATTTAGATCTGGAAACTTCCTAATTATATTAGGAGATGGCTGATCTAATCTGCAGATAAGATAAGGATTATCCCTTATCTTAAAGGGACTTCTAATCCATATATGATTTGGGTTAGCAACTCATAATGGGATTAGGAGTTGATCCCTTTAAGTCTATAAAAGGAAGAGGGGGCGGCAGCCTTTAGACACACAATCACAAGCAAGCAACAGATAGTCTTGTCTTCAGAGCTGAAATCACAGAAGAGAGAATTCTGCACCCTGCAAATACTCTCTTGCCGCCTCCTTCCTGCAGCCGCCGCCTACAGCAGTTCGATCTCCAGTTCTTGGGAGAAATCAAGATTGGATCTTGATCCCAATCTTTTGGAGAAAAGATTGGTAGGAGTTGTTTTCACAAGCCATCCAGGTGATTCTTGAGAAGGGTCAAGTTCTTTTGGAAGAACACTACTGATTCTGCTCCACCCTGCACTGCGCCATCTTCAGTGGGAGTAGATTTTGGATCCTTCCTTGGGCATGAACACCTCCATTGAGAGATTATTTCTCTGTATCAGGTATTATCTCTCCCTATCCTTGAAAATATGATTTTCTAAATAGGGAATTCGATTCCCAGTTGAAGGGAGAAAAATTTTTGAAATTCGCCCCCTTTATTCCGCATCGTTGGGTGTCCATGTGATGGATTTCCTATCCCTTCATTGGGCACCTACCAATGACCTCCAAGAATCAGGTAACACAAGCTAAAACTTCCAGCCCTAGAATACTGAAGTTCAGGCCTGCTCGGATACCATGGAGAAAACTGAAGAAAACAGACCTTGAGAGTTCGGCAATGAGGGTTTTGAGAGTGAGAGTTTCGAACATTTCTCCCTCTCAACACCCTAACATTATTTTATTAAGATATATTTGAATAATTACAATGAGACCCTTAGTTGGGCAAGAAATTACAAAGAACATAACATAGAAAGGATGGGCCCGGAATAAGGCCCATTATAGAAAAGAACATAAACAGTAAGAAAGAATAAACAGCCTATGGGCCATTCGGCCCATCTTACTCTACAATATCAAAAGTAGTTTAGTCCAAGACCTGGTACAGTATCAGACTCAAGCCTGGGGCTAAGTGCAATTTTTCAATTTTGCCCATTTATCTCCAAGGTCCAGGGCATAATTAGAAATTGGTCTTGGTTTAGTGCTTCTCACAAACACCCATTGACTGTGCTTGAGGTCAAACCCTAGTAGTTGAGACAAGTTGCTCCACCAATTCGACAGCACATCAATATCAACCTTGTCATGATAGACTCCCCAAGTCTATCCAATGGCCAAGAACATTCTAAACTAACTCAAGTCTCATAAGTGTCCAGTTTAAGGAGAATTTCACAAAAGCACACCAATCTGAACATAAAACAATAATGTACTTATATCATTCATACATAAAAGTCTATGTACATTAATCCGTTTGGAGCTAAGGGCATAACTTTCCCTTTGGAGTTTTTCAGTGCTTCCATTCATTAGAAAGGGAAGTTAGAAGTTGTAGAAGTCTTCCCTATGGCCAATGAGGATTCAGCCACTTAAGACTTTCTCATAGTCAATGCTGAATGTGGCATGGATAGCATTAATTTCCCTATGGAAATTACACCTTTGGATGGATTAAATTACTTAGAAAGTTGGAATGATCCAAGACTATTAGATTATTCATTGTTGGAAAGGGAGATCAGAAGCTGGATATCTCAATGGAAAAGTTACGGAACCTAAAATTTGAAGGGATAGGAAATCCATCACATGGATGCCCAAAGATTGCGGAATAAGGGGGGCGAATTTCAAAAATTTTTCTCTCCCTTCAACTGGGAATCGAATTCCCCATTTATAAAATCATATTTTCAATGATCATTCTTGAACCATAAACTAAATCAGATCTGAACCAAAAGGAATAGGGAGGGATAATACCTGATACAGAGAAGCAGTATCTCCCAATTGAGGTGTTCACGCCCAAGGAATGATCCAAAATCTGCTCCCACTGAAGATGGCGCAGTGCAGGGTGGAGCAGAATCAGCAGTGTTCTTCCAAAAGAACTTGACCCTTCGCAAAAATCAACTGGACGGCTTGTGAATACAACTCCCACCAATCTTTTCTCCAAAAGATTGGTATCAAGATCAAATCTTGATTTCTCCTAAGAACTGGCGGTCGAACTGCTATAGGTGGCGGCTGCAGGAATGAGCTTTTCTGGTAATCTCAGCTCCGAAGACAAGGAAGTGTAGCTTTTCATGTCTAAACGCTGCCGCCCCCTTCTCCTTTTATAATCTTAAAGGGATCAGCTCCTAATCCCATTAGGAGTTGCTAACCCAAATCATATATGGATTAGAAGTCCATTTAAGATAAGGGATAACCCTTATCTTATCTGCAGATTAGATCAACCATCTCTAAATCTTATTAGGAGACTTCCAGATTTAAATCTCATTTAGATCTTGGACTCTCTAAGTGGATAGGGTTTGGGCCCAATCCTATCAGCTAATCCATCTCAGAATTCGCCCCTTTAAATGACTAATCAAATTAGCCCAGTTCGAAATGGGCTTAAGGCCCATTTAGGGTTATGTATTCATTTAGCCTTCCAAACTACTGCCCAGTTGGGCTTCCTTGTATGGCGTGGGTCCCTAACATTGATCTACACATCAGCCACATGGGTTCGGCCCAACCTTTGTTACAAGGCCTGGCCAAATACACTGTTATGGACAGTGCACCCCCTGAAACCCATCAGATGGGCTCTATAGGTCCAACACTTACCCTAAGTGGTCCCTGGGCCAAGCCACCTTGTAACACCCAGGGACTGTGGGCAGATGCAAGATTAGTCCATCAGGTATTATCCTCAATGGTCTTACACTTAACCTCTCAGCCCATAATGATCATACACTGCCCGACAAGAGAGGACCTCTCCCTCGGCTGCAAGGAACAATGTTGCACTCTCTGTTTATATGGATCCCGGGAATTAAAACCTATTGCAAATCATTTCGAAACCACAATATATATATACTTTTATATCTCATATAAAATATATTTTGCAAAAAAACAAATCTCAACGATTGAAATCGGTTGCCGGCAGTCTTGGTTTCCATCAGTGAGAGTGCATCCCCGATCATTACCTTTGTCCGACAAAGGGGCTGATCCTGTCACTATGATCACCCACTCAGATGAATTCTCAGACTATCCCAACATACCCAGGTTTTGACCCCCGCTAAGGATCTCACTGAATGGTACATCAAGGACAAGCCCAATCCGACACCTAGTGTAGTATCATAATCGAGTCTAGGGGTCGGGTGTAATTTTCCAGTTTTGCCCATCAATCTCCAAGGTCCAGGGCAATACTGTTGAGTTTTGGGCTGATATAACATGTTTTTTATTTACATAACATAGTTAGGGAGTTATTCGGCCTTAGGCCCATTAGTTTATGGTATAAGTTAAGAGTGTTTTTTAAGTTCTCACAAGTAGCCAACGTACTATGGGCATACTTGTCTTTGCACTCTCTTTTATTTATGAGTATATAATCTAATGAAAGGAGAGACCAGACCTAATTCTGAGCTTCTCTCATTCTCTTCAATCTCTCATCTCTCTCTTTCTTAGCTAAAACCTTTTCTCCTCTTTCTTTTCTTCTTTTTTTACAGTTTTTATACCAAAACAGGTTGTCCAAACCTTTCTACTTGGTATCAAAGCAAGTTTAAACATTTCTTGAGCTACTCCATCATGCATCCCTAGATTGGCCGACTGCATGATAAGGTAAAGGGCTGATCGAAGACTTTAGGTAAGCCCAGTTTTTGGATTTTTTGGTAGAATTGCAATCCCTTGTAGCTGCTCTAGGGTTTTACACCAAAATCAGGAAGAACTGGAGAAAGGGGGAGAATCCTGTTTTAGTAGGACTCTTCAATTTTAACCTAGGAAGTGGTGCTCTAGTTTTTTAGGGTTCCTTGAGGTTTTTTGAAGGGGGTAGTTCAAGTCCTAACCTTTTTGGAGGTCTCTGGAGGGAGCGACAACCTCTTCTCTCTCTTCTCCCGCTTCCACGGAAAAAGGAATCTTTGGAGGGAGGGGCTTCTAGGGCTCCAGGAGGGTGTTTGAAGTTTCTAAAGGAGATAAATACCTTCTTTTTCATCTCAAATTGATTTCCTAACCTATTCTGAAAGTTATGGAGGGTTGTGTAGTTAAAAACAAATTTTCATGAGAAATGGGATCTGGGAAAGGAGGTGCTAGAGACCTCTTCGGGGCCAAAACCATCACTACAGTCAAGTTGGATGGTACAAACTACTTAGAATGGTCACAATCTACAAAAATGGCCATTGGTGCTCATGGGAAATTGGGGTAAGTCACCGATAAGGAAAAAAAACCTAAAACTAACCATTCCCGATGGGTACAGGAGAACTACATGGTGATGACTTGGTTGTGTAATTCCATGTTACCCCATATAAGTAAGAACTTTTTATAGGCTAACACAACTAAGGAGATTTGTGATGGAGTAGCAAAAACCTATTCATAGAATGAAAATGTTGGTAGAGCCTATCAACTGATCTGTACAATGATGGAGGAACTGAAAAAAAAAAGGAAGGATTCTTAGAAAGATGTTGTAGCCAAAATAAGTGTGAGCAGGGTAAAATTCTTCCTCAGACATTGGCTGAAAATGATGGAAAAAAGAAAAATGATGATTGTTGTATTAGGAAGGGGGGGAAGGAACAAAGAAGAAAAAAAGATCTGAAGTGGAAAGGCTAATTTCAAACAGTGAGGGGGGATTTAGAATTCAGTGGTAGAGGGGATAGGAGGAAAGGCCTAAAATGATGTGACTATGGCCTTTTCATGGGTTTTTTGCTATTTTGTCTCGATGAAAATTATTAGCTGGAATGTAAGAGGGTTAGGGAGTGCAAGAAAGAGAAGGGTGATCAAAGACCTACTCCGAAGGGAAAGACCCAATATTGTGCTATTACAAGAATCCAAAATGATGGAATTAGATAGGAGATGGGTGAGGAGTTTTTGGAGGTCTAGAGGTTTAGGTTGGAGCTCGTCTCCTTGGAGAGCCTCGGGGGGGATCGTAACACTGTAGAGGGAGGATGTGGTAGAAGTAGTGGAAGAATTGATAGGCAGATTATCAGTTTCCATTAAGTGTAAGAATGTAGAGAATGGGTGTGTATGGGTCTTAACCGATGTTTATGGCCCTAATTCCTATAGAGAGAGGAATGAGATGTGGGAGGAACTATATGCAATCATTAGATTCTCTGATGAAATCAGTAATCCCCAACAGGTAATTACAACAAGCATGAGGAAATTTAATGGTTTTATTGAAGAATGTGAACTGAAGGAAATACCTCTGCTGCAATCCAGTTACACTTGGTCCAACCTTCAGGAAACCCCTTTGTGTTCAAAGTTGGACAAGTTCTTATTTAACCTTGCCTGGGAGAATAGTTTGGAAAACTTGGTTGCTAGAGCGTTAACCAGGGTCACCTCCGATCACTGTCCTATCCAGATAGGTACTGAGTTTTTTCCTATGGGACCCAAACCTTTTAGATTCAAAAATATGTGGCTTACTCATCCAGATTTTGTGAAAAAAGTGAAAGAATGGTGGGGTGAGGAGGAGAGGAGGGTAAGATGGAAGGGGATCAAGTTTCATAAGAAATTAAAAAGGTTGAGAGCCAAAATAAAAGAGTGGAATAGAGATCATTTTGGTAGAATTGAGGAGCAAAAATTGTGCCTAATCTCTCGAATAGAGAACTTGGATGTAAAGGAATCTCAAAATGGGCTGACCGAGGAGGACAGAGTGTTAAGGAGACAATTGAAAAAGGATTTGGAAGAGGTGTTACTGAGGGAAGAAATCTGTTGGAGACAAAAATCTAGACACAAGTGGATTACGGAAGGCGATGGGAACACTAGATTCTTCCATGATTTGGCAAATGGGAGACAAAGAAAGAATCTTGTGACCAAGCTAGAGATAGGAGAGGAGGTGATTACCAACTAGGATGACATAGCCAGAAAATTTGTGGACCACTTCAAATCGATTTATAGAAGACCTTTGAGTGAGAGAGCAATCGTGGAAGGGGTGGATTGGCCAAGAATTGATGACGGAGTGGCAAGATGGCTGGAAAGGGATTTCGAGAAAGAAGAGATTAAGAAAGCTGTCTTTCTAATGGATAGATCCAAAGCTCCAGGTCCAGATGGCTTTACAATGGATTTTTATCAAGACTGTTGGGAGGTGTTGAAAGAGGATTTAGTTGAAGTCTTTAAGGAATTTGCAGACAATCACACTATAAGCCCTGGAATTAATGCCACCTTTTTGGCCTTGATAGCTAAGAAGAATGATGCCAACCACCCAAAAGATTATAGGCCTATCAGTCTGGTGACAAGCATCTATAAAATTCTGGCTAAAGTGCTCTCATTGAGGATCAAAACAGCCCTCCCTTCTATCACTAGTGAAACCCAGGGGGCTTTCATTCAAGGGCGACAAATAACAGATCAGATCTTAATTGCGAATGAGTGTGTGGAGGAAATGAAAAGGTCTAGTAAGAAAGGTTTCATTTGTAAATTGGATCTTGAAAAGGCCTATGATTTGGTGGACTGGAAGTTTCTATTAGAGGTTATGCAAAACTGTGGATTTGAGGACAAGTGGTGTAGTTGGATTTTTGGGTGTAGCAGTAGTTGTCACTACTCTATTCTAGTAAATGGTATGGTGAGGGACTTTTTTCCAGCTTGCAGGGGTGTCAGGCAAGGGGATCCACTCTCACCCTTCCTTTTTACCTTAGTAGCTTATGTGATTGGTAGGATCATTACTAAGGCTGACAGTAAAGATGCCATTAGGGGTTGGAGAATAGGGAGACACCAACTCCCCATCACTCACCTTCAGTTTGCAGATGACCTAATGATTTTTTGTGAAGGAGGTTTTAGCGAAAAGGTAGCAAACCTAAAGGAGCTAATCAAAGGATTAGAAAGTATTTCTAATTTGAGTATAAATTTGGAAAAGAACTGCATAGCAGGTATAAATTTGGAGGTAGGGGAGGTCGAGGCTATTGCGGAGTGTCTTGAGTGTTCCACCTCTGCTTGGCCTATGTCTTATTAAGGGCTTCCTTTAGGGGCAAATCCTAGGGAGTATAGATTTTGGACCCCAGTGATAGAAAAGTTTGAGAAGAGATTAGCCTCATGGAAGAGGAATTATATCTCTTTAGGAGGGAGAATTACCCTAATAAGAGCTACCCTGGCTAACTTACCTACCTATTTTTTGCCTGTTCTTAGGATACTAGTTAGGGAAGGTAGGAAACTGGAGAAGTTGATGAGAGATTTCTTATGGGATCCAGAACAAGAAAAAAAGGATCACTTGGTTAATTGGGAAATTGTGTGCAGAAGTGAAGAAGAGGGGGGTTTGGGACTTGGGAGGGTAACTAGAAAAAATCAAGCTCTGTTAGGGAAATGGTTGTGGCCATGGCCATTAGAAAGAGAGAGAGATTGCGGCATGAGGTGGTGGGAAGCATTCATGGGAGGTCAGAGAATGGATGGGATGCTGGTGTATCAAGGCAAGCTAACCTAGCAGCACCTTGGAAGGCTATTCACAACACCCTTCCTCAATTCCTCAATTTTATCAGGTATGAAGTTTGTTTTGGCAACTCTGTCCTTTTTGGGGAGGATATTTGGGTAGGAGACACACCTTTAAAGGATTTGTTCCCTTCGCTATTTTCTATTTCTTTGTACAAAAAAGAGGTGGTCTCAAAATTTGTCTCACCTTTTGGAACACCCTTAGATCCTACTTGGGATTTTGGGTTTCACAGAGGACTTAGGGATGATGAAATTGATTCTCTTTCTGTTTTGCTTGGTTGTCTTAATCAGGTTTGTTTGGATCCCTCCAAGCCCAATAAGAGGGTTTGGACTTCTAGACCCAATGGAACCTTCACTTGTGCTTCTTTCTTCAAGTCCATCTCTCAACCTTCTACTCACCAACCCTTTCTATCAAAAGAAATTTGGTGCAGGCCAGTTCCCCCAAAAACTATGGCGTTTTGTTGGGAAGTATTCCATGGGAAAGTACACACTCTAGATAACCTACAAAAGAGAAGACCTTTCCTTTGTATTTCTCCTAATTGGTGTATCCTCTGTAGAGCTCATGGTGAGGATTGTTACCACCTATTAATATCTTATCCCTTTTCTACAGACCTTTGGGCTTGGCTACTTTCATTGTTTGGGGGTAGTTGGAGTCTACCAGCAGAAGTTCACATGCTCTTCAACCATTTTACCTTTTATTGGCCTACAACAATAGGGAGAATTATGTGGAGATGTGCTCGTGCTGCCTTGATTTGCACTCTTTGGGAAGAAAGGAATATTAGAATTGTTTTCACTGTAGCTAATGTAGCTACTGTAGCTACAGTAGTCCGAACCAGTAAGGAGAAGAAGAAAGAGAAGAGAAGAAGAAGATGAAAGAACTGTCGAACTTGATAGCTAAACCCTATCAGTCGACCTCTTAATAGTGATTAGGCTTCTAATTAAATGTACAAGGACTAAACTGCCCCTACTTAAGTATGGGACAGAGAACCTCTAATAAGACTACCACATAAGCTCATAACTTAACCAAGGTGAGATGACTAATCTACCCTTATTCGGCTAACTCTAACACTCCCCCTCAAGCTAGAGAATATATATCATATAATCCCAGCTTGTTACATATATAGTTCACTCTCCCTGAGCTTAAGGCTTTTGTAAACAAATCTGCCCACTAATCACCTGAGCTTACATGTTCTGTGCTTATCTCTCTAGTAAAAACCTTCTCCCTCACAAAGTGGCAATCAATCTCTATGTGCTTTGTTCTCTCATGAAAAACAGGGTTGGATGAGATATGGAGCGCAGCTTGATTGTCACAGTACAACTTCATAGGTTTATACATGTGGAACCCGATTTCTTGTAGGAGATTCCTCAACCACACTAATTCACATGTAGTGTGTGCCACGGCTCTGTACTCGGCTTCAACACTGCTTCTAGCCACAACCGTCTGCTTTTTACTCTTCCACGTCACAAGATTTCCTCCAAGAAATGTGCAGTAACTTGTAGTAAATCTTCTATCAGACACAGAGCCCGCCCATTCTGCATCCGTGTACCCAACTACTTCAAGTTTTCCTCCTGGTTTATACAATAGCCCATGGCCTGGAGCTCCCTTCAAATATCTTACAATTCTAAGAACTGCATCCCAGTGAGATATACGAGGGTTCTGCATAAATTGGCTCATCACACTGACTACAAAGGAGATGTTTGGTCTCGTGATAGTCAAATAGTTCAGCTTCCCCACTAGTCGTCTATACCTTCCAGGATCATCAAATATTCCCCTGTATCACCGCTCAACTTAACATTTGGTTCCATAGGAGTCTCAGCGGGTTTTGCACCTAACAGTCCTGTTTCGTCCAATAGATCAAGAACATATTTTCTTTGGTACAGGTTTACACCTTGTCTTGATCTAACAACTTCTATACCCAAGAAATACTTCAACGTCCCAAGGTCTTTTGTTTGAAAATGATTTTACAGAAAGACCTTGAGTTTGTCAATCCCCAATTTGTCACGGCCAGTTATGACAATATCATCCACATAGACCACTAATAAAATCTTTCTAGCTTCTGAGTCATAGCTGAACACTGAGGGTTCAACCTGGCATTGTTTCATTCCAAAATTCTTCACCACTTCACTAAACTTCCCGAACCAAGCACGAGGCAATTGTTTCTATTAGACAGTTTTGTGTGCCCTTAGCTTCGATCAAAATGATGTACTTTATGAGTTTTTTGTAAATGAATAAAAGTGCATATTTGATTCATGTTCCCTTGGTATGCTTCTGTGTAATACCCTTAAACTGGACACTTATTGAGACTCGTGTTAGTTTAGAATGTTCACAGCCAGTGGGTCGGTCTGGGAAGAACCTATCCTGACAAGGCTGACACTGTGGTGCCACCAAGTCGGTTGGGGTGGCTTGTCTCAGCTACCGGGGTGAGACCCTAGGCACATATAGTGTGGGATTAATTGAATCTTTGAACGGGACCAGATTTCCAGTATTGCCCTGAACCTTGGAGATTGATGGGCAAAACTGGAAAATTACACCCGACCCCTAGACTCGATTATGATACAGCACTAGGTGTCCGATTGGGCTGTCTTTGATGTACCAATCAGTGAGATCCTTAGCGGGGGTCAAAACCTGGGTATGTTGGGACAGTCTGAGAATTCATCTCAGTGGATGATCATAGTGACAGGATCAGCCCCTTTGTCGAACAAAGGTAATGATCGGGGATGCACTCTCACTGATGGAAACCAAGACTGCCGGCAGCCGATTTCAATCGTTGAGATTTGTTTTGCAAAATATATTTTATATGAGATATAAAAGTATATATATTATGGTTTCGAAATGTTTGCAAATAGGTTTTAATTCCCGGGATCCATACTTGAGAGAGTACAACACTGTTCCTTGCAGCCGAGGGAGAGGTCCTCTCTTGTCGGGTAGTGGATGATCATTATGGGCTGGGAGGTTAAGTGTAAGACCATTGAGGATAATGCATGATGGGCCCACAGTCCCTAGGTGTTACAAGGTGGCTTGGCCCAATGACAACTTACGGTAAGTGTTGGGCCCATAGAGCCCATCTGATGGGTTTCAGGGGGTGCACTATCCATAACAGTGTATTCGGCCAGGCCTTGTAACAAAGGCTGGGCTGAACCCATGTGGCTGATGTGTAGATCAATGTTTGGGTCCCACGCCATACAAGGAAGCCCAACTGGGCAGCAGTTTGGAAGGCTGAATGAATACATAACCCTAAATGGGCCTTAAGCCCATTTCGAACTGGGCTAATTTGATTAGTCATTAAGGGGCGAATTCTGAGATGGATCAACTGATAGGATTGGACCCACACCCTATCCACTCAGAGAGTCCAAGATCTAAATGAGATTTAGATCTGGAAACTTCCTAATTAGATTAGGAGATGGCTGATCTAATCTACAGATAAGATAAGGGATTAAAGGGACTTCTAATCCAGATATGATTTGGGTTAGCAACTCCTAATGAGATTAGGAACTGATCCCTCTAAGTCTATAAAAGGAAGAGAGGGCGGCAGCCTTTAGACACAACACAACACAACACAACACAACAGACAACCAACAGTCTTGTCTTCAGAGCTGAGATCACAGAAGAGAGAATTCTGCACCCTGCAAATACTCTCTTGTCGCCTCCTTCCTACAGCCGCCGCCTACAGCAGTTCGATCTCCATTCCTTGGGAGAAATCAAGATTGGATCTTGATTCCAATCTTTTGGAGAAAAGATTGATAGGAGTTGTATTCATAAGTCGTCCAGGTGATTCTTGAGAAGGATCAAGTTCTTTTGGAAGAACATTGCTGATTCTGCTCCACCCTGCACTGCGCCATCTTCAGTGGGAGCAGATTTTGGATCCTACCTTGGGCATTAACACCTCCATTGAGAGATATTATTTCTCTGTACCAGGTATTATCTCTCTCTCCTCCTTTTGGTTCAGATCTGGTTCAATTTATGGTTCAAGAATGATCCTTGAAAATAAGATTTTCTAAATAGGGAATTCGATTCCAAGTTGAAGGGAGAGAAAAATTTTTGAAATTCGCCCCCTTTATTCCGCAATTTTGGGTTTCCATGTGATAAATTTCCTATCCCTTCAGTGGTATCAAAGCCATGGTTCAAATCTTGAACCATTCTGTTTCAGATCTGAACCTGCGCAAATAGGGAGAAGGCGTTCTACCCAATTTGCGCAGATATGGGTTTTGGGAAATTTGTTCCCAAAACAGATGGGCAAGTAATCTGAAATTAATTTTAAATAAATCTTATTATTATTTAGAATAGTTCCTTATAATTTTCTTGATTTATGGGTTGTTCGTACAAGAGGAAATCGAACTCTTGGTTTGCGCAGGGAGAACTACAAGATTTGCAGTTTATTGAATTATTTATTACATTTGGTCTGTAAATAATTTTTTTTTTATTTTTAGACTCAATGTATAGGCATTCGATCTGATGTAATAATTAATTGAAATAGGATTTCTATTTATTTTTTAATTTTGGATCGAAGATGGCAGCGCAGAGAAGAAGATTTCACAGATGGGAGATTCGCTATCTGCGATTTGCAGTTTGAGAAACTGCAATTTGTGATGTAACCTCTGTTTTGCAGGATGGAGTGTGCGAACAGCCCTGACTAACTGATTCTTGTTTTTCTTTTATCAGTTATTTAATTTCAGATTATTTTCTTGAATTAAGGATTTAATTAAAAATCAAACCCTAGACCCATTCGAGCCAAGATTGGTTCAAACTATCTGGACCAAATCTAGGGTTTAATCAAGGCTGAAAGTCAACCCTAATTTTCCCACTAATGGGCCTAAGGATTGATATTTAATTAAATGGTTAATTCGGCCCAACCTGTAAAGGCCCAGTTTTAAATAGTTAAAACTGCTAAAAGCCCACTTCAAAGGATAAAGCTATATGGGTCGAACTGGGTAACCCTATTTTAGCCCATATACCTAGATAATATTAATGGTTAATATTATGGAATTTTAACGGGCTTCCAATGGGCCTTACAGATAATTAATTGATTGGATCAATTTATCCCTGCATGAGATGTATGGATGTGTGATGTGCTGCGTACATGGGCCATAAGTACTTGGCCCATGCTCATTCGACAGTGGCTCTTGCACACACCATGGCTGAATGCACATCATTGCCATGGTGTCCCTTTTGGTCATTGGATGACATCCCTCAATGGTGGGCCCCACACCTCACCAAGAGGTTACGTGCGGAACCCTAGCCGATTTAAGGCCCACCGAAATCTGGCTTTATGAAAGTCAGTGGGAGCCACTTTGGTTTGACCTAAATCAAACTAGGGCGTAATTATTTGTTCCCTCTAGCTAATATGAGTGCAAGTGATAGGAAGATTCATATGATGAACTCTCTAATGGCCTTCCATCATTAGCATGAGGATGGGTCTTTCAGTAATGAGGAAACGCACTAGAAAATGGGCTATCCATTTGCTGTTGGGCTTGTCTGAGTGTTTCATAAGATGATAGGGGCGTCATAGACCGATGTGGGAGGGGCTTCACCAGAAAATGGGAATTCTCTCACGGTACCTTGGCATTCACGAATATGATGGGTAAGCACTCACTGGACAGAAAGGTTTACCTGAAAACGGCTCTGAACCTTGTCTGACAGAGGCCAAAGGGAAAACTCATAGGATGAGTGGATATGATCGTTCACAGAAAGGTGGTGGGGTTTTGCAGCTGAAACAGTTGGCTCCATGCACCCTATGTGATTTCCCACATTTCCAGAGACAACCCGTAGTCTCCATCACTGAGAAAGGAGGGAAATCTCAGAGATGAATAAATGGAAATGGATCGTAGATTAAAAGCGATATCTATGAAATGAACATGAATCAAATTAGGTTGTGGACTGATGTTTGCTCTTTTATCAGAAAATGGCAAACGGATCTTTTAAAAAGCTTCTTGATGACAACAAGCTTAAGGGCCCAAACTACGCCGACTGGTACAGGAACCTTATGCTGGTCCTAGCTTCTGAAAAGCTGGACAAAGTGGCAAAGAATCCTGCCCCGGAGCGTCCGGGTGACAGGGCTTCCGAGGCCCGAAGGAGAAACTATCAGGAATGGGAGGAGAAAAACTCCCTAGCCCAGTGTTACATCATTGCCTCATTGGACAACCCAATACAGAGGCAGCTCGATCAGATCGAACTTGCCAAGGACATATTGGACAGCCTGAGGACAATGTATGAAGAGCATAATTGTTCTACTCGACAAAAGGTCTTGAAACAGTTCATGACCACTCAAATGTCCAAGGGCCAACAAGTTCACGACCATTGTCTTCGGATGATGGGTTACATCAACGAACTAGAGGCTCTTGGATCCGAGTTGGACCTCGCAACCCAGATAGATGCTATCCTTAATTCTTTGCCTCCTTCCTTTAATCCGTTCATCATGAACTATAACATGAACAAGCTGAATGTCAGCTTGCAAGAGCTCAGCAATATGTTACAAAGAACTGAAGAACTGATTAAAAAGGATGAGCCTGTAGCTATGCTTGTTGAAGCTAGCAAAACGGGAAAGAGAAAGAGGAAGGCAAAGAAGCCTCAGAAGAAAGCCACTAAGAGCAAAAGGCAGAAGAAAGACAAAGCATCAGATGCCTGTCACTTCTGCAAGAAGACTGGCCACTGAAAAAGGAATTGTCCTGCCTACCTGGAATCCAATAAAGGTAATTTCGAAACTTGTGTTATAGAAACCAATTTATTGGTAGCTTCTGCGTCCTGGTGTATTGACTCCGGGGCTTCAATTCATGCGTGTAACTCACTACAGGGGTTCAAGGTAAGCAGAAGGCTGAGTGAAGGAGAAGTCACTCTCTACTTGGGGACTACTGCAACAGTTGCAGCCGCGACAATAGGAACCATGGAATTAATTTTTAGAGAATGAAAATTTGTACTGAAAGATTGTCTTTATGTACAAAACTTAAGAAGAAATTTGATTTCTGTTTCAAAACTGTGTGCAGATGGTTATTCTGTCTTCTTTAGTAATACGATTACTATTAAAAGAAATAACAGATTCATCGCATACGGGGAACTGGAGAACAGTCTCTATGTTCTACATCCTTCTCTAGAAACTAACATAACCGAAACTACGTCGGCTGAAATCCCCAAGAAGAGAGCCCGTGATACAGTTAATCCCACGTGTCTGTGGCATTACCGACTTGGCCACATCGGTGTTGACCGAATCACAAGGTTGGTAAAGGATGGTCCTTTGGATTTTCTAACTGTAGAAGATCTTCCCACCTGTGAGCCTTGCCTACAAGGCAAGATGACGAAACGGCCATTTAACGGTAAGCTTGAAAGATGTACAGGCACACTTGACCTAATACATACTGATGTATGTGGTCCCCTGAGTGTTAGGACGCGAAATCAACACGTGTATTTCATCACCTTCACAGATGATTTCTCACGATATGGTTACGTGTACCTAATGAGACACAAGTCTGAATTCTTTGAAAAAAGAGTTTAGACAGGAGGTCGAGAAACAGTTGGGGAGAGAAATTAAAGCCCTTCGATCTGATCGAGATGACGAGTATCTCTCTGACGAATTCAGGGACTACTTAAAGGACAATGGGATAGTATCACAATTAGCTCCTCCTGCTACACCACAGTCTTGTCTTCAGAGCTGAGATCACAGAAGAGAGAATTGTACACCCTGCAAATACTCTCTAGCCGCCTCCTTCCTGCAGATGCCGCCTACAACAGTTCGATCTCCATTCCTTGGGAGAAATGAAGATTGGATCTTGATTCCAATCTTTTGGAGAAAAGATTGTTAGGAGTTGTATTCATAAGCCGTCCAGGTGATTCTTGAGAAGGATCAAGTTCTTTTGAAAGAACACTGTTGATTCTGCTCCACCCTGCACTGCGCCATCTTCAGTGGGAGCAGATTTTGGATCCTACCTTGGGCATGAACACCTCCATTGAGAGATATTATTTCTTTGTATCAGGTATTATCTCTCTCTCCTCCTTTTGGTTCAGATCTGGTTCAGTTTATGGTTCAACAATGATCCTTGAAAATATGATTTTCTAAATAGAGAATTCGATTCCCAGTTGAAGGGAGAGAAAAATTTTTGAAATTCGCCCCCTTTATTCCGCAATTTTGGGCGTCTATGTGATTGATTTCCTATCCCTTAGTTTCAACCCATAAATTGCCTTTTTCAGTCTGCACACCTTACCAGCCTCCCCCTGAGCAACAAACCCAAGTGGTTGCTCCATATATACCTCCTCTATAAGGTCACCATGAAGGAAGGCATTTTTTATGCCAAGTTGAAATAAGGGCCAATCATACATAACTGCTAGGGAAATTAACACACGGACAGAGCTAATCTTAGCCACTAGAGAGAAGGTCTCCATATAGTCCACTCCATACGACTGTGAATACCCTTTAGCAACAAGTCTGGCTTTCAGACGCTCCACACTACCATCTGGCAAGTATTTAACAGTATACACCCATTTACAACCCACAACATGCTTACTAGGGGGGAGAGTAGTGAGCTCCCACGTGTGAGTATGTTGAAGAGCAGAGAGTTCCTCCTCCATTGCCTGCCTCCACCCAGGTGAACTAAGAGCCTCTTGGACATTGTTAGGTATGGAAATAGATAACAATAGTGAAACAAACTGGCGATGTGAGGCGGAAAGGCGAGATACTGAAACAAAATTGGAAATGGGATGGAGAGTAGAACTACGTTTACCTTTCCGTAAGGCAATGGGTAGGTCAAGTCCTGAAGGTTCAACAACAGGAGCAACGACAGGATCCGCGGACAAGGTAAAAGCTAGAGGAGTGGCCGGTGTCGTTCGATGTGTATACACTTGCTAAATTGGTGGTCGTTCAGTAGGGATCTGCACTGGATGAGATGACGAGTCAACTCCAACAGGAACACCCGGAACGGGATCACTGACCGGAAGAGGAAGAGGAAGTAAAGGTGGAGACCAAGATGCTTCAGTTCCTGAGAAGAAGGGAACTGACTCAAAAAATGTGACATCAGGACAGACATAGCACTTCCGAGTAATGGGATTGTAACACTTTTACCCTTTTTGAGTCCGAGAGTAGCCAAGAAAGACACACTTAATGGAGCGTGCATCCAACTTGTCTATTCCAGGACTCAGATTGTGAACAAAGCACACACTGCCAAAGATACGAGGTGTTAATGGAAAGGGAGACAAGGTGGGAAACAAGATAGAGAAGGGAGACCGACCATGAAGAATAAAGAAAGGCATCCGATTAATGAGGAAACACGCAGTAAGTACAGCATCACTCCAAAACCGTTTAGGAACACTCATATGATGAAGAATAGACCGAGTTGTTTCAAGGAGATGACGGTTCTTCCGTTCAGCCACCCCGTTTTGTTGAGGAGTGGATGCACAAGAAGTTTGATGAATGAAGCCATGCTGTTCTAAATACTGTTGAAAGGAAGTTAGAAAATATTCACGACCATTATCTGAATGAAGAACTTTGATTGGAACACCAAATTGTGTACGTATTTCAGCATGGAAATTTTGAAAAATGGAAAATAATTCACTCATTTCTTTCATTAAATAAATCCATGTTATTCTTGAACAATCATCAATAAAAGTGACAAAATACCTGTAACCATTATAAAACTCTATTTTGATCGGGCCCCAAACATCTGAATGAACCAAAGCAAAAGGACTCAACATACGGCTTTCAACTCTAGGACTGAAGGAAACACGACGATGTTTCTCAAACTGACACGACTCACACTGTAACACTGACAAATGACTCAAAGACGGAACTAGTATCTTGAGTGCCTTGAGAGAAGGATGTCCCAGTCGACAATGCCACTGTAGAGGAGTGAGTGAAGTCTGAAGTGCAACTGACGATCCACCACCGTCAAGGTAATACAATCCACCAGCTTCATGCCCCCCACCAATCTTCTTCCCCGTCCTGAGATCCTGAAAAACACAAGAGGAAGGGAAAAAAGTAACAGAGCAGTTAAGAGTCTTGGTTAATTTACTAACAGACATAAGATTGAATGGAAACTTAGGGACATATAGAACATATGATAAAGAAAGAGAAGCCATGTCAACATTGCCAACACCACAGATGGAAGAGGAGGACCCATTGGCAAGGGTAACAGTTTGAGATGTGGAAGTTTCAGAGAGAAGAGAACACACCTGGAGTCCCGGTCAAGTGATCAGAGGCTCCAGAGTCAATAATCCAATGAGAGGTTTTAGATGACAGGCAAGCTATACCTGAGTGGGCAAGAGTAGCAGTAGTGTGCTGTGAAGTGGACTAAAGGAACCACTCATACTCATCACGCGGTACACTCACCATCTCCCTTCCAGAAACAGATGTAGATGTGGAAAGAGTTAGGTCTGCCTGTTGATTATCACTGACATCAACCCCACCAGCAATAACATGATTGGCCCAATTAGAGGGAGGGCGGCCATGAAGATCATAACAGAAATTTACGGAATGTCCTTCCCTGCCACAGTGGGTACACTTCCTTGTAGAGCTGCCTTTTTCTTTGACACGGCCTCCCCCTGAGTCACGACCTCCTCGGGAGGCATGTCCTCCCCCTTTCGTACCACGTCCACCTCCTCTGGCTGTTACAAAAGCTGATCTATCAGACTGTGTGGGATTCTCTATCTGTCCCAAAGAAATCCTGCGAAGCCGAGCAAACACTTCCTCAAGTGTAGGAAGGGTAGAGTCTAACTGGTTCATACTCTGATTTCAACCCCACTAAGAACCTTGTGACATCTAGTTGTTCCCTCTGTTGTTGCTGAACCTTAACATCTGGAGTGAGAGGATGATAGACATTGAGTTCATTTCTGAGGTTCTTCATACTGGCATAGTACTCTTCTAGGGTTTTATTTCCTTGTTGCAGACCAAAGTACTCCTGATAGAGCTGATATACCCTTGTAGTATTATCTTGCCCAGAATACAGCTTCTTGGCATGTTCCCATATGTCCTTAGTTGTATCTAAGAACATGAAGTTAGCACTTATTTTGGGTTCCATACTGTTCCATAGCCATGTCATGGTTTGAGCATCCTCCTGTTCCCAATCATCAAACCCTGGAGAATCAGCCGGTGGTTTATCTTCTTTCACATGCTTCACTTTTCTCTTTGCCTTGAGAAAAACTTCCAACGACTTGGCCCATAGAACATAGTTCTCACCATTCAGTTTAATTGAGGTCATCTGTACACCTAGATAGTCAGAGGAAACCACCACACTAGGTTTCTGATCACTACAGCCATCTCCCATTGCTGCCATGATACTCTTTCAATGTTGCCTCTAATCTGAATTCCCAATCACCAACTAAGTGCTGCTGTCAAGAGTTTGATGTTCCAGAACCTACAGCAGTCCCTAAACACAATGATAGATACACACGCCTTTGTTCTTATCCACACCACTACTGATTTCACAAAAAAAAAAAAAACACAGAGTACACCGACATTAATTCAGCACTTACTAACCACATGCAAGTTCATTTACAACTACTCAACAAAATCTCAACTAGCTGTCACACCACTACTGCTGTCAAGAGTTTGTGCATTACAAGCGCCACCACACAGTCATAGTTGTCACACACAATACAGACCTGCTTTAACGCTTTTAAGAGGGCACCACAAGACCAACAAAAACTCAACTAGTACCATTGCATTACACATTGCACCATTCGGCCACCTACAGTAGCAGCCCTTACACCATTTGGTCACTGTAAACACAGCCTGTTCCTGGAATTTTTCCAAGAACCAGGGCAACAACCAACCTAGTTCTCTAGGTTCTGATCAGTCCTTTCAAGTTCTTGAAGATTTTCAACCCATAAATACCAACAGCACACAGAGGAGAGATAACCAACCTTTGTTTGAGAGCTTCAGCCAACCATTCACTGCTGAAGTTGTTTTCTTAGGAAAGAAGGTTCTGTGCACCAGAAAAAAAAAAAAAAAAAAAGAGTTGTGATGTTTCAGGCCTGGGACGAACCACTTTTCTCCATTGACAGCCCAGAGAAGAAAATGAGAGAACTGAAGCACGAACTGAAGTTGTCACGAACTGAAACAGGTCACGAACTGAAGTTGTCACGCTCTGATACCATGTTTTTACTGTAGCTACTCTACAGTAGCTACAGTAGTCCGAACCAGTAAGGAGAAGAAGAAAGAGAAGAGAAGAAGAAGAAGATGAAAGAACTGTCGAACTTGATAGCTAAACCCTATCAGTCGACCTCTTAATAGTGATTAGGCTTCTAATTAAATGTACAAGGACTAAACTGCCCCTACTTAAGTATAGGACAGAGAACCTCTAATAAGACTGCCACATAAGCTCATAACTTAACCAAGGTGAGATGACTAATCTACCCTTATTCGGCTAACTCTAACAAGAATTTTTCAAGAAAAGGAAAGGAGCAGTCTGTTAGACAGTTTTGTATGCCCTTAGCTTCAATCAAAATTGATGTACTTTATGAGTTTTTTGTAAATGAATAAAAGTGCATATTTGATTCATGTTCCTTGGTATGTTTCTGTGTAATACCCTTAAACTGGACACTTATTGAGACTCGTGTTAGTTTAGAATGTTCACAGCCAGTGGGTCGGTCTGGGGAGACCTATCCTGACAAGGCTGACACTGTGGTGCCACCAAGTCGGTTGGGGTGGCTTGTCTCAGCTACCGGGGTGAGACCCTAGGCACATATAGTGTGGGATTAATTGAATCTTTGAACGGGACCAGATTTCCAGTATTGCCCTGGACCTTGGAGATTGATGGGCAAAACTGGAAAATTACACCCGACCCTTAGACTCGATTATGATACTGCACTAGGTGTCAGATCGGGCTGTCTTTGATGTACCAATCAGTGAGATCCTTAGCGGGGGTCAAAACCTGGGTATGTTGGGACAATCCGAGAATTCATCTGAGTGGGTGATCATAGTGACAGGATCAGCCCCTTTGTCGGACAAAGGTAATGATCAGGGATGCACTCTCACTGATGGAAACCAAGACTGCCGGCAGTCGATTTCAACCGTTGAAATTTGTTTTGCAAAGTATATTTTATATGAGATATAAAAGTATATACATTATGGTTTCTAAAATGTTTGCAAAAAGGTTTTAATTCCCGGGATCCATATAAGTGGAGAGTGCAACATTGTTCCTTGCAGCCGAGGGAG
Source organism: Nelumbo lutea (assembly GCF_056320005.1). NCBI lineage: Eukaryota > Viridiplantae > Streptophyta > Magnoliopsida > Proteales > Nelumbonaceae > Nelumbo > Nelumbo lutea. The sequence goes on along the minus strand of NC_142684.1, from coordinate 16,332,894 downwards.
AGGTCCTCTCTTGTCGGGCAGTGTATGATCATTATGGGCTGAGAGGTTAAGTGTAAGACCATTGAGGATAATACCTGATGGGCTAATCTTGCATCTGCCCACAGTCCCTGGGTGTTACAAGGTGGCTTGGCCTAGGGACCACTTAGGGTAAGTGTTGGGCCCATAAAGCCCATTCGATGGGTTTCAGGGGGTTCACTGTCTTTAACAGTGTATTCGACCAGGCCTTGTAACAAAGGCTGGGCCGAACCCATGTGGCTGATGTGTAGATCAATGCTTGGGTCCCACGCCATACAAGGAAGCCCAACTGGGCAGCAAATAGGAAGGTTAAGTGAGCACATAAGCTTGATGGGCCTAAAGCCCATTTCGAACTGGGCTATTTATTTAGTTAATTAAAGGGGCGAATTCTGAGATGGATTAGCAGATAGGATAGGGTCTTAATCCTATCCACTCAGAGAGTCCAGATCTGAATGTGATTCAGATATAGAAACCTCCTAATGGGATTAGGATAAAGCTAATCTAATCTGCAGATAAGATAAGGGATTATCCTTATCACTAGAAGAGAAGGCTGATCCAAATATGATTTGGATAAGCACCTCCTAATGGGATTAGGAGCTGATCCTTCAAGTTAACAAAAAGAAGGAGGGGGCGGCAGCCTTTAGGAGACACACATCAGATCCTCTTTAGTGCTGAAATCAAGAAGAGAGAATTCTGCACCCTGCGAATACTCTCTTGCCGCCTCCCTGTTCTTGCCGCCCTGTTTGCCAGTTCGATCTCCAGTTGTGGGAGAAGTCAAGATTGGATCTTGACATCAGTTCTTTGAGAAAGGATTGAGAAGGAAGCTGTGCTCACATACCATTCTACTGATTCTTGCAAATGACAGAGTTCTTGGGGAAGAACACTGTTGATTCTGCTCCATCCTGCACTGCGCCATCTTCAGTGGGAGCAGTCTTTGGATCCTTCCTTGGGCGTGAACACCTTCGTTGGGAGATATTACTTCTCCGTATCAGGTATTATTCTCTCCCATTCATTTTGGTTCAGATCTAGTTCAGTTTAAGGTTCAAGATTGATCCTTGAAAATATGATTTTCTAAATAGGGAATGTGATTCCCAGTTGAAGGGAGAGAAAAATTTTTGAAATTCGCCCCTTATTCCGCAATCTTTGGGCGTCCATGGGATGGATCTCTCATCCCTTCACAGTCAGGATTTGAAAGACTGTGTGTTAAATAGGGCAATACCTTGGCTGAAGACCTTGGAAATCTTTCATCAATTCTCCTTTAATGACCTTTGGAGAAATTGGTCAGCAGTAGCGACGTGTTCATCTCTAAAGGACAAATCAATTACAAGCTGGTTTCCTCCATCCGAAGGCTCACTAAAGTTGAACTTTGATAGAAGTAGCATGGGTAATCCAGGATTATTTGGAATGGGGGGTGCTTTGAGAAATGAGAAGGGAGAGATTTTGTTGCTCTACTCAGGTCCCTTGGGAATTGGGGACTCCATCAACGCAAAACTTTTAGCTGTTGTACAAGGAGTTCAATTTGCAAACCAGCTGGGGGTACAACACCTAATAATCGAGGGGGATTCCAAAGTGGTGGTGGGTTGGTTGAAAAATCCTGAAGAGGCTATGTGGCGTTACAAGAATGAAATGAAGAATTTTAGTTGGTTGACAAGGAATATGTTGATCACTGTACAGTGGGTGGGGAGATCAGCAAATACCTTGTCAGATGTGTTAGCTAAGCAAGGGGTAAATAGGGAAGATTTATTTTGGACTCAGTTGTGATTCTTGCTTTTCTTTCCTAGTTTACTTGTAAGGTTCAATGAGGGGTTGCAGCTCACACCTCTCGCTGGGATGTTGTATGAACTCACTCTAAATTTGCTTCTGATTTAATAAATTTATTGTCATTCATCAAAAATCATTTCCATCATTTTAACCTCATACCACCTCTGCTCTAGCAGAGATAAGAGTTTCCACAGTTGATGGATCACATGTTCCCAATGCTGGGAAAGGGTCTGTCAGGATAACTGATACCATTATCCTACCTTTTGTCCTTCATGTTCCTAGATAGAGCACTAATCTTTTATTTGTTAGTAGCTTAACAAAGAATTTGAACTGTTTTGTGATTTTTTCTCCTAGTCATTGTGTTTTGCAGGATCTGGAATCAAAGAGGACGACTGGGAGTGGTCGTGAGGTGAATGGTATCAGTTAGTGGGTCAGATTATGCGCTTCCCAGTCGTCAAAGTCATAATGTCAGCAGGAGTATTGAGTCAGAGTTAGTGGGTCAGATTATGCTTTGGCATAACCGGTTAGGACATTTGTCTTTTGCTTCTTTGCATTTTTCGTTTCCCAAATTGTTTGAGTTTGTCAACTTGTCCAATTTGGAGTGTGAGGGTTGTCAACTTGAAAAGAATTGTAGGCATTCCTTTAAAGCAAGCAATAAAAGATGTTCTTTTGTTTTTTATATTGTTCATACTGATGTGTAGGGGCCATACCATGTTTCTTCTATGAGTGGCTATCAATATTTTCTTCATTTTGTGGATGATTATTCTCGGTACTCTTGGATATATTTGATGAGGTACCGTCTTTGGTTCAATAATTCCATCAGATGGTGCTGACACGGTTTAGGGCACAAGTGAAAGTATTTAAACCAAACAATGCCTATGAATACTTTGAAAAAAAACCTGTCATCATACCTTTTGGAACGTGGAATTATCCATCAAAGCAGTTGTACATACACTCCACAACAGAATGGTGTAACGGAAAGGAAGAACAGACGTATTGTGGAAGTAGAAAGAAGCATGATGTTGAGCTCTACATTTCCAATTCGTTTTTGAGGTAATGCAGTTCTTACAGTAGTGTTCTTGATTAATCGGGTGCCTTCTCGTGTTCTTGGATATAGCACTCCGTTCAGCCTTCTTTTTCCTAAGGGGGAGACATTCCATATTCCTCTAAGGGTGTTTGGATGTGTGTGCTTTGTCCATGTTCTTGGTCCCCACCGCTCAAAGCTGGATCCTAAGGTAAAGAATTGTGTCTTCCTTGGGTATGCAGGAAATCAGAAGGGGTATTGTTGTTATGACCCAATCTCTAGGAGTTGATATATTACTATGGATGTCACATTTTTTTAGTCCACACCTTTTTTCTCGAGGGGTTCTTCTCAAAGGAAGTTTTTTTGGAGAAGGAAGTGAACAATCTATACCACTTCCTATTCCAACTCCTTTGTCTACTCCAGTGTTTGACCTACCTATCTCACCCACTTTGCCACCTCCATTGCATCCTATCTCTCAGTGTTTTATGCGACAACGCCTATGCAGTGTTTTACAAGGTGCGCCTGAGGCGCGCCTAGGCGCAGAGGCGAGGCGCATTCCAGGCTGAGCGCCTCGCCCAGGCCAAGGCGCACATGACTTGAACAGGAACTCGCCTTTGCGCCTAGGCATGCGTCTCAGGCCAGGCGACAAGCGGCCCAGGTGAGCACCTATATGATATACACAATCCGACTTAACGTATGATTCAAAAAATAATATTAAAAATTAAAAAAAAAAACAAATAGGAAACTTACAAAAAAAGAAAGTTGAATCGACATCCCTTTGCCAAAACTACCAAAAGAAAAAAAAAAAAAAAATTTGGAGGGAAGGCTTCCTTCGTCCAAAAGTTAGACTCTAGAAGACAACCTAGAGGAAGTTGAAGCTCTTCAAGCTCAAGTTCATCCAGTTCCAGTCCAAGCCTAATTCTTGAATCAAACAAAGCTCATTCAAACCAGAGGTATGTTATTTATTTATTTATTTTTTTGTTCTTCTTCCTCCTGTGGCAATTGGCAATCCAGGCTGAAACAGGGGCTCCGCCCTATGTCTCTTCTTCTTCATACAATGCATGCATAAAAATAGGGGCTCCGCCCCTTTTATTTTTTTTCGATTTTTCTCAGTAAAACAGGGGCCTCACCCTTTTTTTATTTTTCTCAATAAAACAGGGATCTGTTGTTGTTCTTCTTCTTCTTCAGTTTTCTCAATGAAACAGAATCTATTATCCATGAATGTTTTGTATTACTTGTATTTGAGGCATGGGGAGCTGAGGCCCGATTACCTAAATGAGCAAAAGCTGAGGTAGGGGGTGTTGATGGTGTCTGAGGAAGTGGAGTTGAATTACCAACTTCATTTTTCAACTAAACTAGAGCAAATTGGACAGCAGCTAGAGTATCTAGAGGATTGCCTCTTAAGGCCATTGAGGCTGCACTATCAGTGTTGACAGCCATATTGGCATTCCCCTTTTTGTTTTTGAGTTTTGTTGGAACTAAATGTGGATGCAATTTCCAACAATGTCTTTAGTATGTTTAGATTTCTTGCAATGCTCACATACTAGGTCCTTCTTAGCTTCCTTCTTCATATCCCTTTTTTATCACCCCTAGATTTGGGCTTAACTACTGCCAGGGCTGATTCGAAAGGTTGTTGTTGTATCATAACTTTTCTCCTAGCCTCTTCACTGTGCACTAGGGAATAGGCTTGGGATAGAGTTACACTGTCTCTTGTCAACAACTGTTGTCTCACACTATCATATTCAAAATTTAGACCAGCCAGGAACTCAAACACTCTATTAGTTTCAACCTTCTTTCTGTAAGTTTGTGCATCCTCCTGACTCTCCCATTCAATTGTTTCAAAGTGGTCAATTTCATACCACAGGGATTTCAAGGTATAAAAATAAATAGAGACCTGTTTCTCTCCTTGCATGAGATTTTTAACCTCACATTTCAGCTCATAAGCCCTAGCAACATTAAGGGGCTGAGAGTAGGTTTCTTTCACAATATCCCATATTTCCTTAGTTGTTTTTGCCCATGAGTAGTTTCGGTTGATGTGTGGCTACATAGAGTTGCACAGCCATGTCATCACCAAATAATTCTCTTGAATCCACTTAGCATAAATGGTATCCTCCTTAGTTGGTTCCTTCATATCACCCAACAAATAGTTCAGTTTTCCTCTACCCCCAATGGCCATTATGACTGATTGGGCCCATTCTAAGTAGTTTAATCCATCAAACTTAACAGTTGTAATCTAGAAAGTGTTTTCAGTCATGTTACCTGAACCAAAAACACCCTCCCCCTGGCTTTTAAACACTATTCTTGGTTAGGAGTTAATCAAAACCACATTCTAATTACTGTAACAATCAGCCTACTGGATCTGAAACTAATAACAATAAATCTAGAAGCAGAAATCAGATTCAGCAGTACTAGGTCTTTAAATACAGAGAACAAAGAACAGAAATCTGATATCAGCCAAGCTTAAATCACAAAAGTCAAGTCTAACTCTTATTTGGACATAGTAACAGTCCTGGGTTTCAGGGTTTTCTCTTAAAACCCTAAATAAAAAAAGAGCATATATATAGCCATACCTCTCAGATTAAGCTATCCTTGTTGTCGTCCTCAAAAAAGGATGAAATCTTACCCAGAAGTTTCTGAAGAAGAACTGATCTTGATCCAAAAAAAAAAATCATATGGAAATTCTGATCGTCACCTTCAGTCTTACTCCAAAAAACTGACCTTGATTCTGATCAACCTCAGAAAATGCTGAAAAAAAAACTGATCCTGAGAGAATCCTCTTTAAAAAACTTCAATCTTGATCAGAAATAAACTAATCGGCACCTCCAATCTTGATCACCAATTCTTCTCTGATTCTTCCTGATTACAAGGAGCATCCTCCAATCCTTGGACAGTTGCTGAAGACTCCTTGTGACCTCCAAGAATCAGCCGAAAAAAAAAAAAAAAAAAAACTTTTCTAAGCTTCCAGCCCTAATTAATTCTCATGTGGTCGGCTGAATTAATTCCACATGAGATTTCCTAGATCGAGTGCTCTGATACCAAGTAGTCGTATAAGACTACAATCAGCCTTGGGTTTCGAACAGAAAACAAAAGAAAGGAAAAGATAAGAGGAGAGGAGAAAAAAAGTAGAGAGATGGAGAAGGAGAACTTGTAGAGAGGTTTGAGAAAAGAGAGAGTGGTTGGTGTGTTTAAACAGCAGCCCCCCTCTTAAATTTATATACATAGTATCATACTTGTAAAATGACTGAATTGCTTACATGGCAAGATAAGATAAGATAAAGCTGAAAAAAACTAGTCCTAATCTTATCATAAAGAACTAATCCTAATCATAACTTATTGCTGACATACGAACAGTGGGGACCACCTTAGTGGGGTCCACATTAGTGTTCTCTACAGGTATCTCTTGGGACTTTGGCTTCAGAAGAGGGTTGAGGGAAAATGAATGCAAGTCCCTAGTGCTTTTGATCTCAACACTTGAGAAGGTCTACTTAGACCAATCTATAGCTAATAGTAGAGTCCGGTCCCCAATTCTTGATGGTTTATTTTCTTGTGCCTCCTTTGGTTTGCTCATTCACTCTGATCCTTTGGGGGTGAACTTACCAGTGAGAGAAATCTGGTGTAAATCGATCCCTCCAAAAGTACAAGATTTCTATTGGGAAGTGTTCCTAGGGAAGGTAAACACTTGTGACATGTTACAGAAAAGAAGGCCAAACAAATGCCTCTCTCCTCATGTGTGTCCTTTGTATGGATTGTGGTGAAACCCTACCCCACTTACTTTTATCCTACTCTTTTGTTTCTGGTATTTGGAATTTTGTTTGTATGTAGGTGGGCTCCTACATACAGGATGTGGTAAGTCTATTCAGCCCCTCCTTCCTGAGGCAACAGAGGAAAAGAGCTGCTACAGTATGGACTATATGGGAGGAAAGAAACCTAAGACTTTTCTCTAGAAATAGTAAATCAAAGGAGGAAGTTATTGAAGTCATTAAAATCAGAACTGCACATTGGGTGATGACCATGGAGCTATTCAAAAATTTCTCCACAAATGAGATTCTAAGAAGTTGGACTGAAGTATCACAAACAGATGCACCCAAAGTAGTTGTAAGAGTGGAATGGAAGCCACCTGTACTGAACAAACTAAAACTAAACTTTGATGGGAGTTCTTTTAGTAACCCAGGAAGGGCAGGCGTAGAGGGTGTGATTAGAAACCATCTAGGTATGGTGGTGGCACTCTTCTCAGTTCTCAGGACCAATAGGTATTGGTGACTCAATACTCTAGCTCTACTTCAAGGTCTGAAGATGGCTGAGCAGATTGGAACAACAAATTTAGAAATAGAAGGAGACTCACTAGTGGTCATTTCTTAGGCTAAAAACATCACATCAGTACCTTGGAAGCTCAAATTTATCTTCAGTGAAATTGACATACTTGCAAGGAGGCTCAACTCTCAGTTTGGTTGGGTCAAACGGAATGCAAATGGGGTGGCGGATACCCTAGCAAAACAGGGGGCAAATAGATCTACCTTGTACTGGGCAGAACTGTAGCTGATTGTATGTGGTTGCAGTCTGGTTAATGCATACCGCAACCTATAACTATTGTAACTGATTGCAACTTTTTCTCTGTTATTAATCAAAAAATTTTTGCTGATCAAAAAAAAAAAACATTATTGGAATTGGAAAAAAAATGTCTTTGTCTTCTTTGTAATTGTTTTAAGTTTTTTTGGGTTGTTAGGGTCTTTGTGTGTGTGGCAGGGGGTTGGTGTTGTGGATTTTGGGCGAGAAAAGAGTTGGGGAGACTCAATTTTTTTGTTTAAGTCTATGAGGAGGCTCAAAATTGTATCCCTAAGAGTTGTAATGAGGGTGTTCAGCTTTTCTTTTTTTCTCTTTGTGTTTGTATTCCCTTATCCTTTGCTTTGAATGAAGTTACATTTTTATTTATTTTGAAAAAAATGAAGGTTCCTTTGCATTTATCATATCACTCGACCACTTTCTGATATACAAGAAAGTTAGATCAGAAACTTACTCTAAGTGGTCCTCCCTCCCAAAGATATATGCATTCTTGAAATTAAATCATTTCTAAAGGATTGTTTCTAGTGATGATTCAAGTAGTGTATTCAGAGTTCCTTTTAATGTTTAGTGAGGTTTATAGGTTTGCAACCGTTCATCATTTTCAACATGCTTCCCATCCTACATGATCAAGAAAATAATATTTTTCTTAAACCTTGAATATTTGTATCTCACTCACCGTGTATAGGTTGGGGCACCACTGAATTGAGTCCCAACTAGAACATTACATATGCAAGAATAATCATAATCAATAATTTTTTAACTATATAATTTGGGCATTACACATGGAGCATTGGAGAAGGAAAATTTTGTCAATCATCCAAATATATGCAATAAAACCAAAGGTCATAATTTTCTGTACAGGTATGATTTTTGGTCCAACTGATGTGAAATGTAAGACCCATCTGTTGGCGGGTGTGGATGCTCAAAACATGGGATAGATAGCAGGTTCTGGGGGCTCCAGACCCATACATAAAAACATTTTGTATTACCAAACCCAAGATTAATCCAAAATGTAAATCCATAGAATCGAAGTTAACAGGATCCATGCACATCACATGAAACATTCATAATCTGCCAGGATCATGAATTTACCGTAGATGAACTTTTTCACGAGCACCCACATCCATATCTGCATGATAGAAACCAGCTGAAATTCCTCTCTGACATAACTCCTCTGCAACCTACATTTCTTGGGAGTATAAGAGAAGCCATAATTTTCTTCATTCAAAACGTGAGATACAAACTATAGTCATAAAAAGCACAACAAATAAAAAAACAAACAAATCTAAACCAACAAAAAAAATGCACGAGAAATATAAAACATGTATCTATGTATGTAAGTCAAACATGTAGTTTCCCTATTGCAGATGCTGCATGGATATTCTGGTCATCTTGATCAAAGTTTTACATGGATAAGGTGTGGATTCATTACTAGAGTTCATGACCTAGCTCTCCAAAACCCAAATATAACAGGTAAAAGCCAATAAAATAAACAAACAAACAAAGACCTTTCTACTGAAAAAGCAGTAAAAAGGCTAAAACCTACAAGGCTACAACCCCCTTTCTAAATTAAAACCCATTAGAAAACTTCACCTCATAAACAACAATGAAAGCCAAAAATAAACCACCATATGTTAATTTCCCCTTGTCCATTTGTTCTATGTTGGTGCATTTGAAAAGACAGAAAGAACCAAAAAAAAATATCCCACATATGAAAATGATTATAGAAGCAATGCTGGAATACCTTTATACACTAATAAAACCCCATATGACCATTATGTATCATAACCAAAACTTTTTTTTTGGAGAAAGGCAAAGTAGATTGTATTGTAATGCTGTAGAAACTTCTAACCCAGGGATCTAAGTGATAACTATAGAAGGAATGGGGAAGATTTGTAATAAACCTAACACAGACCTGTTCACATTCCTTTCTGGAGAAACAATAAACAATCCCAGATTCATTATTTGGATATGAACTACGTATAAAATCAGCAATTTCATCAACAACCACCTTCCCAACGGAAGACTTATCTCGTACCTGCAATGCAAGTAAGGTATTGTAGTTTTATATTCTATTTCAGCCACATAAATGTTTAGAATCAGAAACATAAATATAATTTCCAATATACCATATAAAATAGATTAGGCCTGTTCACTGTGCTCACAAATTTAATACATTTCGAAATATGTAGCATCTCCATCAGATCTGCTTGAACCTTCTTAGTAGCAGTTGCCTGAAAAGTAGAATAAATAATGTAGAGTTTGAACATATTTCATTGGAATAACAATAATTCAAGTCAAGAAAGTGAAACATACAGTCAAAGCGACCACTGGAACACTTGGAAACTGAGTCTTCAAAATACCAAGATTCTTGTAGTCAGGACGAAAATCATGGCCCCATTGACTACAGCAATGTGCCTCCTAACAAGTAATTTAAACAATCAAAAGAAAGCAATCAAGGACTTTCACTGGCATGTGTCTAAAAGAAAGTACCTGTAACAGTTAAAAGCATGAAATAGGAACACAGTAATGCCAAGTTACATATCAAAGCAGGCAATCTATACCAATGGCATGTCTGATAATTAAAAAAATCCTCATACAAACTCAAAAAAAAAAAAACAATAGTTATACCTTTAATGTGATATATGATTAAAGTTTGTGCTTGTTATAACTATCAATGTTGGTCATGAGTCAAGGTCGCACCATATATTTTGATGTTTGCCTTAGCACAGCTTTTAATTGTCATCACTCATGACTAATAACATGTGTCATAATATAAGTTAATTCATCATATACACCATCCATGATAAAAGCTAAAATCTCCAATCCAATAGGAAATGTAGCTGCAGATCGTGCAGGCAAGAAAACTATCAAGATGTAACATGATAAAAAAATAAAATAAAATAATCAGGAAATACCACAAGCACATTAAAGTGGCTACCTATGGCATCATATTCAAGCCTTTGTTGTTCATATTATTTAGTAGGCAAAACATTCTATAGTAAGCTAGTAGATTGAGCAACTTGTGACCAATAACAATTTTGGAGTTGTTAGCACAGTTCGAAACAAAATCCAAGGAACATGAAGAAAACCATCTACTCACATCAATTGCAATAAGAGAGAGATGACCGCCATGATGGCATTTTTCAAGCTTTGACATGAACCTCTTGCTTTTTGATACCTTTTCAGGTGTAACATACAAAATCTTGAGCCCTCCTTCTCCTTTTTCAAGGGCCTTATATATAAATTTTTCATCTTCCTTACTTGTAGTTGATGTCAACATGTAAGCTGGGATGCCTAAAGCAGTTAATCCCATTACCTGAATCAATAATTATGAGAAAAGTTCATTCATTTAATGCAGAATGTAGTAGATGATGCATAAGAACAAAATTAAATGCACCTGGTCCTGGATTAGGGAAAGCAAAGGACTGACTACAAGAGCAACTCCATCACGAAGTATGGCTGGTAATTGGTAACAGAGACTCTTGCCACCACCAGCAGCCATTATGACCAGAACATCTCTTCCACTCATGACTGCATTTATTATCTGACAGCAATGGAGATTTAATTCGGTAAGCACATTTACATGTAGTATGATGAGGAACAGCAGTTTGAGATATTTATCAGCAAAAATTAGAAGAAAGAATAACTTACATGTAATGGAATTTATGAATCAGAAAGCATGTAAGAACATATTTACGTTGTTAGAAAAAACAATAATTAAAAGAAGAAAATAGCTAAGAATTACCAAAATCAGGTCAATGACCATAAGAAGAAACTTGTAGACAGCGTAGTAATGAAATTTAGATGGGAAATGTGACACTGAATATGTGAACCTAAAATCACATAGGAAATAATGATATGGAAGAACAATTAAAGAACTTCCTGATAGGGAACTAACCTCCCGCTGATTTGCACGATATGTAGATATGCCAAAAACATTAAACCTAATATCATCAGCCTCAGAATCCCACCCAAATGGCCCTGACCAGTTCTCTACAGTAACTGAAGCACCACTGTCAGCTGGGCTTCCAGATGCATTACATTCTTCTAATAGGATATTCAGTTCAGATTGTCTTGCATACAACTTCTCTTGCCGATCAAGCAATATTTTTATCTGGTCTGGAGAAAAGGATATAAGGATAATGTCAGAAAAAATGACCATTTAACCTCCTCAAAATAAGATTTAGGTGTTTCATACCCTATTATGATACATACTCCATTGTCCATACAATGCTATCAGCAATAAAAAACATGTACTCTTAGAAAGGTGTAGGTAATCCAAAAAGGCAGATAATAAATACATGGATTAAATCATATTAAATCTCCAATAGCTTTCAAAGTAGGCAGTACCTAAGAAGATCACAAACCATTTAATCAACAGAACTGATCCAGGAAAAACCATTTTAAACAACTCAGAAAAGATGAATTACCATATATCTAGTGGACGTTTGCTTGGAGGAATCCATTTATCGACATTGTTTCCTCAAGAATCAATGATTTTGAGGGGTTTGGAGAATCGCTGATTCATCCAAGAAAACATGTTTGGTAGAAACAATGCTGTTGAGGCAAATTGTCACAAAAAAAAAAGAATAAAAATAAAAACATGCATGGTTTGAACATTTTTGGCATGGACATGTCACTACCATGTCAGAACTCAATTCAAGAATCACCCCCACCCCAATTTGCAAAGCCATCTCCCAAAGTTTTGGGCATCATCCATAATCATGGAAATCAGGATTAATCAATTCCTCTACTGATTTTTGAGGAACCAGTCTTACCAAATGGGTATTTTCATACAATTTGGGGAACCAGCTCATGTGGCAAATTAAAAAATCAGAATCGGCAAATCAATTCCTCCAACTAAACATCCCCCTACTTCTTCATCACTTGGCTACTGATCTTAAGCTGGCATATCTCCCATTTGGGAGATATTGATTGTGACATGTTTGTTTGGCAAAGAAAAAAAAAAGTTACTGTTATTATTAAACAAGAAGACTGATTGCGGTATGCTCTATTTAACATAGTAGAACAGTTTTTTTTTTTCTTTCATTGTAGACCAAACCTTCCAAAATTCCAAATCTATGGATCAATTGTATTGTCTTTATTAAAAAAGAAGATTGGAGGCAATATAGTTAAAGGAACAATGCCAGTAAAGCATTAAACAAAAAACAACCTACATTCCCAGTTAATGGTAGGGCTACACTGTAAAGTTCAGAGTTGAATGAATAGTGGAATGGTGTATCAGTTAAATTATACCAAAAACGAACTAAGCCTAACAAAGAATTAGGAAAACAGATGCGATTCCATTGAATTTATACGAAAACACAACGAACTTCAATTTCAATGTATCCAAAGGAGTGATTACTCGTATCTAACTAATTCTAAAGACCGTTTTGGGAGGTGAGTTTAGAAACAGGACCTTGAACTTCTTGAAGCTCCGTCTCCACATTTAGCAGCTCCTCTAAGATATCATCTTCCATCCTCTGGTTCTGGTGGCAGCCGCTAAACCTAGCGGCAACAGAAAAAGTGCGTCGTTTTCAAAACCAAACGGGACAATCGATTCTCAGTTCAGTATTTCTTTTTCTTTTTCTTTTTTTTTTTTTTCGGTTTTTTGCTAGGAAAGTTTAGTACTTCAGTTGTACTGTTGTAGACTTGTAGTTCTAAGGTAACGAGGGAAACGAGGGATGTCACGTGGGAAAAACGTGAGCATGTAAGAAAGTAAAATTCCGGTCTTGGACACTTGGATTGCGTTTGGACAAAACCTCAATTTTAGGTCCGTTTTTGGGCTTGAAAGTGTTTTTTACTTTTAATTATGTTTTTAAAAGAAACATTTTGCCAAATGCCTAAAGCACTTTTGTCACATTCCACAGCCCAAAGCTCAAAAGCAGAATTTTAGTTAAACATAGCCTAATTGTCAAGAAAATAAAATAAAATGCTTAGAAGAAAATAGTTGCCAAAATGATAAACCCTAATTCAGGGAGTAAATATTATTTTTGTAAAAAACCTTGGCTCATTTAGGATTGAATAAAAGCTGGGAATATTTTTTCAAGCTAACATGTTCATAAGTAAAATCTCTTGAAGTAGGTTGCAAAAGGACCGAAACAAATTGGATATAAATAGATATAAGTTTGATTCATTTATATTCAAACTCAAATCTTATCCATTGAATTCATATCAAGTTTGAACCAAATTTGGATCGCAATTTGATATTAAATATTATAAATAAATTAAATTAAAAAGTGACAAAATATTATATATTATTTATAAATTATAAAATGAATTAAAAATGATTGATATTGTATTTGATGAACAAACTTAATTGAAAATTAATTATTTGAAACTTAAGCTTATGACAATTTAGCTAGGAAAAATACAACATTCAAACCAGCTTTGCTATTATGAGTATATATTTATCGAGGGTATATATCATGTCTTTCTGATAGCATAGCATAATAGGGGCATATCCATATTTGATCCAATTATAAATGAATTAAATTCAAACTTAGGAGAAATGGATACTGGTTGTAGCCCTACTCGAAAGGATGCAAACGTCCTCCTTGGAATGAGTAGACATAAGCTCTATCTTTTTATTTGGTTTTGTGCATGTTAATAACAAGCAATAGATTGAGTGTAAGGTCATGTGTCATAATGCACCTATGAAGGCCGGACCGTCGGACTGTCAAAACCAGGAACTGGTGGATTCTCTCCCCAGTTTATTAGAAATAAAGGAAGGAGTGGAGCTTTGTGATTAAATGCTTACAACTAAGGGGCTTTTCTTCACACTTCTGTGAACTTATTTCACCGTGTATGGCTTTATCATCCATGCAATTGATGTTGAACGGTGTTCCATGCTTCTCGAACCACCCACTTAGCTGAGCTTCAAGGATAAAGGATTGCCTTGATACCTTTAGTGGGTGGTCAAGTCAATGAGTTAATATCTAAAATTCTTCCATCTTCTTTAGTCGTAACATTCATAGGCATTGCAGAAGAATTATCCCCTCAATTATGGGAGTGAAGATTGGTCTAAGCCGGCGGTCGCATGTCCAGGCTGCGGTCTTCAGTCCTCCCCCTAAACCTCTGCCGGCTTAGGTCAAGATCGCTGGCTTAGACATAAAAGATCACTGCCCTTGAAGGCCGGTCTGAAACGGTTCAATTAACTCTAAAGTGGTGGTACATCATCAGAACCGCTGGCTTAGCATTAATAAAAGTGGCAGTTTTGACCACCGGCTTAGATCATATTTGACCACCACCTTAGGTCAATCAAAATTCTACCTACCCTTTTAGGTGGTGGTCTGAACCGCCGGCTTAGGTTCTATTTGACTGCCGCCTTAGGCCAGTGAAAACACTCTAATTGCCTTCTTAGGCAGGGCAGTGGTCTGAGCTGCCGACTTAGATCCTATTTAACCGCCGCCTTATAGCTTGTTTATGGTTAAGTCGGTGGTTGCATGACCGCCGTCTTTGATAATTTTTTTTTTATTTTTTATACTAGTTTAATTCCATGACAAGTCTCAATTTAATACATGTTTAATACAAATCTCATGACAATTGATATTGTGATACATAAAAAAAAAAAAAGCTAAATAAAAAATGCAATTAAAACAAAAATCTATTAGTTGAATTATTTGTTATTATAATATCCAAAACAAATTGTTTAAATACAATATCCAATTGATGTATAAAAGTACAAGGAATTAAAAAAAAAATCCAATTTCCAAGATAATGTAACATGTCTTCCAATGCAAATCCATTTAACATAATGCTTGAACCTGCAAATTATACCAAATAAATTGTTAGGGAATGGATTATGTTTACCAGTAAATAATTGGTCAATGCTCAAAATACAAAATCAAGTAAAATGAAGTGAAAATCTTTAAAAGAATATTGTTTTCTCGCTTTGTAAGGGCTGACTTTGGCCAACTTGGATGTTTGACACTTGAGCTGCAAAAGAATATCGATTTAAATTATTTATAAGATCAAAATTTTGCAACTGATGACAGTTCGAAAAAATGCAACTAATAACCAATTTAAAAATTGAATTGCATGAATAGAATGGGACATGTTAATGAATTGAGTGTTAAATCATCCTTGAAAAATTGACTAGAGAATTCCTAAGCATAAAAATTTCTATTATCTATGTCTTTCCAGGTGTCAGTACAGATAGGGGATGCAGTTAGAGTTGAAATCCTAGCAGTATTACAAGGGTTGAAGTTGGCCAAGAGAACCAAATTAACCAATATCATCATTGAAGGGGATTTTAAATTGGTGGTGAAGTGGGTTTGTAATGAAGATGTCCTTGGTAGTACAGACACATCATGAGGGAGATTCCCGAGCTAAAAAGGGACAGGTTTGTTGTTGTTCAGTGGACTTATAGAACTGCAATGGCCTGGCAGATGGTTAGCAAGGCAAGGAGTTGAAAGAGAGAATTTGGTTCTGGGGGAATGGTTATGTAACTCATTCTCTGAGCCATTACGCAACTCATTCAAAGGGGTCCAGCAAATTGGTCACCCAATTTAAAGAAACTCCACTGCATTAGAACCACGCCCTTTCAAATAATAACATATGCCTAACCCAGGTTTACCCAAGTTGCACCCCTTAGGCATTCAGTTCTATGCCATTCCTCCACCCACATTCAGTTCAATCCATTAACCTCCATTTCTATTCTCCAAACTGCCATTCCACAAGCTTCCTTCATTCTGTATATCTTTTAATACCATACCCCAATAACATATACTCATGCGGAGATTGTATACAAATTTTATATACACTAATAATAGACTCCAACAGCTACTACTAACACACTAAGCAAAGTGTGAATGGTGAAAACAGTGGAAATACACTCCAACAGCTACTACTACGTTAACTCACTATTATAAATTAGAAAAATATAATGCACCCAAAATTAAATAATACATTATACATGTGAATGGTGAAAACAGTGGAAATTAACATAAGTATTATTAATTAATTCTTTATAAATCTATAATTTATAAGAAAAGAATATAAAATTCATATATCAATAATTAATCACATTTATTTTTTACACAATGTTATGAGAATTGGCATATAATTTTTTATTATATTTAATTTACTTAAGTCTCAAAATGTATAAATTAATTCAAAAAATAACTGTATCTACATACATTATACATATGTTAGATAGTTTTAAGTCTTTTAACCTTGCCGTAACGGTAGGTATTGTCATTTAATACAATGCCATGGACAACAGTGTAATTTCAGTATCGACACAGAAAAATTCAATTAACGACTTAACTACTAACCGATAATCTCCCCGCGCTTCTACCATTTCTTCTTTCTCTCTTTCTTGACTTCTTGTCTCCAGAATTTTGCATCCGATCTGTTGGGCTCCGTGCAACTGAAACCACGGAGAGAGAGAGAGAGAGAGAGAGAGGACCAGAGGCCTGGAATCCATGGCAAAAGCTGAAGAAAAGAAAAAAGATGACATCCGAGTGTACATGATCTCCTGCTTGTTCTTTATTTGTATTACAGCTGGTGGAGCTTTACTGTCGATGTACGTAACCTTGCCGGAAACAGAACCGACGACATGGTATCCCATTGCAGGACTTACACTTGTGGCCATTCCATGGGTGTTTTGGATCCTTATATTCCTTTATACATGCGTCAAGGCCGCTATCATACTACGCAACCCAAGCCAGGGTGCCAACAGAGGAAAAGGTACGTCGGCAACCGCAGCTGCGGCCAAGACCACTTTCGAGTCCTCCTCCGTGGATTCTACTGGTAGTGGAGGTGGTGATCAAGGGCATGCCCACGTTGGAGCTGCCATTGCGATTGATGAAGAAGATTCTCCCGGTGATGGAGAGAATGAAGCTGCACACACCCATCAAGCCCCAACCCACGATGAGGAAGTAGGGTCTCATGGCACCTCAGAAAGTAAAGCGAGCGATAGAGAAGGCTCTGCTGCTCGTTCAAATGACTCTGAATCGCCATTTGCGTTGTCGAGGTCGTCCTAAAGATGTTCGTTCATATACTTCAAAGGCAAATTATATATGTTCCAGGGTATCAATGTAAGCCGGCCTGCCTTTGATCGATCTGTTTGCATGTGTAATCTTCGTATCATTGTCATCTTGTGGGCTTTGCTTTGGGTTCCATTTTCACCCAGGATTCAGACCATGTGCTAGATAAATGGCCTTTTCATTGCCTATGATCGCCACCCATATCGATCTTCCGCCGGAAAACTCTTCTTCAGAAGGAATAGTGAAGGGGAGGCAGCTTCCGATTATCCCATTCCCGGCCGGCCACACCCCGAGTGAGAAATTGAGAATTGAGAAATGTAGCTTTTCGTAATATTAACGAGAAAGTAAAAGATGCTTGTTCCATTCGAAATATGTTGCGGTTTTGTGAATTGAATGCCAAAAACATAGAGATAATAGTTCTGCAACATTTTAACTGACTTCGTTAATCCATCAAAACCATTCCTTTTTGTCCTTCAAGTTACATTTTCTTTTCTTTTCTCTTTGGAGATGATCAGGAGTTGCAGATGGATAATAACAATAACGTGAGTATAATTTCTATTGATCAAAGATTGTTATATATGATGTTTTTTTGGCTGTTCATTCAATTAATCCCCTAGCTATATACGAGCTGTCTATCTTTTCCTTAATTTGGAAATTATAACCTTTAAATGAGCTACCTACCATCAGCTGCTTGGATGCTTCATGCTTTTCTGGTCTTGCAGTTGATTGGCATTGTATAAACTGTTGGAGTGGTTGGCATGCACCCAACAGTTGTTTTGCAGATTATATAATTTCAGTTCTGAGTCTAATATGGAAGAGTTTAAAAAAGGATTGTACCTGTGGATGGGAATAATGAGAGATGTTTGATGAGAAATTTGATTTGAACTTGGTCACCTTGGCATTGGAATAAAAGTATCCATTGACCTTTGGCTCCCATCAATCAAATCCCAACCAGTCAAAGGACTGAATGGAGTAGCAGTCAGGTGCTGAACATCAAATTTTATTTTGCAGGTGAACGAAAGAAGATCAGACAAGAAGAGAAGGTTTTGTGCCGACGGTTCAAACATCCTTACTGGTATGTTAAGTTTCTTTGACAAAAAAAATGAGGACTAACTTAGTTAATATTTGGTCTAATTTGGATTTTTTTTGAAGCATTTAAATTGTTTCTTGAAATATTAAATTAAACTAAAATTTGAACCAATTCTTGTTTGTTTTGAGGACCATTTTAAGTTATTTTTGCACTGTTTAATACAGTTGATTAATGTTTTAACCCTCACCTTAGGGTGGTTTTATAAATTGGTCCGACTGATTACATGAAGGTTGAATTTTTAATTATAATGCAGAGAAATACAATCTAGGCTCACTGTGATCAACGAAATGTTTTAAACCAACAATAAATTGTTTTATTTTGGAATTAGAACTATAGATATTTTGACACCGTTTAAAAGTGCTCGAAACCCATGATGATGATGATAACCAAGTGTTCAACAAAATTAATGGCAATTAGTAGTGTTGCTTTTAAATATTATTTTTTTTAAGATTAATTAATTAATTTTGTTTTTTTTTTTTTGAAAATTGGAGAATCTTTATGTGATGTAACAACGTTTTGTTTCCACGGGTGAAGGATGAGCCTAAAAGCAAATATTTCAATATCATGGTGGATCTCGAATGAGATCTGATCCGAGGTGTTCTGAACCAATGATACACAAATAGTCTTTCCAACTGGGTGAGGCCAAGGTGGAAGAATGAAGCCATGCATCGAGATCTGCAACCAGGAGAAATGTTAGAGGCCCGAGGAGTTGTTCCCCGGGTAGGTACTCCAACGCTCAAACTAGTAGTGTAGAGAAGGATGTGGCTGAGACGAACAAGTCGAGATAGTGCTAGTCCGAGCTAATCGAAAAGACAGTGTAGAGAGGTATTCCAAGAGTGCGGTTACAAAAAGTCTCTTACCTTGAGTGGGGAATACCTACTTATAGTTGGGCATCTGTATCCTACATGGATAGGGCTTCTAGGGTTGTCGAGATAAGGGCGTCCGCTGAGGTCTTTGGGAAGTTCACACTTCCCTAGTGGAGTCTACTTCCTTGTCTGCGTAGGACACTCCTTCTTAATCGTGCTCTTCCATTACACGTGGCATTGACGTGGCCTGAAAGGGGGGCTGCCATAGAGATCGTCATGTGGCATCATTGGCCAGTTCAAACATCACCCGAATACCATTCCCCTAGTTCTGAAGTTGAGTATAGTGCTCGGCCATGACTGAGCGCAGAAGAGTTTTGCTATCCTCGGCTAAGGAACTTTAGTTTGTTTAAGTTGGTTGGCCCGGGGTAAGACTAATTTATTGGGCGGACCAGCTGGTTCAACACTCGTGTCATTTTCGTTATGAGCCGACAGATGCGTTGTTTCGTCTTCCTGAGGTCACATGCGTATGAAGTGCGGTGCCAAATCACCACTATTGATTTGAGCTGATCTAGATCGTTGGTTGCCTCTATAAAAGAGGAGGTGGCGAGCCATTTTACTTTGTCATTTTGAGTGAGCAATCATAGGATATTGGTGAGTGTTAGTCCTCGACTGATGTTTTAGGTGTTCCGCGGTGTAGCTCTTCGCTTAGATGTCTTCATCTTCCTCCTCATCTTCTTGTTCTTCCTCTTCGTCTAGTAGCGCATCCGATAGTGAGTCTGAGCCAGGATTTCACCCTAAAGTCACCATGCTTGAGGCCCGTAAGGCTGAGGTCGATGGGCCTAAGGGTGAGGGTGTCGTGGTAAAGGAGGCCATGGACCTTCAGGAGGTCGAGGTCGGGGAGACTGACGAGGCCGAAGTGGATATTCTATCAGAAGAGGGGCTCAGTGCTCCTATGTAGTTTGGTAGCTGCTCTACGTCTTCACCTTATAGGTTAACACCTGGAGACCTGGCCCAAATTAGGGCCCTTTACTGCATTCCCAAGGAGTATGAGATGAGGTGCCCCGACATCGATGAGAGGGCTACCTCGACTCGGTTGGGAGAGCTTTGCGTCTACAAGTATAGCCTAATAGTTGGGTTGAGGTTTCCTCTAAGCGAGGGTATCACGATGGTGCTGAGGTGGTATCACGTCCAGCCAATGCAACTGATGTCCAATTCCTTTAGATACTTGGTCAACCTTCTTTGCTAAAGCTCAGTTCACAACGTGAACATCACCCTGCTGTTGTTCACATACTTCTTATACCTGAAGAAGCACCAATAGAGCTATTAATACTTCTCAGCTCGGCAACACAAGTAGGAGGGATTCTTTTCTTGCACCCTCGGTGAAACACTAGTAGGAGGGGTTCTTTTCTTGCACTATCTAGGGGCTGGCTATTCCTTGCTGAGTTGTCAATCTCGAGGACTAAGGTGAGGACGCCGACCAAGACCGAGCTGTCTAGGGAAGAGTAAACAACCATCAGGGGGATAGAGATAGTAAACGTGCAGGAGTACACATCTGTGTCGGGCTTATGGATCCCCTGACTGGTTTGTCCCTACTTTAGTAAGTTTTCTTTTGCTTTGTGTTCCTCAGCATTGACTGACTTAGTTCTCTCTAGCAGATATGGCGGTTATGGATGAGAAGGAGAGAACAAGGCACATGTAGGCTGCCGCGTAAAGGAGGGCGGCGGCCCAAGCTGAGGCGGTTCAACAACAACGCCGCCCTGAGGTCATGAACCCTTGGCTGTACAAGAGACGGAGGCTGGTTAAGGGAGGCTTGGCGGACCTCAGCTCTGACGAGTCTCCACCATGGTCCATGCCACGGAGAAACCTTGAGGTCTCCCCTTCTTGTCTGGCAGAGTCGGGGCTGATGTGTATAGGCCAAGCATGAGTGTTTGGCCAAAGGACACTTTGTAGACTGAGGGCCTGCCCGAGCAGTTGACTCGAGGCATTCTACTGCCCTACATCTGTAGGGAGACCAGCGACTACACGAGCAGGGTGCTGGAGAGTGCAACCATTAGGGAGTCTGTTGTGGTAAGGCTCTTTGCACTACCTTTTTTGTTCTTTGGTGTGATTTGTCGTGCTCATTGACTTGTGTTTTCCTTTTATAGGCTATCTATGCGGTGGCAACATTGGTTGACCAGATGTGCACCCTCCGTCAGATGGCCAAGGCTCAAGAAGGCGAGTTCTTTCGTCTACAGATGGAGGTGGTCAAGCTAAAACAAGAGGCAATGGCCAAGGACGAAGAGTTGTAGTGTCTGAAGAGTCATGCTTGTGATCTCAAGGGGGACCGCGACAAGGCATGGAAGGCGGTTGAGGAGGTGGAGGTGAAATTGCTCTGTGCCAAGGAGGAAGCGATGGTGAGGTACAAGGAGTCCAAGGAGTTCTAGGTTGCCCTCGACAACTATGCTATAGACTCCTAGCAAACTGGTTTTGCTCGTTGCCAAAGAAGGGTTATGCACGAGTATCCAAAGATAGCTACAACTGTGGGGGGTATGGACCCTTTGATACCAAGCAGACTCTGACAACGTCACCTGCCTAGAACGATGTCGCAGTCTCTACCAAGGAAATGAATCCTATTGACAGTGTGGCCGACGTGGAGTGACGTTCTACCTTGTATTTTTTTTTTTTGTACTCAGCTCGGTATGTCGGGCTTATTATCGATGTACTGACTTTGTTAATGAAAATCCATTTTTTCTAGGCAAATCTCTTGTGCACTATTCATTTTTTTTTCGATTTATCATACTTCAGGGTGTGGTGGTGCTTGGTCTTTTGTTGGCCAAGGTGTTTGGCATAGTGGCCTCGACATTATGCTGGATAGCTGAGGTTTCCAACTCTGTGGCCTTAGTCTTATGCTAGCTGAGGTCTTCGGCTTGATTCTCGTTGGCCAAGGTCTTCGGCTTTGTGGCATCGGTCTTATGTTGGCCTCTGTCTTTGGCTTAGTGGCCCCGGTCTTATGCTGGTTGAGGTGTTTCCAAGCTCTCAATGTTGCTAGGGAGTTCAGTGGCACCTATTCTTGAGAACTCCATGCTCTTTGACTAGGCTAGTCGTGGTCCTTAGTTATCTCTACTTCGACTGTGAGTTAGGAGGGCACACAAAGTTCAATGGCTATCCTGTTGGAAGGGTTAGGATCCATCATATGGATGGCCGAACCATGTTAGATCGATAGATGAAATTTCAAAATTTTTCTAATCCTTCTATGAATCGAATTCCCTATATTTTGAAAAACTGCATTTTTTAGGATTGGTCTTGCAACAAATCGGACTAGATTTGAAACCAATCAAAAAAGGAGACGTATACCTGATATACATACCACAAACACAGATCCCAAGGTGGAAGTTCACGCCCAAATCAGTCCTAAAACAACATCCGCTGAAGATGGCACAGTGTATTCTTGAAGCCAGTTCAGCAACACAGTTTTCAGCAAAACTGCAACCCAACTGCTTTGATCTAACTAAAAAAGTTGAGCTTGTTATCCCCTGATTTTTTCTTGTAAAAATTAGAGTAAAAACTGATCTTTATCAGTCCGAAATAGTTGAGGTCGAATTGGGAAAAACTAGGAAACAAAAAAGTGCAAAGAGAACGAGAAACTACAAAAATATGAAGTTGTCTTGGACTAGTCCGCCCCCTTCTCTTTTATAATCTCTTATAAAGCCATCTCCTAATCTAATTACAAGATAATTCTAATCTAAATCAGATCTAGACTCTATTAAGGAATAAGCCTTATCCTTTTAAGAGGATGTATGCTCCATACCCATTTCCAAACCCAGGTTCGACCCAGAGTAAGTTGTCATGTGACAGCTTACTTAATCTTATTAATTATGGGCCTTAGGCCCATAAACTATAAAGCTCATGACCCAAGGGTGTTGCATGGCCAATTTAGGCTTGATTTGTATGTCGTGAGACCCCACAATGACCTCACATAATTCCACATGGGTTCAACCCAACCTCTGTGATTAATCAGCCCTTAATGGTATCTTACACTTAACCTCTTGGCCCATAATGATTATAACATTGCCTGATAGGGAATGACTTCTCCCCTAGCTGCAAAGTACAGTGTCACACTCTCTGTTCAGATGGATCCTGAAAATTAAAACCTTTTTGAAAACATTTTTCAGAAAACATTATATATATCATATAAATATATTTTATAAAACCAAATCCCAAACACATTCTGAATTCACTATCGGCAATTTAGGTTTCCATCAGAGAGAGCGTAAGCCCTATCATTCATTTTGTCCAACAAAGGGGCCGATCCTATCACTATGATCATCCACTCAGATGAATTCTCAAACTGCCCCAACATACCCAGGTTTTGACCTTCAATGGATTTCACTGATTGGTATATCAAAGACAACCCTTTCCAACACCTAATGCAATAATAATCAAGTCCAGGGGTTATGTGTTATTTTCAAGTTTTGCCCATTAATCTCCAAGGTCGAGGGCATAACTAGAAAATGGTTTGCATTCAGTGTTTCAACCAAATACACACTGCATGTGCTTTGTGTTTAACCCTAGCAGCTGAGACAAGGTGCCCCAACTTCTTTAGTAACACATTAATGTCAGCCTTAGCAGGATAAACTCCCTAAGTCTATCCAATGAATGAGAACATTCTAAACTAACATGAGTCTCATAAGTGTCCACTTTAAGGGGTAATTTCACAGAAACATATCAATATCAACATGAAACAATAATGTACTTTTACTCATTTACAATAAATGTATATGTACATCAATCTTGTTGGAGATAAGGGTATACACTGTCTAACACATCATCTTGCCATTATGTGGCGGGGACATCGTTTCCACGGTGCCCGTCGGGGGCTTGTTCTGGCCTCAACTGTTTTTTATTGGTCGGGTCTTTCGTTTGATGGTTGTCGGGCCTCGATCGTTATAGGTCGGTCGGGTCTTTGATGAGGTTGCCATCATGTTGTGACCGTTGGTCAATGCGGAGTTCGGCCGAACTGTGTGGGGGTGTTTGGTCATTTATGCTTGATGAAAATTTTTTATTTATTGAGTTTGTACAACCTGATCACTGTTAGAGCTCAATATCGGTCGTCGTAAGTACATCTTAGTCCTGGCATTCCAACTCTTTGGAGTAGGTCTTCCGCACCTAGTTTCCCCTTTTAAGGGTCGTCCTGCCCGAGATGATGGTGATGACTCCGACTAGGGAAGCTTGGGTTAGGGGGCTCATTGGTGCCGTGCAACTCTTCTCTAGGTTTATGCTCTTTGATATCAATGAACCCATGGAGGTATCCACGTCAGACAAGGTCTTCCAGGTGGTGGTGAAGGTCGTGGCAGATTTTAGTGTCGTGGTCGTGGTGAAGGTGGTGGTGACGAAGCTGCGATCGTGGATCTACATCAATATTTTGGCCCGCGGTGCATTCAAGGAAGTAAAGTTCCTGTACGTCGATAGTGGGGTTCTTGGTCTATAGTCATGTTGGTGGTCCTGTCTCTTGCTCTCTGTTCGATGTGCACTCATTATGGTCCTTCTGCTTCCAATCATGTTGGTCCTCTTCACTCCTTCATAGCACTTGGACTTCCTTGGCGTTCATGTACTTCTGCGCATGCTTCATGAGCACGGTCAGGTTGGGCAGTGTGTTCTTTTGCAACGAGAAGCTGAACATTAAGGAGTGCAACCCACCCATGATGGCTGTTATAGCTACCGACTGGTCTAAAGCTCGGACTTGAAGGGCCTCAATATTGAACCCTGCCAAGTATTCCCTCAAGGTTTCTCCTTTCCTCTGTCATACTTGCATGAGGCTGGTTAACATCTTCCAATGCCTTTGATTGGCAGTGAACTGCGCCAGGAACTGTGTCTCCAACTGCTTCCAGGAGGATATGGACCGCGACGAAAGGGAGGCGTACCAAGTTCTGGTGACTCCGTGGAGGGTGACGGTGAAAGCCTTGCACATGAGACCCTTAGAGGAGCCATGCAACACCATTATCGCCTTGAACCCCTCAATGTGATTGTTGGGGTCCTAGGCTTCATTATACTTCTCAAACTGAGGGGGTCGTCAGGAAGTTGGGAGAAGCTCGTCAACAATCTCCTGGACGAAGATGTGTTCCTTTGCAAGCTTGTAGTGGTACTGCTTTGAGGGCCGGGCTATTAGAGGAGCTGCACTTAAATTCGCTTGGCTGCGTTCCAGTTTATCCAAGCACTCTCTTAGTTCTCTAATTTTGGCATCTCTATCAGTTAGGACAATGTTTGCGGACTTTTTCCCTTTAGGGATTGCAGGTCGGTCTTAGACCGAGCTGGATTTGACTATCGAGATCAGCAGCTACAGTAGACATTAGCCAAGCATTTCTTTCGTCGGTACCCAAGCGGCGGAGTGATGGAATCTACTATGGGCATTGTGCGCACGAGGTTGGGATAGAAAGTTGGATCTTCTGGATGGGTGTAGTTATTCGCGATCAAATTGGGCCTTGTACTTGTCTGTGTGGTGCATTTTGGAGTCGTTAGTATGAGGATCGACCGTGGCAGGAGCCTGCATGATAGGGCGAGTGGCTTGGGGGTTGTGCGTCAGTTGTCCCAGTGTCTCCATCATGGTGAGAATACGGTCAACTTTCTACTACATGGAGAGGAACTATGCGGGGTTGACCGTTGTTTGATATTAGGGTTCTCGAGGCTGAGAGCTACGAAGTGAGTGAGATCCCTAAGATGGGGAATGGACTCCAGAGCAGTTGGATGTGTTTTTAGGAATGGTTGCTTTTAGTGCATGGAAAGGGGTTTATGAAATGACTTTTTGTATGTTTCCCACATACAACGCTAATCTGATGATGTCCGACCCGAGGTGTTCCGAACCGAAGACACGATCAGATAGTCCTACCAATTGGATGAGGCCGAGGTGGAAGGACGAAGTCGCGCAACGAGATCTACAACCAGGAGAAAGGTCAGAGGCCTAAGGAGTTGTTCTTCAGGTAGGTACTTTGATGCTCAAGTCAGTAAGGAAGAGAAGGATGTGGTCAGGATGAGCAAGTTGAGATGGTGCTGGTCCGAGCCGAAGAGATAGTGCAGAGAAGTATTCAAAGAGTGCGGTTCCAAAAAGTCCCTTACCTCAAGTGGGGAATACCTACTTATAGTTGGGCGTCCATGTCCCAAACAGATAGGGCTTCTGAGGTTGTCAAGATGAGGGCATCTTCCGAGGTCTACAGAAGGTTTACTCTTTGCCGGCGAAATCCGCTTCCTTGTCCATGTGGGAAACTCTTTCTTAGTTGTGCTCTTCCGTTACGAGTGGCATTGACGTGGTTTAAAATGGGGGCATCCACGAAGATCATCATCTAGCATCCTTGGCCAGCTCAACCATCACTCGAACAGAACAAGGAAGGAAAGTATATTAAGCATGAGTGAACTTTCTATAACAAAGTATAAAAGGGATCATGTGTTGTTGATGCATCGAATTTGCCTTGTTTTAGTGGTAAACTCTGTAAGTATCATAAGCAATTTTCTAACTTAACAATTCCATCCCAAAGGATATTTATATCTCAATTTGTTGATAATTACCAATTTCTAATAACCTACATTTTTATTTTACTTTCCTTTTGATCTTGATATACACCTGATTGCTTAATATAAATTATTAATACTAATTATATGTACACTCACTAGTGTTTATTTGCTTTGATTAAGTTATGACATTAGTTAAACAATGTTCACTATCTTGTATATGAATGTTTAAATTGGTAGCAATACTTGTCTTCCCTTGTGATCCCAAAATTTGTTGGTTTCGCTACATATATTCTGATAATTATTAGATTAAGAGAGCTTGTTTTTACTTATTTCGATCTAGGCCTACATAGCTGCTAAAATAAGGAGGCGTTTGACTTGAAAAGGATCATTGCAAAATTTTGATGAGTTGATGACAGGTGACTGATTTCTGATTGTTTGCAACATTAGCATATTGGTACTGGTGATCATTTTAATCAATGGAGTATTTGCTTAATTTTGATCATTCTCAGCTCATGGACATTAGATAGATTTGAATTTTTTTTTTTTTGACAATAATGGAGATGATTTGATTGTATTTGATGCATCAATTGCACACTGTCCATGATTATAATGTGCATATTTCTGATTGTTTGCAACATTAGCATATTGGTACTGGTGATCATTTTAATCAATGGAGTATTTGCTTAATTTTGATCATTCTCAGCTCATGGACATTAGATAGATTTGAATTTTTTTTTTTTTGACAATAATGGAGATGATTTGATTGTATTTGATGCATCAATTGCACACTGTCCATGATTATAATGTGCATATGTTCCCAATTGGGAATTTTGACCTTTGAGCGGCACAAGTTAATACAGTTTGCAAAATACACATGAAGTACTCACTATTATAAATTAGTATATATAATGCATCCAAAAATTAAATAATACATTATACATGCCAATGATAAAAAATAATGCAAATTAAGATAAATATTAATTAATAGTTTATAAATTTATAATTAATTAGAAGAATGGAAAACCCAAAAATCAAGTCAGTTCAATAGGCAATTGCAAAATATTTATTTCTTGCACATATTTACAAGAATTTACATATAATTTTGTATTATATTTTGATTAAATTTTAAAATATATAAATTTAATTTAAAAATTATATTTAAATCATAGTTGTCAATGTGACACCTAGGCAACAAGGTGCTCATGGAGTGTTGCGTTGCTGATAACCAAAAAAAAAAGAGAGTGTTGCCTTGCTTAATCACCAACAAGTATCAAAATTTTGCTTAAGCATCAACCCATGTTAATCACCAAGATGTATCAAAACTTTGCTATACATCAGCCCGTATCATGGGTCACAAATATGCAAAATACTTAATGCTTCATGGGGTAGACAAACCGTATACCAACCCCCCCCCCCCCTGAATATGTTTAAAAAAAACATAAAAAAATCTAAAGCACTCTGATACACCCCATCCGGCATATCGGACTATATCATTACTTAGAAACTTGATCGCCAAGATATCTTTTACATGGTTTTCTTGGATACTTTTATATTCTTTACCTTTTAGATTATAATAATAAAGCAAACACTATTAAATTAAATTATTCACTTTGTAAGTTAAAATACAAATTTCTTTTTATTATTCATCTTATTTGTTAGGGTTCAATGATCATGTATACTTTCCTAAACCCTTGAAAACTACGAAACCTCATTTTATATGTAAGGAAGAACTTAAAAAAAGTGAAATCAACACACATTGATTTTATTATTCTTCTTCTTTTATCATTTTTTCTCCTTTTCCTCAGACAAAAATAGAGGCTTAGCCCCTTTATTTTCTTAAAATTCTTTTCTTTCTTCCAATTTTTTTCATGGATATGTTGATTTTCTATGTTATAATTGAAGTTTATACATTTTTTGTGAAGATTATAGACAAGTAATAGTGAAACATGGTTGTTGCTTGCTATTGAACTTAGGGAATTTACCTAGGATTCATAGTTTTTATTCAAAAAAAAAAGAACATCACCTAGGGGACTAGGTGACAAAGTGCACCTGTCACCTAGCCTTGCCTTGGCACTTTGAAAACTATGATTTAGATACACTACCCATATATTAATAGTTTTAAACTTATCTTTGTTTCTTGGTAGCTGAACCCAAGAGGGAGGTGAATTAGGTCTTTCAATTGATTCTTCACCTAAGGTCTTCCCCCTATTTCGATGAGTGTGAGTGTGAATGTTGTCTTACAAGATAAATAATTAGGTGTAGCAAATAATCACAGGTAAAATACAAAAATAGAAAACACAAGAACATCAAGAATTTATAGAGGTTCGGCACTCCCAGCTTACATCCTCTCCTCAAGCACAACACCTAAGAATTTCAAATTAGTATCATAGTTGGACTTATAAGTGCCAACAAGACCTCTTAGAAACTTAGTTGGACTTATGGGTGCTAACAAGACCTTTCCTATGTTTAATCTTTGAACTCTTCAATGCAACATGGCTATAATCCCTTTAGCTAATTGAGAACTACTATCTACAAATACAATGATATAACAATCAATAACTAATAATATTTTGCCTCTACAAGGTTAGCACAGGCAAAATTATCTTAGCATGTAAGAAAACATAATGAAGGCTTGGGTTCCATGGGCCTTTTTGGGATTCACTGAAATCTCTACTTTTTGCATTCTACACATTCAAGCTCAAGGGTTTTTCTCTCTTTTTAGCTCGAGCTGCTAAATAGATCTTTCTTTTTGTCTTATCTTGTTTCATTCTTATTTTTCTTGTTAAATCCTTTTGAATTTCTCTCATATTCCTTGAGTTCTTTCTCATTCTCTAAGATTTTATATCAAGCATTTAAAAGATGAACTATGTGACTGTTTAAATCCATTGCATCATTAGATTCCCTCAATAGGAAAAGTATAGAGATGATTCCCAAGTGATTTCGAGCTTCCCAAAGAGGAAAGAGTCATTGGAGGCTTGGAGTTGTAATATGATTGTGAAACTCATGTTGTCAGAGGTTTTCTGTGCAAAGTAATAGACTACTTAGCTTAAGTAGTTGACTACTTAATCCTATTAGAAACCTGTTAGGAATCTGCCTATCTCAAGTAGTAGGCACTTCCAAAATGTGTTGTTACAAATAGTCGATTACTTAGGCCAGTAGTCAACTACTTGCCACAACAGCTCTAAAAAGCTTAAGTAGTTGACTCCTTAGGCTCCCAAAGGCTGATAATCAAATTTTTAATCAATAAAAATGAAATTTCCACTTAGGTTAAGATTTGGGAAATTGCCTAAGGCCTTTCTTAAGCTAACCGTTGGTCTATATGGCATAGGATTAATCAAAGTAGGTTTCTTCAATTCATGTGTGGGAGGACTATTGCATTATCAGCACACTTGGATTCAATCTTCATCAATACACCTTCAATGAATTTATTATCATAATCAGAACATAGTGTTAATAGTCCTAACTATAGGTATATATTGTTTTGGGTAACAAAACAAGTTTGTTTACTTGCTTCAGAATATGGAATTAACCCAAAAGGGAGATGTGTTATTTGATACAATGCTATGTGGACAAGAATGCAATTTCAGCATGAGCATTTGAAAGTTCAATTAATGACTTGACTACTAACCTATAATGCCCCCATTCATTTCCTCTTTCCTTTATCTCTCTATTCTCTATGTAGACAAGAGTGCAATTTCAGCATTTAGGATCTCTGTGCAGCTAAAACCATGTGTACACACATAAAGAGAGAGAGAGAGAGAGAGCAGATCCATAACATGAACCGAATAAAAGAAAGATGGCATTCAAATACAAGTGATCTTGTGCTTGTTTTTTTGTTTGTATAACAGTTGGAGTTTTCTTTGCAACGTGCATAATCCTCCCATAAACAAAATCAACGACATGATACTTGTGGGACTTATACATAACCCTCACATTGTTTTAGACTTGTACTTATGGGCATTCCATGGGTGTTTTGGATCCTAACATTCAGGTATACATGAGTTAAGGCATCTATTGTACTATGCAACTAAAGCCATGTTGCCAAGAAAGGCAAAGGTACACAAGCAATCACAACTGCAACCAAGAGGCCAAAGACCAATGCTACGGCAACCACCACCCCTACAAAGTCCATCTCCTTGAATTTTCTTGGTGGTTAAGGGCAGATCCATTTTGGAGTTGCTATTGTGATTGGTGAAGAAGATTCTCCCAAGGGTGAAGGGAATGAAATTGCACAGACCCATCTTGCCCCTGAATAATGATTTAAAAGGTGCACCTAAGCACGTAGGTGAGGTGCATTCTAGGGTAGGTGCCCCACCCAGATCCTAGGCGTAGCGCTTCAAAAGGCACATGCTTGGTGTGCCTAGGCGTGCACCTAATGTGACTCAAACCGAGTGTGCACCTTTTGAAAATTTTACCCCTTTTTGCTTTTTTTTTAGAACCTAGCAGTTGAGGTACAAGCCTATTTGCTAATGTTGTTCATTCATTCATCATAATAAGAGAACACACCAAAATTCTAGGGTGTCTAAATGAGTAAGTTGACCCACACCCCAAGGAGTCTAAATATATATTAATTATATGCATTTACAAAGGATCCCTTGAAAGGCTAAAAGAGAAAAAGAATAATTACAAAAAGGGCCCTTGGAGGGATGAAAGCTAAAAAGGAGAGAAAGACTATAATACAATAGGGACCATAGGACTATAGTACATCAAGTGCCTTCACACCCTCCTCAAATTGATGCTGAGACATAAGCATCAGTTTGCCTAAAAGGTATAGATGTCTAGATCTCGTCATAGGCTTCATAAGTATATCAGCAATCTGCAAGTTGGAAGCTATATGTGGAAGAGAGATAGAGCCAACAAGAAATAGATCCCTAATAGAGTGACAATCCACCTCAATGTGCTTGGTTCTCTCATGGGACACTGGATTATATGCAATCTTGATATTACTTGTGTTATCAACATAGAGAGGAATAGGCGTAGGGAGGTGAACACCATGATCAGCAAGGAGAGATTGAAGCCAAACAATATCACTACACACTGATGACATAGCCCTGTATTCAACTTCTGTAGATGACTTAGAAACTATTTGTTGTTTCTTGCATTTTTAAGAGATAAGGGAGCCACCCAAAAAGACAACCACCTTATAGTAGACTATTTGGTATTAGGGCAACCTGCCCAATTTGCATTAGCATAAGCCCTCAACTGAATAGGAGAGGAAGAAGAAAAGAATAATCCTTGAGATAAAGTGCCATGAACATAATGAATAATCTGGTGGGTAGTAGTCATGTAGGATTGAAACAAACAAACTAACTACCTGAATCACATGAGAAATGCTTAGGTGAGTCATGGTGAGATAGATGAGGGACCCAACCAATTGTTGATATAGAGTAGCATTAGGAAGCAAAGTCTCATTAGATTTAGACAACTTGACATTGAGCTCCATAGGTGTATCAACTTGTTTGGTGTCTGTAAGACTAGCAAGCTTAACAAGATCATATGCATACTTGTGATGTCAAACAAAGTAACTTCGGTTACTATGGAGTACTTCCAACTCCAAGAAATAAGAAGTCTTTCATATGAAAGGATCTATGAAGAAGAGACTTTAGTTCTTGAATTCCATCCTCATCATCCCCTACCAACAACATATCATCTACATACAACAACAAGTTACTGATGCTTTGAGATCTTTGACAAATGAAAAGAGAATAATCAGAGGCACTCTAATGATATCCATTAACAACAATGACATCTCAAAATTTCTCAAATTAGGCTTGAGGAGCTTGTTTGAGATCATATAAGGATTTCTTTAATTGACAAACAAGGGAGGGATCACCATTATATCCAAGAGGAAGCTTCATGTATACCGTCTCCTTTAGATTACCCTAAACAAAAAAGCATTCTTCACATCTAATTGATAAATGGCCCATGAATGCACAACAGATAAAGCTAAGAGGATATGAATTGTAGTCATTTTTGCAGTAGAAGCAAATGTCTCCTCATAATCAATGTCATACTCTTGGGTGTAACCTTGAGCAATAAGTTGAGCTTTGTACTAGTCCAATGAACCATCTGATTTCAACTTGACTCTATAAACCCAACAACTTCCAATGACTGAAGCATCTGAGAGAGAAACTACCAAATCCCAAGTGTCATTCTCCTGTAAGGCATGAATTTCTACATCCATAGCATCTCTCCAATGAGGACAAGTAATGACCTATTGATATGAGCGAAGAATATCTATGAAAGATAACACAACAGAAAATGAACTATGGTTTGAAGGGAAGCCATAATGACCAGAAGGTTTAGAAATACGAGAGCAATGATGAAGAGATGTGGTAGGAATAGTAACAAAATCTGAAGGAACATCACTTACAGGAGCATCAATGGGAGGATGATCCAAGTTGGGAGGAAGTGGGGTTGTAGGCGTAGGATCTAGGGCACGCAGCCTTTTGAGAGAGAAGACAAGAAAGT
This sequence comes from Nelumbo lutea, assembly GCF_056320005.1. NCBI lineage: Eukaryota > Viridiplantae > Streptophyta > Magnoliopsida > Proteales > Nelumbonaceae > Nelumbo > Nelumbo lutea. Next base: position 16,299,690 of record NC_142684.1, on the reverse strand, counting down.
CCTTTATACTAGCAGGAGGAGAAGCATCTTGTGAGTCAAAATTTTGCAAAACAAAAACAGATGGAATAGATAGCTTTGCAACAACAACAAAAAAGGAGATATGCTAAAAAAACAATATTTTGGGAAATACAAATATGACGAGCAAAGGGATCATAACAAAGAAATTCTTTGTGATCTAGACTATATCCTACAAAGGCACACATAATAGACTGAGTAGATAACTTGAAACATTCACGAGATGGGAGATGAATAAAGCAAAGACACCTAAAAGCATGGAGGCTAGATAAGTCTGATGGACGATCAAACAGTTTCTCAAAAGGAGACATATTAGCAAGAAAGAATGAGGGAACACAATTAATCAAGAAAACAACAATACTAGCGACTTCAACCCAAAACGAAGGAGCATGAGATTCTTGCAATAGTGTTTTAACAACATTGAGCACATGACCATTCTTACACACATCCCCTCCATTCTATTGAGGTGTATCTAGACAGCTTCGTTGAACTTGTATCCAATGACTTCTCAGGTAGGATAATAAGTCTCCATCAATGTATTCTCCCCATGAATTTGAATAGAGAATATGTATATGAGACTAAAACCGGACTCATATCATAGCATGGAAAAGCTTAAATGTAGGATATATTTTTTATTTATGTCTTAGAAAGTAAATCCATGTATATCTGATACAATCATTAATAAGCACGACAAAGTACTTGTATCCAAGTTGAGAAACAATAGATGAAGTCCAAACATCACTTTGTATAATTTCAAATGGTGAGGTGGCATGCTTAGATGTGTGAGGAAAGGGTAAAGTGTGGTTTTCATTTAAACAACAAGAAACACATGAGGTATTAAAAGTATTTAAAAATGGAATTTTATTTTTAATAGAATCAAAGTCAAACAAAATTTTCAATTTTTCAAAATGAGGATGTCCCAAACGTTTATGCCATAAATCCCAAACATTATTTTTTTTTTGCTTAACAAAAAATTCAGCAATAGATGAACTAAAATATGTTGATGATGTTGGTGCTTTAAAATTCTCAAACTCCAACACAAATAAATGGCCCAACCTACGCCCCTTCTCTTTTACCTTCCTAGTGTATCAATCCCGAATCAAACAACCATCATAATAAAATGTAAGTGTATATCCTTCATCAACAGGTTTCTAATAGAAATTAGATTTGTAGTGAGGTTAGGAATAAGAAAAGTTTTGGTAAAAGGAAAATAGGTAGTAGATGACAGATTAAGGGATAGGTCATTGCTACCAATGATATTCAATTTTTCACCATTGGTAGTAATAATATGTCTATAATAGGTTTTAAAAATACTATATGGGGGTTCAAGGTTAGTTCATGCCATGTGATTAGTTGCTTCAAAATCAATGATCCAAATGTGAGATTGAGAAGAACAATAACCAGAAAACTCACCAGATAGGCCAATAATAGAAAATGCATATGATACCGATTGCCAAATTCTATCATCATCCATAGATGCAAAAGATGTAGAAGCCTTACCCTTGGAAGAGGAAATAGTAGTGGTTTGGCCATTAGTTACATGATATGTACATTGTTGATTCTTTTTTTGGGCACCTTTAGATGGTCTAACTGGATAGTTTATGATGATGTGACCATGTTGCTTACATAAGTGTAGATATTCTTCATTTTACAATGAAAAGCAATGTGACTAAACCCCTTGCATTTGTAACATTGTATTTTGGAGAAGTCCTTAGCACCAAATTTCTTGTTTCCTTGAACAACAAAAGTTGTATCAGCCCCAAAGTCAATTAACTTTCCATCAAAACTTGCAGTTGTTAAGAGTCTATTCTCCTCCCTTAACAGTTCATCCATAATTGAATCCAGGTTTGGAAGAGTTCCTCTACTCAAAATGTTGGACTTGATTATCTCATATTCAGGCCTAAGTCTCATAAGGAATTGACTTATCTTTCTCTTCTCAAAGTGCTGCTGGAGATACTCGACACATTATACGGTATCTAAAGGGTCGGTATGGATAAGATCATATTTTTCTCACAAGTCAATTTAATCGACATAATATTCTTAAATCTTCTTATCTCCCTAGAAGTAGGCAAAAATTTCAGATTCGATCTAATACTATTTAGACATGTTGGATTAGCGGTACACCTTCTTCAGGTATGCATACATCTCATAAGTTGTACACATCATTTTTATGGGTATTGCAATATGAGAAACAATTGACCTGAGTATCCAAGAGACTAGTTTTTTATTATCCAACTTCCATTGTGCATAACCTTTGGTATCAGTTTCATTTGACACAGTAACCTTCCCATTCAAATATCCCTCTAGGTCTTTCCTTTAACAAAAAAATCAAAATGGAACTTCCACATGTTGTAGTTAGATCCATTGAATTTTATGGGAATGATATCAACATTTTCGGCATTCTGAATAAAAAATATAGTCCAGACAAAGGAATAACAACACTAAAATGGAGTTTCTAAGTGATTAATCACTTAAGTAAGAAACTGACCAAATACTGAAGTGGATACAACAACACCTAAACAAGAGGGATTCCTTAAGAGAAAACCCTTGATAGTAAAGACGAAATGATGATATATGGAGAAAACAACAAAGAAATCAGATTTAATGTGATAATAAACTCAATCAGTCTTTAGTTCAGAGCACCATAGAAATGTTCCACCCTTGCAAAGAATAAAAAACACAAGAAAAGTATCAAATCGAGCTCTGGTACAAGGTGTTGACAGTCCAGAAATAATAGGTTTCAGGACTATTGAACTGAGAAAAGAGATAAAAACCTCTAGAGATAAAATCATTATTTTTTGTATGAGAATTAAGAATTTAAAACCCTAACATGAACTTGTTTGAGCTTGCTTCAAGGGGCATGATACAAAGGTGGCTTGTAGAAATAGGAATGTAATTTGTTTTAAATCACATTAGCTACTTAAAATAATGCAATTGAAGAAAAAAAAAAAGATCGTGGGTTTTACATACTTGAAAAAGTTTTATATATTTGATTATATTTTTAAATTTTCATTTGAATACGCTTTATATGTTATGTTTATGTATTTTAATTTTAGATATTAGTTTTTTTTAAACATTTATTTTAAATTTTAAGTTTATATTTTTAATTAAAATTATATTTAATATTTTTAATTTTTGGTTTTTTTTTTTTTGTATTTTTGCACCTTGCTTCAAAAAGCCACATGCCTCGCCTTGTGCCTTGTGCCTGTGGTGCAAATTGCCCCTTTGCGCTTTTTTTCACCTTACGCTTTTAAAACACTGCCCTTGAGGATGTTTGTTCATACTTAAAAGCCAATTATATGTTTCAGGGTATTAATTTAAGCCGGCCTTCTAATTGATCTATCTGTTTGCAATCTTCAATCATCATTGTCATCATGTGGGCTTTGCTTTGAATTCCATTTTCATTTGGGATTCACACCATGTGCTAGATAAATGGTCCTTTGATTGCCATTTGTCAATGATCACGACTCAGATCGATCTTCCACTGGAAAATTCTTCTTCAAGAGGGATAGTGAAGGGGATGCAGCTTCAGATTATTCCATTCCCAGCCACACCTCAAATGAGAAATTTAGCTTTTCGTAATGCTAAGGAGAAAGAGAAAGGTGCCTGTTCCATGCGGAATATGTAGCAACTTTGTAAATTGAACACAGAAAACAGAGTGATAGAGATAGTTCTGCAACATCTTAACTGAGTTAGTAAATCCATCAAAACCAATCCTTTTTTCCTTTTTTATGCAATAACTTCTTTTTGGCTGTTGATTAATCCCCTAACAACTAACATTTCCTTTGGAAATACACCCTTCTAATGAGCTACCTGCTTCTCTGTCCTGCAGTTAAACCGCATTGGGCAACCAGCATCAAACTTAACAATATTTAACACTAAAAATTTATATTTTCTTTTGCTGCAGTATCACCGAGGTAAAAGTGCTAGATTGCTGAATTCATCAGATAGTGAAAAATCAATCTCGGAAGGGTGGTGCCAATTTCCTTTTGACCAATGATTCTTAAGTCTGAATTAACTCCATTGAGGATAGAAGATGTAGGTTCAAAATATACAAAGATTCTGTTTGTGGGGGCTTCTTAAGAGCAGTTGGAATATCTCAATTTTACTTTGAAGTGGTTTGACGTGCCCTCAGGGCTGCCCTCCAGGTACCTTGGACTCCCTCCTGGGGAGAGATGCATCTCTAAGTCAGTTGGGGATACTAAAGTGGAAAGGAGTAATATAATTCTAGCAAGTTGTAAGGAAAAATATTTGTCTAAAGGTGGTAAAGTAACCCTCATTAAGAGTACGTTAAGTTCTCTCCTTCCTTACATGGTGGTGTCTCTCTTTGGCAAGGCAGAAAAGATGACCTCAAAACTCATTTGGGTTGGTGAAGATTAAAACCTTTTAATGGGGCTCTCCTTGGGAAGTGGCAGTACAATGAAGAAACTGAAAGTTTGTTGAGACAGATCATCAATTTGAAGTATGATTTCAGGTAATAGAAGCTGGGATCCTTGCGAGATTAACTTGTCTTATGGCTGTGCTCTTTGGAAAGGTATTCAAAAAGCTTGTGGTGATTTAATGAGGAGAATCATATATGAGGTAGTAGATGAAAGCAGAGTGAAGTTTTGGTTGGATCCGTGGTGTGATGACCAGCCTCTAAGAGATGTTTATCCATAGCTGCACCAGTTAGCCAGCCATTAGAAGGCTTCATAGCTAACTTGTTCAATTTTCATGGGGAGTCTGGATCCTCAAACCCTACATTCACGAGGAGCTTTAGTGGTTGGGATGTGAATTTGTTAATGGAGATGCTGCAAAAGATTTACACTTTAACTCCTGACAGAAACAAGGTGGGAAGGAGGGTGTGGAGATTGAGAGATCAGGTAGTTTCATGGTAAAATCTTTCTAGGGCAGGTTATCTATTGGAGATAGAGAAGGCATTTTGGTTGCAAATGTTTGGCATTCAGTGGCTCCTCCAAAGGTGGCCTTCCTCTTGTGGACAGCTGGCTCAATAAGCGTTTGACTATTGATAACTTGACAAAAGGTGTGTGGCAGTGAGTAACCCCGTGTTCTATGTGTTCTGAGGAGACTGAATCAGTAGACCACTTATTTGTGCATTGTCCAATGACTTGGAGGATCTGGGGAAGGATGTTAGATACTATTGAGTTGCATTTTTGTTTCCCCGCGAGCCTGGAGAGTTTATTGTGGAGCTGACAGTTAAACGGTTTTAGACTTTTAGCAGAAGAGGAAATATCATTTGGGAGGGGGGGGGGTCATTCCTTTGGTAGTGGTTTGGTCAAATTGCACTGAAAGGAACAGACGATTTTCAACAATGCTGTATCAACAAAGGAAGACATTGTTAAGTCCATGTGGGGTTGGTTACATTCTTGGGTGGGAATTCATAAGGCTTTCAAATGCATTCCTTTTAAGGCATTTATTTATTTTTTTGGTTTGGGATCCTCCTTTTGTATCTAGATACATTTTTTGTATAGCTGCCATATAGCCCTGTTCAGATCCTTCCTGGTGGGAGGGGGGATCTCGTCTTTTTGTTCAATATAATACATGCCTTTTTCAATATAAATATAAAGATTCTGAGTGCAATTAAATATTTTGAATGTATGATTACAGAGATTTCTTAACTGACTCATTAGTACAGGGAAAACAAAATTAGAATACAAGATGAGAACAGAGAAGAGAAATTTGGAAAAGTATAAATCCACAGCATACAAGATTAGACATTCCATTTCTTTTTTTCTTCGAGCATAGATAAGATAACAACCTTCCAAAATAAATCCTTGTTTCCAGATCAAAACACATGAAGAATTTAGGAATTCAGCAAAACCCAATCCATTTTCAAATTAGTAGTATAACTTCAACAGAGGATTCATATGTAAACAAACAGATAAAAAACCTAATAGAACTCTTTGAAAATGTAACAGGTCCTCAGCGCAATCTCCTGCCTTCCCTTTCAGACTCAAGCAAGGTGATGACATCACCCTCCCTGACAGGTCCCTTCACATTCCATTTCTGCATGTTTCTTCCTTTTTTTCTCTCTCTTGATCTCTCATGCAACAGTCATCTCTATCAAGCTTTTATGCGGACCACAAATGAACCTGCTAATCATTTAAAACAAGGAACGAAGTTGTTAAATATATAGTCCAACTAGTATTTCACTCAAACTCAAAGTACATATGAACTGGCACCTTGAGATGCAAATTTTCAACCAAATAATGGAGTACCAAATAATTTCTAATGGTGTACAAGGCATTCTACAAAATAATAACAAAAGGTAATTAAACCTGTGAATCATGTTAGAAGAATACCATAGAAAGGAAAATTAACACTTTGGATTACATGCAAAAGAAGAGGCATTTCTATGTATTTCCCCGAATTGGTGCACTCTTTGTAAATCAGATGGTGAATCTTGTTACCACTTACTTATTTCCTATTCATTTGCTGCAGAAAATTGGGAGTGGTTTTACTTTTTGTTTGGGCACAGGTGGAATATGCCAATTGAGATTAAGATGTTGTTTGATCCATCTCATTTGCTTGGCCGAAGAGAAGGGGAAGAATAATGTGGAGGTGCACTAGAGCAGCAATGGTTTGAACATTATGGGAAGAAAGAAATGACAGAATCTTCCAAGAGAAGGAGAGAAGCAAACAACAAATTATGGTTTGTGTAATGACTACAACTATATACTAGCTACAAACTACGGAATTGTTCAAGCATTTTTCCTTTGATGATATTTGGAGGAATTGGTTTTCAATGGCTTCTAATTCAGTGCAGAAGACTAAAACACGGTTGGTTTAGACACCTCCCATTGAAGGCTTTATGAAACTAAGATTGTGTTTGGAAGTGGTGTAAAACCTCATCGATGTAAAAGTTCATTGATGGAGTTTCACACCGAACCGTAAAAGGCTCTAAACGTTGAGCTTCAAAAAATGTGGAGTTTTTACATTGATTTTATTGATGTAGTATTTACATTGATAATCAATGTAAAACTTTACTTTAGATGAGGTTTTACATCGATTTATGATGTAAAACTCCACTCCATTCAAACGCCGATAAATCTAAACCGGGAGTGGAGTTTTACATCGATCTTGATTTACACTCCATCCAAACACCGACAAAACTGAACCGGCATAAACTTTTACATCGATGACGTTTTATATCGTTTCCAAATGCAGCCTAAACTTTGATGGGAACAGTCTAGGCAACCCAAGCCCTTCTGGAATTGGAGAGACCATAAGAGACAATGATGGGAATTTACGACCACTTTATTCAGGACCGATGGGGAATGGAGACTCCTTAAGGGCTGAACTGTATGCAGTCCTACAAGGTACACAGATTACAAGAGAGATAGATTTGGAGAATTTGATGATAGAAGGGGACTCCAAGGTGGTGGTGAGCTGGCTTAGAGATCCAAACTCAGTGATATAGTGTTATAGAAATGAAATGAAGAAATTCAAATGGGTAATACAACATATGAATTTGACTATACAATGGGTGGGAAGGGAGGCTAATTTATTTGCTGACTATCTAGCTAAGAAAGGAGGAACTAGGGATCAGTTGTATTGGGCCCACTTGTAATTTTTGTGCTGTTTTTTTTTTTCTTTTAAAGAGTGAGCTGCACCTCACGCCTCCTCTTGGGACGCTTGTAACAGGCATTTATCTTTTTGCTGCTAATGAATTATTAATGAACTTTTACCTATCAAAAAAAAAAAAAAAGAATACAGAATGTGCTGAGTGTACATATAATATGTATGTTTATATGTGCTGAGTGTAAGATTACCACCCTATCGATTGAATTACCAGATAACATTAGTAACATGTTTTCTTCCAGTGTTTTATTTTTTATTGCTAACATATATTTTGTTGATTAGAATACAGAATGAATAACTCACATGCAGGAAGATTGGACGTGTCTACAGAAACTGCACAAGGGATTCCCAGATTTGAAAGTGCTCCCCTTATGATCCCACATGGGAAGTAGAGGTGCATGCTAGTGATTTGTATTGCCTTGTTCTCAGCAGTTTCCCCAGATGAGTCCTGAGATAAATCTGCATTTGCTGGGGATGGATCAATTGACATGCGTGTAAGCCACCGGAATCGATTATCTTGCAAGACAAAGGTACCCTGCAAGACAAATATGCTTTTGTCAATATTAGAGGAAGGTTCTTCACTTCTCTGCACTTCAGCTTATTGGACATACCCTATGATTGGTTTTCAAATTGTCAATCTGCTTCTTGAAGAGCTCAGCCCAGAAATCCTTGCAGATGAACTTGATTGCCTCAAGATGATCACTGAACCGAGGACGCTCCATGGTATACCTGGCATGAATTCAAGTGTAGAGTTCATAAGGAGTTTGCTACAAAAATTTATGTATAATTTCCAAAGTTAAATCACCACAGAATAATAGCTAAAATAAGTATTGCTTATTTTTCTGCTTTTGCAATTTTTTGTGGTAATTGGAAGCAAATGGTTATAGGTCAGTGGACGTGGGCATCATGATAGTCCTGAAATGAATCTAGGAGTATTCTAGACTTTCAATTTTTCTGCTTTTAGTAATTTTTTCCTTTTAGTGGTATTTCAATAATGTTATACGAGACTGAAGCTTTCAAGTGGCAATTTTGTAATTTGGATTAAAGTAACCCAATCCCTACTATTTCCTTATTAAATTCATCCTCTAGCCATGTTTTGGATGGAAGTGAATTGTAATCTGTAAGTGCTTGTCTTCCTTATGTGTTTCTTCTCAACATAAGCCTTTATTTTCTCTCTCCTCTCTTCTTTGTACTACTTTTTAACAGATTTAAATAAGATCTTCTAGTTAAGCATTTCTTCTAGCTCTCAACAAGGCTACTGTCTTAGTTTTTTCCAGTTGTTATATCTTTCTCAAAATTTCTTCCTTTTGTGTAAGATCAATTCAGATTATTCTCAAATTTAGGACTCCCTCGTTATTCTCTGTTATACATCCTACTAAGTTTCAATTCAAAGTTCCAACTAAAACCCTAATTTTCAGAAAATTTGAGTTTTCTTTCACAAAGAAGGTTTTGTCTTTTTCTGTCCAAACTAACCAGAACCCCTTAAAATTAAATATTCCCATACATCCCCCTATGTTAAGTCTGCACATAAAATAGAAAAGTTACATTTTTTGGCAGAGAAGTAACATTCCTAGACCTATTTTCTTGGTTCTTGCAAATTTTGTTAGTCTATAGAGGAACCAAAATATTGTTGAATCAGATATAGAAACCTTTATAGGTCAATTCTTACATCTTAGTTAGCTCCAACAAACTCTCTTAGAGCTGTACTTCATCTCCTTGAGTCACTTCTTTAGGCTTCAGTCCACCTAGCTCTCATAGGACTATCTGCCCTACATCATTAGTGAATGGTCAAGTTTAGCGAATCAATTAGATTAGGTGCGACTTGATTGAGATGTGAGTGCTAAAGGGTAGGCATATATCATGGGATACTGATAAAGATGCAATCAGAGGGAGTTTGACAAAAATTGTCACGATATATTGGCTGAGTTTGTCCACACTCAGTGGCACCAGAATGCACTAAATTGAAATTGTAGAGAGTTGTACACTGAAAGTGGAAATGCTCCCATTCTCAAATCTCAATGTTTTGAACCATATACAATTCTACATTAATGAATTCCAGCAATCTAGTTTGCAGTAGGCAATGCTGAAATTTAGAAGAAAGTACAGAAGAGGTATAAGAAACAGAAGAGAAAAGAAAAGAAAACAAGGATAAGGAGATTATAGTAGAAACGAATTCAGATCTTACTCCCCCCCCCAACCCCTCTCTTACCCCTAAAAAAAAACACTTCTCTTACCTGCTTTTCCCCAAAACCCATTCTACCACTTTCTGCACCTAAATGACACTCCCTAAAGCACGTCGCATTCCAATTCATGTGTTCCTAACCATGCGACCGAATTTGATTTCATGCTCTTTAGTCCCGTTATATGAGTGTAACTGATGCCTGTGCGAGAGATCAAATCTTTTCCAAAATTCTCCTCTTGTTTAAATTACTCCTCTACTCACTTATCATGCCCCAATTTTTTGGATCCCTTATGTTTCGCTGGTCATAGAGTGTCTTTCTTTCTCTCTTTCCTTTTCTTAATTCAATCCTAAACAGTGTCAAAACAGCTTATGATGAACCCATTAGTGAAGAATCTATCTCAATGCGAATCCTAACCAGATTAAATTCTCCGATCTATTGAAGAACAAGAAGTTCAAATCATCACAAAGCCCAACAAATCAAATAGCTAACATAATTACATAAACCAATTCATTAATAAGAATATGGCTGTTTATTGCTTCGAGAAGGCATCGTACCTCTCGGAAAGCTGGTGACCAACTTGATATCCGATGGCCTCGATCCTCCGGGCTGCGAGCTCCGGCTTGGTGGAGTAGAATCGGTTACAGTACGCCGATACCATCTCTATCATCAGATTATCCACGCAACTCTCCGACACCTCCCTCCCCATTCCTCTCTCTCTCTCTCTCTCTCTCTCTCTCGCACAAGTGAAAAGCGAAGACGCTGATCGACTGATTGTCTGGGCTGGGCAAAAGTAGGTAAATACTGTAATAGATACAGTACTGTTCTTGTGGGCTGGTTTGGGCCAATACTGTTACTTCTGACCTAAGACTCCAGCTTGGCCCGGCCTGATCTGAGTCAAGGTCAGCGACTCTGCGTCAGCCAAAGAGGAGATTTATCAGCATTCAGCAAAGCCAAGTAGGAATTCTAAAACCTAAGGGCGTGTTTGCCAACTTGAATGACTGATTTATTTAGGTAAATTAGGTTATATTTGGACGTTTAGTTGAGAAAAACAGCAGAAAGTTGAAGTCTTCAGGAATTTTTGGTGAAATTTTTTCAGAACTTTTCCTCGACTCTCCGTTCCTCTTTTATCCTATTTTCTTTCAATCCAAACATAGCCCTAAGGTTTGTAATTTTTTCCTAAGTAAAAATAAATTCATTAGAAAAAGAATATATGTCTTTAAATGGACTTTAAAGCTTTACTTGCTTGACTAAAATATACATCCTAGGGATTCATTGGTGGCCCATCATATGGGCTCTTATATGGATCCAATTATCAAGTTTCATTTGGGTTGGGGCTTCAAAACACAATTACCCCACTTTAAAATTTTAGGGGCCGTTTGCCAACATGAGTGCCAATTGATCAATCTTAATTTATCGTTTCTGGGCCACCATAGATTGGTTATTGATTAGAGGTGTAAAATGAATCGTGCTGCTTGCAGATTGACATGACCTATTATTGTCCAGGCTGTGCCAGCCATCCTATCATGGCATGAACCCTATGTCAGGCTGGGCCAAGGGGTTGTGGGTCAGGTTAGTATGGCACCCCCAGCCCAACCCAACAATTGTTACAACAACTATATAACTGTTTTAGAGGGGTTTAAATGCTGAAAATATAAAAAATACCCCCGAAAACTATAAAACGTTGGTGTATAAAATGACTTAAATGCCCCCAACAGTTATAAATAATTAGTTTAGGATGACATCTTATGTATGGTGGTGAATAAACTTTTCAAATAACCAAAATACCCCTCCCAATAACTATAAACAGTTAATTTAGGGGGACATTTTGATTAATTCTTATTTTTAATCCTTATAAATACCCTAATTCTTACACATTTTCATCACAAAAACAATCAATTTCTCTCATACTCTTTTTCTTTTTATTTTTTTTAATTTAAACAAGAAGGAGGTTTGCATCTTACTCGAATGCTCAATTCAAGAGCTTAAAGGCTTGCATTCAAGTTCAAATATCGTATCAAAGGACTAGAGGCATGAGGTCTTTATAAATTTTAGAGTTTAATATTTATTAAAATTAAAATGGTTGGTTCTTCTCGCTCTCACACCCCTTTCACTTTAACTTCGATCATTAGCTTTGATGGTTCTCAAACCCAGTACAATAGCACTGAAATTAGAATTGGTGCTAGTGCGAGTAGACAGAATCAACATGAGCATAGTCCTAGTGGTTCTAGTTATAAGGCATCAAAGGAAAAAAAAGAAAAAGAAACAATTGCTAGGAATATTTTACACTTAAAGAATTATCAAGAAAGGGAATGAGAGTAGTTTGCATTAAATGTAAAAGCTGATTTTAGTTATCAAAGTAGTAATGGCAATAGCTATTTAAGAAGACATGGCAAAGCATATTCAACATGATCAAAATGAATCAACCTAAACCTAAATTGGTTTTAGGTTTGCATCATTTTCTAAATTTCATTATTCCCAAGATAAAACGAGACAAGCATTAGCAAGATATATAATACATGTTAAACAACCATTTATATTTGGAGAAGATATTAGATTTAAAAATTTTGTACAAACATTGATTAATTTTGGATACAGAAAAGTTTTAAGGAATACAACTGGATTAGATGCTATCAAAATTTTTGAACCAGGGGACCAGTTCATGACTGTAGCATTTCCTTCAGCTGGAGTCACAGTGAGGATTGCTGGCTTGCCGTTCCATCTGAGGAAGAAGAAAGTTTTTGAATCCATTGCTTCTCTCTGTAAGGAAAAACTGGTTGGTGTGTTCCTGCTAGACCTAAGATCAGCAGTCATTAGATTGAATGGAGTTAAACCAGAAGAAATCCCTAGGAAGATTGATGTTTTCTCTAATAATTGTGTCTAGTCAGCTTGGCTTCTCTCTTCCATTGAAGCTTCACTATGGAGGAAGTCCAAAAGGGAGAAGGAAGAAGAGGTGCAAGAAGAATACTTACATGGAAATCAGGAATTAGTGGATTTGAAATTGGCTGAGGTTTACATAGTTTTGGAAAGTCTTGGAAAGAAGATTGCAAAAGGTGAGATTGCAGGGAAATGCCTTGAGCGTGCAAGACAAGTTAAAGACAGATAGGGGCAATTAAAAACCAAACCGAATAAATCAAAATTTTAAAAATTGAATTAAAAAAAATAAAAACCAAAACCAAAACCGAAATTTAGAAAAAATCGAAATAACTGAAACCAAAATTTTCGGTTTAGATTTTAGTTAAAACCGAATTTTAATAATATATACTCTATTATATATATTAGAATATATATTATATATTATAAAATATATATTATGAAATCAAATTTCAGTATATTATATATTAATATATAAATATATGATATATGATATGTTATATGTTACATATTATATATTATATATTAGATATAATAATAAAAAGTTTGGTTAGTTCGGTTAATCGAAATTCTAATCCAAAAACCGAAATAACCAAAAATAAAAAAAACTGAATCGATTTAATCAAAAATAGAAAAAGCTAAACCTAAAAAACATAAACCGAAATTTTTGGTTCAGTTATTAGGTTTTAACCGAATAATGCTCACCATTAGATAGGGGCAGGTCCTATGCCCAAGCTTTGACAGGTGGAGCATTAAATGAGCCATCTGTTAGAGGGGCTCACTTTTTGAGTAAAACCATGCCAAGTGTTGAACTGGGTAACTTGAAGAGACTCAAACCAGGCCCACAGAATTTTAGTTATGGGCTAAATCGAGTGACACTTGGCGTTGGGCCTCTAGAAAACTCAAAGAATTTTAGTAATGGGCTTTTAAATGGGCCATCACCTAGTAATTTAAAGCTTAAAGAAGGGGTTGGGCCGAAGGAACTAAAGGAACAGGTGATCACTTAAATGGACACATGACAAGGCTGGACTAAAGGTGGTAGACCAGTGTCTGGGTCTATCATCTTTTAACTCTAGATCTGATTCGAAGAGGGGAGGTTTGAACACAACAGTGGCGGAGAAGCTCAGCTGGAGACCAAGACTAGTCTCCTATTCCACGACCCCGGAATGTACAAACCCGAAGTTTGATCTGCGGAGGTTTGACGATGATGGTTTTGATTCAAATTGGGTAAACTATGAAGAAGAAAAAGGAAGATGATGAGCTTCTCCTCGAAGGTTCCAGCATAGGAAGTGTGAGAAGCAGGTACTCGAAAAGCTCATCTATAGCGGGTGTAGACCTTGGAACAACACTTCTGTTTGGAGAAGATTTTACCCCTAAGCCTGTGAACTCTTTGGAGCTATTGAAGAGCTTGGGAATGGGAGGCGCTGAATGTCTTAGCCAAATTCAGAGAAGAACCTGTTCCTCATCTAGATCAAATATCAAATATCAAACACCTTCTCATCCAGAAATAGTCAAATATCAAATATCAAACACCTTCTCATCCATGTCGCCATGGGCCTTAGATGTTCTCCATCCCTCAACCAATGGTTAGCTTAGCTGGTGGAAGTTGCAGACCCAAGTTGCCCTATCACAAAAAGTGACATTTTTGTGGACCCAAGTTGCAGACATAGAGACATGAATGCACCACCCCGGTTTTGCCCTATCACATGTGCCCGTCTGCACTTAAATAATGATGAAAAGGTTGTCAGTCTCTTTTGTTTTGTTTTAAGGTAAAACCCATGATGCATCCGTTGCAACTTGTAAGGTGCGTCATATATGAAATTATGATATATGAAAAATTTAGGATCTATTTAGTGCGTCTTTTTAAAAGATCTTCTTATATCTTTGACAGTTAAAAACGTATTGGGCTTTTGACATAAGATTTGGGCATTTTGAAAACAGTTTGATAGACGTGTATCTTTTTGTGTATTTGCCCGCATCTTTTTGTGAGAGGTTAAAACGCGAAAGTCGCAAGAAGCTTCATTTGAAACTTCTCAAAATCAGCCCAAAATAACTTTCTCATGTCTTTTTAGTGCATCATCTTTTGGCGAGCCAAACAAGAATAGACCGAAAATTGGTTTTCCCAATTTATAAACAACCGAAATATCACACAAAAGGACACGCCAAACAGGCCCTTAATAAAAAACAATATTAATATTAAAATGAACTTTATACATACATATACATACATAAGTATATAAAATTAAAAATGATTGAATTCAAATTCGCTCAATCAGATACCATTATTCTAGAATATAATGCATTGGTGATGACAAAACTCTTTGGGACGAGGATAATATTTGACTTACTCAAAAATCGGGAGCAAGAGTTTGTCTTCGCCTTTGCTTGTCATATGCCAAACATCTTGAGGCCACAATGGCTGTGTGTTGGGCTGTGAAACCAATAATAACGCTTCATGTCAGTCATTAAATACAAATGACCCATCAACCACTCAGTCTCTCATTTAGCATTTATGACTGGTATGAGACATTGTTATTGCCATTGGTTTCGCACTTATGGGGGTTCAGCTGATCTTAATTCAAATATCTTCATGTGGTCTGTGGAACCACTTTATCATTACGTCTATGATTTGATTGTAAACGATGCCTTTGTTTTTAGTGAAATATGATTTAAGTTTGGTTCTCAAGAAAAAACAAAAAAAAAAAAAAAGAAGAAAATACAAGGAATAAAAAGGGAATTCCTAGCCCCATTAGAAGTTATTTTTGGGCTGTTCTTCAATGTAAATTGTTTTTCACTTTTTTCTTTTTTGTTGTGAGTTCCAAAATTAAATTACAACCATCTAGTTTGAAAACAAGTTATTTCTTAAATTTAAATAAATAATATGTTTTTAAATTTTTTATTTGAAAATACATGTTTTTGTATTAAATCATATAATGTATCCCTCCATCTTTCATAAATCATAAATGTATGTGCTCTAACATTTGATAAAAACATTATTTACATTGAAGAATTTCCTTTTTTTTTGTGATTTTATTTTTGTGTTCTTTGTAAAGCTTTTATCTTCCCTTTACTGTTAGGTTATTTGGATCTCTACAATGACAATGAGAGGCCTACACATGGAAGTTTCATTTTTGCCTCATTCCATCGTATTCTTTAGGCCACGTTTGTTTGAGGTGTAAATGAGAACGGGTAAACTTTATATCCCGGTACAATTTTGTAAGCATTTGGTAGAGGTATAATACACCTCGTAAATTGGTGCAAAAATCATGGTTTTTAAAACCGACCTAATGACCAAACCAGTCTGGGGTCCGGTTACCAGGTCGAACGGTCCAACCGTTCAAACTGAACATTCGGCCTGTTCTGACAACAAAATAAAAAATTCAAAAAAAAAAAAATGGTCAAAACCGTTTGAACGGTTAGAATGATTAACCATCCGGTTCAGCGGTTCGTTGACCAAAATCAACGGTTTTGGGGGGAAATCTGTTTTTTGGGGAAAACAGAACCGATCACCTGGCTGGTTCTCGGTCTGATCATCCGGTCCGGTCCGGTTTTGAAAACTATGGTAAAAATCTATTTTTTGTTGATGATTTCCTTGAAAATTGCTGAAAAGTTTACATTGATAAAATCGATGTAAAACTCCATTTCTTCTAAACTCAATGAAACTTCTTTCTCTTTCCATATGAAAATAGGGCCTAAGGCTTCTGTCCTCTTGTACTTTTCTCCTTGAAGAAATCCTTCCAAATTCTGGGCAAGGGTTCTAGCATCATGAAAAAGTAGTCAAGATCATCGACAACCAAAAAACTAAAATTGACGAGAACATAAGCGTTCACTGGTCAACAAACACCCTCTCATCTGGTCAATAAACACAAGCAATTGTCGTCACCAATGGTCGTCTCTCAGATTCTGAGCGAAGAAAGATAAAACTGGTGAGAACACAAGCAACTGTCACCAATAATGGTCATCTCTTAGATTCTAAGTAGAGAAAACTAAAACCGGTGAGAACACGAGCAACCGCCACCAACAATGGTTGTCTCTCAGATTCTAAGCGGAGAAAACTAAAATTGGTGAGAACACGAGCAACCGTCATCATCAATGGTCATCTCTCAGATTCTAAGGGGAGAAAACTAAAATTGGTGAGAACACGAGCAACCGTCATCATCAATGGTCATCTCTCAGATTCTAAGCGGAGAAAACTAAAATCGGTGAGAACACGAGCAGTCGTCATCATCAATGGTCATCTCTCAGATTTTGAGCAGAGAAAAATAAAATTGGAGAGAACACGAGCAACCGTCACCGGCAATGGTCGTCTCTCAGATTCTGAGAGGAGAAAAGAAATCTTTGATCAATCTCCTTCTCTCCCGGTTCTCTCTCTCGCTCGCTCTCTCTCTCTCTCTCTCTCTCTATTTCTACCTTTCTATAAATCTCTCATTGCAAGAACCAGAAAATAGAGTAACCTCCATTTACGTTATTGTAAAAAGACAGGACAAGTGTAAATGAGCACCATCTCTCTCTCTACCTCTCTGATAAATCTCCTGCTGCAACAAATTAGAAAATAGATTAACCTCCATTTATGTTGATCTAACCAAACAGGACGAGTGTAAATGGACACAATGGTCATCTATATTTTACATTCTCACTGAACCATGTGTCTCAATTCCATCTGTGTAAAATTACATTTACACCAGAAACAAATGCAGCCTTAGTTCAAAGTTCATGGGTTGGGGTGGGTTGAGTTTACCACTTATCAATAAAAAATATCTAGTTCCGAATCTAAGCCTAACTCGATAACTGGGCCTATTGATAAGCCTTAGCCTGATTCTTATACAAAGCCCAAAGCCTGGTCTAAAAAGAAGTAAAAGTAAAATTGAGATCCAAACAAAACTTATTATTATTATTATTATATATTAGTAAATGCTAATATATATTTTAGCATATTAATTATTAATTACAAAAGTCTGAGCCTATGGGCCTCAAATTTATGCTTGAGCCCAAGTTGATGGCCAAGCCTGCTGGGTTACCCGGCTCAAGAACCCGTCTAATTATATAATTTAAAAATAAATGGAACCCTGGAGGTTTTTCAGAGATGATGATTTTGTGGCAGCTTGCATTCTCTACCCACAAGAACTCTGCCACACCCACTTGACATCGCAGCAGCTACGCATCGGTAACATCATATTTTATATTATTATGCGTAACATCATATTTTATATTATTATGCATGGGAGATGTTCTTCATACACGGCTGTAGTGGTTTGTAGGTAGAGTTATTTTGGACAAGAGATCCGGATGGGGTTGATTTTTGGATCATTAATATGGACGCTAGCCTAAAAGCGTTAAATACAGTGGAGAGAGAGGTTGTTGACTGTATAAGATCCACACTTTGCTAACTACAACTAATTTGGTTAGAATAACAATGTGGCGGAAATTTGCTGATAGAGATGGATGGGCAGATCCTATTCCACTTCTTTCTTTTCTTGGAAGGAGAGAAAAAGGGATGGACCCCCTATGCATGTTTGCTTGGAAAATAACAACTTGGGATCTTAAATTTCTATTAGTTGTTTGGTGATCATTTTCCCTTATTTTTTACTTTTTTCCTTTTGTGTTGATTTAATGGACAAAAAATTGAAAAAATAAAACTCTCTTCTCTTTGTTGGGTTGTATTGAGAGGATAGTTTGGGGTTCTAACCGTCTATTATTAATATCTCCCAATAAGATATGAGTACAGATGTGCATCTCACAAGGGGCCCTACAATATCCCACATCACATCTTCGTCGTGTATTGGGAACGTTTCTATATGATATACTAAAATAGATGATATTATCATCGAGAGATATTTGCAATACATGCGGGAATAAGATATTACCAATGCATGCCGAAATGTGCATGTAAAACACCTGTAGATCGCCAATGTAAACTCGTTTGGAGGATGCAGAAGGAAGAATGGTTTACTGGTGTGAACAAGTTGGGAGGCAGGAATGAATGGAACAAGACCAACACCAGCGGTATCAATTAACATGGGTGGAAGCGCGTCATGGACGGCATGTGAGGGTGTAAATGGTTGAATAGCTGCAATCCACATGATACTTAATTTGTTTTGATGCTCTTTGCCTTGTTTGACGACCAATGCAGCTGCATGTCTTTAAGTTTTAATGGCTGAGCAACTTCCAACCAACCCCCGAAGTTAGAGTCCTAGTCAGTTGTGTTTCAGCTTTAAAAGTCGATCAGTTATACTCTGTCTCTCCTTCTTCTCCTGTTATTATCTCACGAGACACGAATCATGAATCAAGAGATGAGAAAATCTTGCAGATTTATGGATTTTCATTCTCTCTTATGACATAGAACCAGGAGCCTTCTTTCTTCTTTCTTCTCTCAAACCCTCAAATCATTTACTTAAAAATTTGGGATTCAATAGGGGGACTTTCCCATTAGGTCATGACTTTGGAGTTCTCATGAGATTTATGCATTAAATTTAATTATTTATAAAGAAAACCTCTCAAAACGTTTAGGGGTATTTGGTGTAATGGGGTTGCGTTGTTTTGTGTTTTGGATCGATCAATACAAATTTGTGAGAAATGTATTGCTACATCCAATATGAACAAATGTCATTTCTACTAAAAATATGTATGTGAGAAAAATCAAATTTGATGTTTTAGATAGAAATAAAAATTTTTATTACAAATTTGTATTAATCAACTCAAAATACCATAACAATGCAATGTTATTATACCAAACACCTCCTTACTCTCTCCACTTGAGAAACTCAGTTGTGTTTATAACAACTCTAATACTGCTTTAAAAGCAAGCTTATTTAGGACACATTTGGGAGAGCTTCATCATTTGATTGAGTGGCGTTGACTGAGAGAAATTACCAAAACCAGTTTCACCGGAAGGTTGATTTTTCAGCTTAATGTAAGCGTCTTCTGGGTTTCTTCCAAAAATAACTTTAGGACAGCTCTCCGCCTTTCCCCATGGGGCGTAGCTTGCAATGCTTAAAGCCCTCCCATGCAAACAGGAACCTAATTAAGAGATATAATCTCTATTCGATTTAGTACTTTAGCGAGGTTGTTTTTTATTTTTTCTTTTCTCCAAAGTATCTGTATTTGCTAGTTGCTTGCTTTAGGTGGTACAGCTGATGTTCGATTTAATACCAAAAGAACTGCTTGGTTCCTTGTACATGATGGGTGATCCATGGACAATATATATGTTTTACAGAGAACACCTGTCAACATTCAACCATTACCTCACAATTTCCAGGAAGCCGTAGTTGTCTAGTTGATGGCTAAGTAGTAAATGGAACCAACTTTCATCATTTCCTCTTTTCACTCTCTCTCTCTCTCCTTGGGAGTGGGGGGACCAGGACCCTAAACCACTCCTAACTCATTCTATCCTTATTATTTGGACATGGGACAACCAAACTCGAGGTTGGTACATGGAATTCAATAATAAAATAAAAAGCAATTCCACGAATTAATTGCTTTTTGGGTTTGTCTATCATTTCAATTGGACATGGGTTTGACTATCTTCCTTATATGGATCATCACTCAGTATCCTTAGTGTGAGGGTCTTATTGTGCAAATATACAAATAAAGATAAAGATATAAATTAACAATATACTTACACAAGTAGCCATTTTATATATAATAATATAGTCATGCATATTATCTTGTATTATATGAAAATACAAAATTTTATATTCCTTTCTGCCTTTTTTTGAGTGAAGAAACTATTGTTCCCTCAAAACATATTGCATGTCCCACATGCACCTCCTTTATCAGGAAGGATTGAGTTAGGATCAAGCAAAAGTCAGCATCAATTTGATCTCACTCGAGATTGTATCTCATCCCTTTGTCATTCTTACATTGGAGATTGAACTGCTTAAAATTGTTTTGTTGTTTCATGAAATCAATGAAGTTGGGTTCCATCAACCTTTGGTTGGTTTATCTTATAGCGTTGCCTTGTTCATGAATACCATCAAGCTGTAGGATAAGGATATGACACAATGAATGGTCGCTTTTCGACATCTTAATTACAATCCACTTGATTATTCACA
The DNA here is from genome assembly GCF_056320005.1 of Nelumbo lutea. Classification (NCBI taxonomy): domain Eukaryota; kingdom Viridiplantae; phylum Streptophyta; class Magnoliopsida; order Proteales; family Nelumbonaceae; genus Nelumbo; species Nelumbo lutea. The sequence continues at coordinate 16,278,989 of NC_142684.1, read as the reverse complement.
TTTTTTATTTTTCTATATATTGATGACATGCTTGAATTCATTCTAAAACAACTGCACATTAATGCATAGAAGCTTTCTACTCTTTCTTTTTCTTTCTTTTTTTTTAACTGTTATAAGAAATTAATATGATAATATCTAACCCTTTTTTAGGACTGGAATGAAGTGTTGAGCTTATACGTACATTGATTTCAATTGAGGGGCAGAACAATACCTCTATAAAAGTTTCCCATTAGAAGATATATTGATTTGGGCACAACCCATTTTACATAAATAGACCTATTAATTTTTTCCAGGAATGGGAAAGTTATAAGTCAGAAATCCATAATCCATCAAAATAATTGCATTTAAAATGAACTAATTTTGCAACCAAACTTTTTCTGAGTATCATTCTACCATCCAATCTTAGGCTGTGTTTAGTAAATCTTCCACGGGCATTTTTTGGGATTTTAAAAGATTAAAGACCAAGTCTTAGAGATTCTTTGGTTTACTAGAAAAAAGTGCCTAGAATTGAAATTGAAATGGTCTATTATGAATCCTATTGTTTTTTTCATGGTTTTTGAAACCAACTCGGAGACTGAATCGGTCAGGGGTTCGGTTACCGAGTTGAACGGCCAGCCCGTTTTGACAAAAATAAAATAAAAAAATTGAAAACCGGTCAAAATCGCTCAAACGATTTTAATTGTTAACTGCCCAGGTCTGCGGTTTACTGACCAAAATCAATGGTTTTTATGGAAAATCCGGTCTGATTTTGAAAACCATAGATTCTTTGACAGGAATGGGATTTCGATTCCCAATCTTGGTGGAATAGTTTTCCCCCATATGGGGGAATAACCATTTTAGCCCCCCTAGGGAATGGGATCCCATTCTTGAGTTTGTCAAGAAGTAAAGAATCTAGGACAAAAAACCCCCAAACCCAAATATTAGTAAATTAATAAAACATTACTAAATTAAGTATTAGATAATAATAATAATAATAAATAGTATATTAATAATAAAATATTAAAAAAACAAGAAAAACAAATATATTGATTATTAAATATAATAATAATAAAGTAATAATAAAAAGCAAAATTATTATTTATTAAATAATAATATCATTATATATTCATAAAATAACAATAAAGTAATAATAAAATAATAAATAGTTTAATACAAAATTGAAAATTTTCAATTGATTACAATTCCAAATCTAAATGAACCAAACAACAACAATCAAAATCCGATTCTAATTCTCGACTAGACCAAACAAGTATCAAGAATAGGTGATTCTAATTCCAATTCCTAGGGATTCCGATCCAAATTCTATCTACAAACCAAACAGACCCTTAGACTTCATTTGGTTTGTGGGATGGGGATGAGAAAAAGGGAATATTCCAAAATCGTGGATGGGATGAGAAAAGGGAATTGAGAAAAAGGGAATATTCCCTTTTCTCATATTTGTTTTGAGGGAAAGAGGGGGATGGGATGAAAAAAATGTGGGATACGAGATCCGAAAATCGTGGATTCGGGGTCACACCAAAATAGTGTGACCCCGGTGGGAAAACTCGAGTTACAATCTCCTTCCTCTCTCCCTCCCTCCTTCCGTAAGGTGGCAGTGACGTCAGAGCACAACCATGCCGGTGGGGTCATCGTTGTTAGAGTTAGAAGAGCACAACCCTGCTGAAGGCGGTAGCGACGACGGTGTCAACGTCACCGATCGCAACCATTCTAAAATTCAGGTAATAACTTTCGTGAAGATCATTCGAGATGAAGAAGAAGTTATAGTGGCAATCAATGTCATCGATCACAACCATTCGAAAGTTCAGGTAATAACGTCGCCGATCGCGACCATCCGACGTCGACATCAATGTCACCTTGAGGTCATACAAGTTACAGTGGCAATTGGGAATAAATAAAGAGATTGAAACGAGAAGAAGAAGAAGAAGAAGAAGAAGAAGAAGAAGAGAGTGGGAGAGGTGGAAGATGAAGGGGGTAGCCGTCGCTTGACTTGCCTCTGTTCGTCTCGAACAAAGGAGGAAGGTGAACAGTGCCATTTTAGAGGTGGGAGATGAAGGGGGTAGTCGTTGCCTGACTCGCCTTTGTTCGTCTCGAATGAAGGAGAAAGGTGAATAGTGTCATTTCGATCCCCTTTTACACTTTCCCATCCCACCCAAATCTTCCCACAAATCAAATGGAGCCTTAGTCTTTTTTTCTTTTGATAACAAAGAGCTAACAAATCGAAAAAACTGTAGTGACCCAAAAATAGGAAGCTTCAAATGAAACTTTGACTGAAAACAGAAAGCTAGTGTATATGAAAGATCTATGCATCATCAAATGTTCTTCAAGCTCTCAAAATCTGCTGAGCTTTTTAAAGGATATATTTAACAAGACTTGCTTGCCAAGTGCAATCAATTTAGTAGAGAATACATCCAAAAAGTGTGAGATGAAATAAAAAAGTCAAGAGATAACCACAAAGACAATTAGAGGATATCCTTGATTTCTATTGAAAAGGATGCATGCGGACTGGTAAAGGCTCCTTTCTTGAATCACTCAACATCTCTTTCTTTTCCTCATTTAAGGAATTTTTACATTTTTCTCTCTCTACACACAACACACATTTTGGCCTTTTTGGGCTCTGAAGCATCAAAACAAGTTTTTGTTTCAAATTGGGAAAATTCCTGATTAGTACCCTATACTTTGGGCTTAGTGCCATTTGGGTCTCCAAACTTTAAAATGCGACATTTCAGTACCTGAACTTTTAAAACATGAGAATCTAGTACCTACTGTTAACTATCTGTTAACCAGTCGTTAAGTGGTATTTGAAAAAGACATAAATGTCCTTCGAGTGTCATCTAATTTTCTTTATCAACCATCAAAACATTGACAGAAACTTAATAGTCTCAAACCCCTACCTCTTCAATTCAAGAAAGTTGGGGTCACCAGAATGCCCACTCAAACGTGACCCCAACTTTCTTGAATGATAAAAGCAAATATTTGGGACTATTAATTTTTTGTCAACGTTTAGATAGTTGATAAAAAAAATTAAATAACACTTGAAGGACTTTTATGTCTTTTTCAAATACTATTAACAACAGGTACTACATTATCATACTTGAAAAGTTTGGGTATTAAAGTTCGGGGACTAATGTATGTGACACTAGGCCCAAGTTACAAGTACTAATAGAAAATTTTCCCTTTCAAATTTACAAAGCTACCTAAACCTCAAGATCATTCTTGTGATCTTTAGGTATGACACGTACACTGGATTTGCCTTTTAGAACTTCAGGCTTTAAATAGTACGTGTATGGTCGCAACTGGCCATTAAAGTTTTACTCTAATGACAATAATGCCCTAATTCCCCTTTCTTGTATATACCCCCGCGGCTGATGGCTAGCTGTTTATGCATGCACTAATAAAAAATAAATATATAAATTAGCATTATATAATCTAACTTTGAAAAGAAACGTAGAACTAAAGGTGTCCATTTGTAGGGATGAAATTCGGGTTGGTCCAAATTAGTATTTTACACTACTTCGGGCTTAAGTTTTCAGGTCGGGCCTATTTAAATTTTGACAAAAGTCAAACCTAGGGGTGAGCAAAAATAACTGAAAAATCGATCAAAACCAAACCAAAAAATTGGTTATCTGAATCGATCAGTTTGGTGTTTTTAAAAAATCGAAGGTATCGATTCGGTTTCGGTTAACCAATATAAAAAACTGGCAGTTAATCGAAACGGCCGATATACATGTTTTTCTATATATTTTTTATATATTTATGTATATTATATATAATTGTATATTATAAATTAATAAATATGTAATATATATTATAATATATTATATATTATTTAAAATATAATATTTTATATATTTATAAATTTTTATTATATATTTTATAATATATTATAAAAACTAAAAAACCAAAAACCGGTGAATCGAACCGACAGTTAACTGACTGGTTTTGGTTCGATTCGAATTACCGATTTTCCAAAAACCGGTAGTACTGGTTTGATTCAAAAAAAGGCCCACGGTTCGATTTCCTAAACCGTGAGCACCCCTAGTCAAACCCAAGCCTGCCCAAGTTGCACCCTACCATTTTGTAATTTTAAACAATTTTGGTCGATCCTGATAAGATAAATCCTGAAGGCTAATTGGTTTGCTGGTCCACTATCCGGTCTAATATACTAGTTTAAATACTATAAAAAATAGCTAAATCAATGACAAATTGCTGTCATATTAAAATTTTTAATTAAAATGTTTTTTTTTTTTTGCAATTAGTATATCGAAGTGGATCATTTTTCCATTTATTACTTTTACTTTAATATCTAACCAACTTCTTAAATATTGCCTAGATATGACAGTATTTTGATAAAACAACAAAGTAACTCTGATCAAGTCTGTTTGGTCATATTTTTTTTCCTTATCTTATGATGCCTTTTGTCCTATTCAAATTTAAGATTAGGAGGCCCACTACTAACATTACGATAAAAGATCTCGTTAAATTTGTCAAACAAAACAAAAGCACTTCCTGCCTTTACCAAACAAAAACAATGAAAACAAATGACTCCTTTATTTCTACTTTTTATGCTAAAAATGCAATACGAAAAAAAAAAGTCACTTCCTTGATAGCTAAATTACAAGCTTTTAGAAATAATGTGATCCATTGCCTTTTAGATTACAAATTTGACTCATATGTGGAGGACAAATGACACAAAACTGTGAGGTTCCTTTTGTTGTTTTCTCACTCCTCACCCACAAATTTTATCAAGGATTTCTTATTCCCAATTCAAACTTAAATTTCACTATACTGATCAAGTTCCTCCTTCAATCCAAGTGGGGAGCTTTACCACCTCAGAATTTTAAAGCTCTACAGCTTTTGTAGCATTGAATCCAACAAAAGCAACTCGTTCCTTCGACAGTTGATCAGCTAATAAATAACTTATTATGACCCATATAACTTTGAAGGAATTCCATTCTATTCTAACCATCCAAATTTCATACAAGGGTCCACCCCATTAATTAATTAAATAAATCCTCAAGGGCACTTCCAAATCCCAATCCAACGGTTGAAGCTTCAAGGTCTATAAAGTTGGTAGAAAATTCAAGATTAAAAATCCAAGGGTAAAATGGTGTTTGGCAGTTCAGTAAATTCAATCCCAAGGCTGGGGCTATTTCCCTTCTCTTTCCGGTTTCCAATCCACATATAGAAGTTTAGAACCTGGCCAAAATTGGGGCTGGACCCGAAGAAACAAACCTTCGTCGGTTTCGTCCCAATTCACAGCGTAGCACGGTCCAACTAACCATGGCAAACGCCACAACTGTGGTCGGCGGAAAACGCCGGAAAATAGACGATCAGGGCGGGCAGCACAACCACCAGCCTCTGCTACCAGGACTTCCCGACCATCTCGCACAGCTCTGCCTTTCACTTGTTCCTCCCATGTTCCTCTACTCCGTCTGCCGCTCATGGCGACGTCTCATCTACTCCCCTTCCTTCCCTCCATTTCTTTCTCTTTATGCTCTCCTCTCCAACCTCGACTCAGCCACCTCCACCACCTCTCGTGTTAAGCAAAACCATTCTAATTCAATAGAGTTCTTCTCGTTTGACCCCATCTCATCATCATGGCATAAGCTTCCACCGCCTCCGCCAGATCACCTCCTCCAGCCGGTTCTCCTCCGACACCCATCCTTCATAGCACGAAACCTTCCCATTCAATCGGTTGCAGTCTCGGGGTACCTCGTTCTTCTTGCGGCTACGACGCACCACCTCCAGCCCGCCCTTTCCAGTCCTCTGGTCTTCCACCCAGTTTCCAAGCAATGGCTACTCGGCCCCACGATCTCCCCCCCACGCCGCTGGTGCGCCACGGGCTCCGCCGAGGGAGCAGTGTATATTGTGAGCGGCTTAGGGTCGCATTACAACCGAGAAGTAGCCCGGTCTGCAGAGCGCTGGGACTTGGAAAACAAGAACACCAACTGTTCGGGTTGGGAGTGGGAGAAGGTTTCTGCACTCAAGCATGGGAGGTTTAGCCGGGAGGCCGTGGGGGCCGTCGGTTGGAGAGGGAAGCTTTGTATGGTTAACGTGCACGGGGATGCACCCAAGGAAGGAACAGTTTACAACGTGGAGAAGGACCGGTGGGAGGAGATGCCGGAGGGGATGCTAGGGGGTTGGAATGGGCCGGCCGCGTCGATGGACGAGGATGTGCTGTACGTGGTTGATGAGACCAAAGGAATGCTCAGGAGATACAATTCTTATGGGGATTGCTGGGAGGAGCTCATTCAGTCAGCCCATCTCAAAGGAGTAGTGCAAATTGCAGCCGGCGGGGGTAAGGTTTGTGCTATTCGTTCACATGGTGACGGAATTGCAGTGGTGGATGTCGTCGCCAGACCACCGCAATTGTGGGTTGTGGATCCACCACCGGCATTGCAAGCTGTTTCTGTTCATATCTTGCCGAGGATGACAAGGCCGGTACCATGACTGCTGTAGCCAACATCACCGCCGGCGGTGGGGGACGATCCTTTTTCCGGGGAAAGGCCTCTTTTTTCTTTCTTTTTCTTACTGTATTTTTTGGGTTGGAAATTGTTAACCATAGGAGCATACTTAGATCTTATCTTGCATTAACTGGTATTAGCTAGCTTGAAAAGGGAATGAAATGCAAAGCAGCTTTTCATCTTGGTCTTGAGTGTTTCGTTATTTGGGTGCTTCGTTATTTGGATTGAGTGGTGAAGACAGAGCTTGTTTTCAAGCTTACTCTTCTTTTCTTCTGATTTTACATTAATTTTCAGTATAATTTTATTACTTTATTATGGTCCCCGATGATGGATCTCATTTATAAAAGTGGGTCCATCTATCTAAAATTGAGATGGGCCGGATCTCCTGCCCACAGTGGAATCTATTGACGACGGTCCACGGATCTCCTGTCCAGAGAAACTCAGTCCGGATGTTGTAAGTACTTCGTGGGAAAGAAGTCAAAGAACAAATTTATATGTGGAGTTTTTGGGAATCTTTTGTAACTGGGGCGGCCAGTTGTCGGCCACTACTTTATTTTTATACTAAATTCTGTATCACTGCTTGATAATTGATAATTTCGGTTGATAGGTTGACTCAGTACGGTTTCCGTCAGGATGGGTTAAAGCAGGTGAGTGGTGATTCGCGTGCTTAATAAGGGTGTAAACGGTATTCGAAAATTCGATTTTAAATTTGGTATTTGATATAATTGAATTGAATTCGAATAATTCGAATATTTAATCGGTCGAATTTCAATATTACCTGATTCGATTCAATAAATATCTGAATTTGATCGATAATTTAATTCTTATGTATAATATATAAAATATTTTACATAATTTATATATAATAATTAAGTTATAAAAACAATTTATATATTTATACACTTTATATCAATAAAATATTTATTTTATATATTTGTTAATTATCTAAAATAATCAATTAATCAAATTCGAATTGAATCAAATATTCCAATATTTAATTGGATTTGAATTTGGATATTAATTTTCAATATCCGTTGGATATCGAATCGAATTCGGATATCGGATTTTCTAGTTGGATTCGAATTCAGATATTGCCTAATCCGATTCGAATTCGACCCGTTTACACCCCTACTTACTAATCCATTTTGTGCGCTTCATAGTAATTTTCGAATGTCTCATTCACTTTTCGGGAAGTTACTTATTTGGTTAGGTATTTTCATGTTTTTGTATTTCCCAAGTAAATAAGACTAACCATTTTAGTTATAAAGATCCATTACTAAAAAGGGCAGGTTTGTCTCATCAAAAGTGTTGATAATTTTCCCCTATGTGGAAAAGTTATTTATCCATGGGGTAAATAATATCCAAGGAAAATAAAATTTTCATGGACCCCACATAAATTAAAAAGAAAACATGGGTATCTTGGATCTTAACCAATAAGAACCAAAATCCCATTGCCCACCTCTCAAAATCCCCCCAAAAAATGAACATGTCATTAAGTCAAACTAAGTACATCTATTCAAAACTTTGATCTCATTGCTAACTAACCAAACATGTGGAGGTAACTTGTGCACCATTTGACAGTACTAATTAGACCAATTGGTAAGGTCTTCTGGCGAGTTGCAGCCACATGAAACTAAAAACGAAATAACAATAAACTTATCTAGCTTTGGATTGGACCAGGTTGAGAAGTTATTAAATTTTCAATGGGCCCAAACCCTAACTGACTTGAAATTCCTCAAATCAAGCAACTAACTTATAGCCTTAATCTTGCCCAAATACAATAATGGCATTGTTTGATAATTGATACAGTATCAAAATTTCAAAGCATCCAACACAATCGTTACAGTCGTTACCTTTGTAGGTATCTAAGTGTCATCTAATTTGCCTCCAAGTTGCAAGTCATTAGTTCAACCATGCCATATCAGCATATAATGCACACACATATCTATACTATTTTAAAAAGTACCATTAGCCTCAAAAATATTTCTGAAATTTTCTGATCATAAAATTTGCTCCTCTATATTTAAATTTATTGATAAAATGAGGGCAAATAGGGTAATTGGTTATTGACATTAAATGAGTTGAAAAGAGGTCATTTTAAGATATTCAATACATTCAATTACCTCACATTAAATCCAATATTTAAGATATTAATTTGCATTTACCTTCATTCAATCATATATTTAAGGCATTTTTTTCTCATTATTAAATTCTATTAATTAAATTCATACATTATAAATTAATAATTCTAATAACATAGAAAACTATACTTTTAAAATCTACCTAAAAATAGTATTTTCATTCTAAGTGGAGGTAAGAAATTAAACCATTTTGGGTCAAATGGGTCAACCTATGTTGCCACAATTAAATAATAAAATTCAAAAATAGATAGTGATGGAGCGCGATCCGGCTGGTCTTAGCTGTCCGCTGCCTTGCTTCCGAACGGGGTAGCAGGGAACCTGAAATGGAGGAGATGGGAAAGCTCCGGGGGGAACCCGGTGTAGAGGCTCCGAAGCTCAAGTTAGAATCCTTCAAAAGCAAGGTAATACCAAATAGCGCAAAGTTTGCATACCTCCGTTGTCGGGGGGCAGGGGGCTCTTATAGTCACTTCGTGTACTCGTCCCGAGGCCCTTGTCAGATCGGGTATGATTACCCTTATGCTTGTCAATTCGGCCGTCGTCCTTTCTGTTGAGACAGAACCGTCACTGCCTAACCGTCTAACTGGAGATGGCGGTGTCAGTGGCGGTGGCAGGTGGCCGTTTAGAATGTTACTGCCAAACGTCAGATCCCAAGTTAGTTAGGCGTGGCACTCTCGGGCACGGACTTCCCTAGTGTTAGGCATGGTACGACTTGTTTGGTTTTGGTGCCCAGAAGGTGGTGCGAAGTGCTGAGCGAGGCAGTCTTGAGCTCGGAGGTATCTATAGGGCAGGTCAGTTCGGCGAGGTGTATCCCGAACTGTTACAAGGTGGGTCAGTTCGGCGAAGTGTATCCCGAGCTATTACAAGGTGGGTCAGTTCGACGAAGTATATCCCGAGCTGTTACAAGGTGGGTCAGTTCGGCGAAGTGTATCCCGAGCTGTTACAAGGTGGGTCAGTTCGGCGAAGTGTATCCCGAGCTGTTACAAGGTGGGTCAGTTCGGCGAAGTGTATCCCGAGCTGTTACAAGGGTCAGTTCAGCGAAGTGTGTCCCCTTGTTCCCGTCTAGGCTGGGCCCCTTTTGCCGAGCTGTTGTTTCTGCCACGTGTCACATAATAGAGAGGTCGGGCCAAATCTTCCTTCATCAATTGGCCCTCACTCCTTGCGCCGGAGGTCTTGCCATGGTGCGGGGAGTTTTCGCGAGGTAGCTGGTGGATTTGTCCCGTCCTTCGAACTTTCACTGCACGAGACGCTTTTGCTAGGGTTCTTTCGGTTTCCGAGAAGGCTAGAAATGTGGTTACTCAAGAACGCTGGTGGTTGTGACCGCGCGTTTTAAATTTCAAACCAATTCGCGCCGCAGGGACGTGACAACGGGTCATTTCAAAAAGGCGCGCCACTGCTGTACGTGCGCGGGCGACTGTCAGGGAGACGTGCGGCGCGTCAGTTTCGAAAAGACGCGTGTCGAAGCGACGTCGGTTTCAAAAAGACGTGTGCTGATGTTTCGCTTTTTTCGGGAAGACGTGCGCCAATCACGTCTCGACCTTAAGGGTTATGCAGTCGGTAAGAACGTGGGCCGTCGGATCGTCTTCGGTCTGCACGGTCGATTCTTGGTTACTGTAGCTATAAATAGTAGGGGACCCCGGTTGTTTTGTCACTTTTGCGGTTTGTCTACTGAGTTCGTGTCCAACCTTTCAGCTCGCGTCCAAGTCTTTTCCAACTCGCGTCAAGGCTAGTTATACAGTTCACGGTTCTTTGGTTTTTCTTCAAACTTTCTAGTGAGTACTTTCTTGAATTCGTCTTTTCCCCAATGTCTAGCTTTGATAGCTCAGACGATTCTTCGAGTAGGGCCGATGTAGGTTCCACCAACTGAGCTGTGTCCCCAGACTGCCTCAGTGATCCTGAGGTGGAGTTTGAGGACTACGAACCAGTAGGTCGAGTCGCTTCGGGCAGTTTGGCGTCTACCTCCCACCGAAGTCGGATGCTAGACCGGTTTGGCCCTTCGACCATGACGCCTGAGGGGTTTCAATCCATACTTCTGTCTTACAATCTTCCTGGGGGGTACACATATTTTATTCCTTCGGGTAGCTTTCCTTGGGAACACGGTCCCGACGAGATCGTGATTTTTCGAGAGCAGCTTGCTGCAAAGTTGCGACTTCCTTTCCATCCCCTTCTTGTCGAAGTCATAAACCACTTCGGTGTCACCATTGGCCAGCTTCATCCGATTTGGGCGTAACTCTTGATAAAGAGACGGTGAAGGGTCTCTGGCAATGGGCACGACAAGGCTTAAAGTGCCACCACTACTTAACGGAGGCCAAGCTTATTGCAGCCAGCTTGAGTTCGGGTAGGTTTCTAGTTCTGCGATTTCTTGCTTGCTTTTTTCCTTCATTTTTTCTGATGTCGAACTCGTTTCTACAGTTGTGATGGATGCGAAGAGAACTCGTGGAGGGCGCTTGTTCCAGGGCATGAAGAGGAGGAAGCGGGTCGCCAAGCGAACTCGTACCGAGCTGCCCCTGGATGAGGAGCCCCAAGCCCCAGACCATACGTCAGAGGATCTGCCCAGGGAGCCCGAAGTGACTCCACTGGTGCACGAGACCGCCGGGGCGCCTTACGCTGAAACCACTCATACGGGCGCTCCTGCGTACTCAAGTGCTCCTGCTCACTCCGGGTCTGCTCATACGCGGGCTGGGCCCTCAGGCTCAGGAGCTCAAGGGGAGTTTAGGAGCGTGTTGACGCCGAACTACGCTCTTCAGAAGAGTAGGGATGCTACTTTCTTCGAGGAGGTTGCGGTGTGGACCGATCTTCCCTTGAATCAGGTCGCTTGCCGCGCCGTAACACATGCCTTGGTGGTAAGTTAGATTCCGTCTTCCTTTTTTATTCTGTTGCTTCTGCTGTCATTTGCTCACTTTTTTCTTTTGGTAGGTGAATTCTTCGATTCATGCCTTGGCGGCCCAAGTGGAGAGGAGCTCGCGATAGGCGCGAGCTGCTGAGGCTGCCGCTCATGCTGCTGAAGAAGCCTTTCGTGCTGCAGAGGCAAATACCCGGGCTGCTGAGGCGGCTGCTTATGCTGCTGAAGAGGCTGCTCGCGTCGCGATGGCCAAACAGGCGAGGTCTCAGCGTGGCGCCGAGGCCATGGGGGTAGTTGTCAAGCATATGGCGGACTTGAAGTTGGATTTGCAGCATCAAGTCGAATATCTTCAGGAGGACATCAGGGAAAGAACACATATTTTTTCCCAAGGCATTGAAGACGCCAAGAAGAAGGCAGTTGAAGACTACATTGCCTCCCCGCTTTTTGACGATCTGATGGTGGACTCTTACAAGAGGGGGTTCAAGTTGAGCCGGTGGATGATCCGGAATACGTACCCCGACCTCGATGTAAGTGCCATAACCACTTCGCGTATAACTCAGGAGATGGCCAATGCTGCCGATGGCGAGCCGGACTCTGAAGGAGAGGCAGGGCCTTCGGGTGTTGTTGAAGTGCCTTCTGATGGCGAAGAAGTGGCTCCGGGCATGTAAATTTTTTTTTTTGCCAATGTACTGTTTCTTGCAATGGAGTGTCTTTCCCCTTGCTCATCTTCCCCGAACTGTTTCTTTGCCGGGTTTTTTAAATTTCCGTGGTCTTTTATGCCGCGAACTGATTTTTTGCCGGGCTGATAACGTGCTATCTACGCCGAAGTTCCTCGGCTTGCCTTGTGGCACATAGGGCCTGATTTCGTCCACTTCGCTAGGTGGTTTATAGGTAGTATCGCCTCAAGTTCACGATGTTCCACGTTCGAGGTACTCGTTTGCCTTCCAAGGTTTCGAGTTCGTATGCGCCTCCGAGCGCTGTTTTTACTTTATAGGGCCCTTCCCAATTAGGTCCAAGCTTGCCGATGCTAGGTTCGGGCACCATAATCTTACAGAGGACCAGGTCGCCGACTCGGAAGCTTCGTTGCTTTACTCTGCTATTGTAGTAGCGAGCAACCTGCTGCTGGTATGCCGCTGTTCGGATGTGCGCGAGGTCCCTTACCTCGTCGAGTAGGTCGAGGTTGGTGCGTAACTCGTCTCCGTTCGTCCGATCGTCGTATGTTTCTAATCGCAACGTTGGTATTTCGATTTTCGCCGGGATCACTGCTTCAGTGCCGTAGGTGAGGTTGAAGGGGGTTTCTCCCGTGGCTGCTTTTTCGGTCGTTCGGTGAGCCCATAAGACACTTGGTAGCTCTTCGGCCCACAATCCCTTAGCTCGATCCAGACGTGCTTTCAGTCCGCACAGGATGGCTCTGTTCATTACTTCCGTCTGACCGTATGCCTGCGGTTGCGCGACTGACGTGAAATTTTGCCGAATCCCCATGTTCTGGCACCACTCTTGGAAATTGATATCCTCGAACTGTTTGCCGTTGTCGGAGATTAGAACCCGAGGTAACCCGAACCGACATACTATGTTCTTCCAAAAGAAGTTCTGTATGTTTCGAGCCGTAACAGTTGCCAGAGGTTCGGCTTCTATCCACTTCGTAAAATAATCTACCGCAACAACTAAGAATTTTCTTCCGCCTGTTGCTGGTGGGAATGGCCCTAGGAGGTCGATGCCCCATTGTGCAAAGGGCCACGGGCTGGCGAGGTATTTGAGGTCGGAGGCAGGTTGATGGTGGATGTTAGCGTGCTTCTGACACTTGTCGCATTTTCTGACGAGCTCGACAGCTTCTGCCTTCATCGTTGGCCAATAGTATCCTTGTCGAAGTGCCTTTTGGGCGAGTGCTCAGCCCCCCATGTGTCCGCCGCACAGGCCTTCATGAGTGTCGCGGAGTACGAACTCGGCTTCGGTAGGTCGCAGGCACCGTAAATAAGGGAGCGTGTACGACCGTCGGTATAACCGTTCATCTATTATGACGTATTTGGCCACCTGGCGCTGCACCCTCTTGGCCGCATTGCGTTCTGCAGGGAGGGTTCCGTCTATCAGGAAGCTCACGAGTGGATCGATCCAGCTCGGTCTGCTTCTAAGACAGGAGCGACCTCCTCTGTCCCCCCGAGAATACTAGGCCGAGGTAAGTCCTCTATGTACACCGTTCTCATATTGTTGTGACTCGTACTGGCTAACCGGGACAGAGTGTCGGCCTCAGTGTTTTCTGACCTCGGGATTTGCCTGATGATGTGTGACCGGAAGTTGAGCAGGGCTTCTTTTACTTTGGCCAAATATGCGATCATGGAGAGATCGCGTGCTTCGTAGTCGTCGGTAACTTGGTTTTCCATAAGCTGAGAATCGCTGCAGATGACCAAGTGTTTTGCCTTAACCTTTCACGCTAGGTCCAGCCTGGCGATCAGCGCTTCGTACTCTGCCTCGTTGTTGGATGCCGCAAACTCAAAGCGTAGTGCGTATTCTAATTTTGTGCCGCTCGGGCCGCACAAGACTATTCCAGCTCCGCTGCCTTGCCGGTTCGAGGAACCATCCACGTGAAGGATCTAGGGCTCCTCATCCCAGTTCGCGCTTCGCCTGACCAGGAGAGATGCCACACTGGCTGCTACTTCACGGGGTTCGGACTCTATGGGCTCAAGAGCTCCGGGTTCGCCGCAACTGGGGACCTCGGGCTCGACCTGTGGGGCTTCGTGGCTGAAAGTGCACTCGGCGATAAAATCTGCCAAAGCTTGGGCCTTGATAGCGGTTCTCGGTTTGTAATGGGGGTCGTACTCGCTGAGTTCGATGGCCCATTTCGTCAGTCGACCGGAGACTTCGGGTTTGAGTAAAACTTGTCTAAGAGGTTTGTCAGTTAGGACGATGACGGTGTGAGCCTGGAAGTACGGGCGGAGTTTCTGAGCTACTATTACTAGGGCGCATGCTAGTTTTTCTATCTCCGGGTACCTTGCCTCTGCTCCCTGCAAAATTTTACTAACATAATATATGGGTCGTTGGACCCGGTCTGTTTCCTTTATCAGTACCGAACTGACCGCCTCGTCGCTCGCCGAGAGGTACAGTTCTAAGACCTCGCCCACCTCGGGCCGGGCTAAGGTTGGCACACTAGCGAGGTAACCTTTTAGTTCGTCGAACGCGAACTGGCAGTCATGGGTCCACTCGAACCCTTTGCCTTTGACTGCCTTGAAGAAGGGTAGGCAGCAGTCTGCTGACTTAGACAAGAAGCGGCTTAGAGCGGCTATGCGGGCGTTTAGCCTCTAAACCTCTTTTACTTTCCGAGGTGGTTTCATATCTAGAATGGCTTTTATTTTGTCCGGGTTGGCCTCAATACCGCGTCGATTGACAATGTAGCCTAGGAACTTGCCCGAGGTGACGCCGAAGACACACTTGTTGGGGTTCAACTTCATGCTAAACTGACGCAGGATTTGGAAAACAGAATCTAAGTCTTGCATTAACTCTTGTGAAAACTGAGTCTTGCCGACCATGTCGTCTACATAGCACTCTATCTTCGTACCAATCAGGGGCCGAAATAGCTTATTTACAAGTCTTTGGAAAGTCGCCCCGGCATTTTTTAGTCCAAAGGGCATGACTTTGTAGCAATACAGGCCGAACTCGGCTATGAAGCTGGTTTTTTCCTCATCGGATGGGTCCATTCTAACTTGGTTGTTGCCCGAGTAGGCGTCCAGGAAGCTTAGCAACTCGTTTCCCGAGGTTGCGTCCACTAGGCGGTCAATTCTGGGCAGGGGGAAGCAATCTTTCGGGCAAGCTCAGTTCAGGTCGGTATAGTCGACGCACATGCGCCACTTGCCGCTTGCCTTTTTTACCAACATCGGGTTGGCCACCCAGCTCGGGTAATGGACTTCCCTTATGAAGTTTGCTGCGAGGAGCTTCTTGACCTCCTCGTCGACCGCTCTCCAGCGTTCTGGGGCTAAGTTGCGTTTCTTCTGTCTAACGAGTCTGACTACAGGGTCAGTATTAAGTTTGTGAGTTATCAGTCCGGGGCTAATGCCGGGCATGTCGGCCGCGGACCAGGCAAAAATATCTAAATTTTGAAGTAAAAAACTCACCAGTTCGGCTCGTAGGGGGTCTTCGCTGGAAGCTCCAATGCTTAGTGTGCGAGCTAGGTCCGTAACTGAAGTCGGGATTGCGACTGTTTCCTCCGTGGGCGAAGCTCGCTCCTCACCTTGCTCCGCAGGCCGCTCCAGTTCGAGGTCGTCGGCCACCTTGGTTTTTCCCTTCAGGGCGGCAACGTAGCACTTGCGGGACTCGAGCTGGTCGCCCCGCGCTACCCCTATACCGAAGTCCGTAGGGAACTTCATGGCCAAATAGTAGGTGGAGACTGCCGCCCGTAGGACATGTGTGATCGGCCGCCCTATTATGGCATTGTATGGGGAGGGGGTCGCGACTACCAGGAAATCATGGTTGAGTCTGACTGCACAAGGCCATGTGCCGACTTCCACAGGGACAGTTACTTTTTCGAGGGGCCTGACTTCCTCTCCGCTGAAACCTACCAGGGGAGTGTTCGCGGGCTTCAGCTCGCTCCTCTGTAACTGCAACTGGTCAAATGCTGATTTGAAGAGGATGTCGGCTGAGCTGCCCGAATCTACGAGTACGCACCTGACCTCGAAGTCGCTGATCCTTAGCTTAATGACAAGCGCGTCATCATGGGGGTAGTAGACTCCTCGCGCGTCGTCCTCCGTGAAAAAGATTGGTTCTTCGGTCTTTGGTCTCTTTGGGGGGTTCCGTTCTTCGAGGGCCGCTTCGCGAACTGAAGTCCGGGCTGCTGCCGAGGTACACCCTGCTACCACCGAACCTCCCACTATTACATGGATGGTTCCCCGAACTGGCCTCTCTTCCGAAGGCTGCTTCTGCAACGGTTCGGCGGGTCTGTTGCTAGACTCGGGGGCATCCTTTTTCGTGCTCCCTTTGCCGACATGCTTTATTGTTATTGCTGTGCTGTACAAAGTTTCTCAAGTATCCGCGATGGATGAGTCCCTCTATTTCGTCCCGGAGGTTATTACACTGTTCGGTGCTATGACCATGGTCTCTATGGAAACTACAATACAAATTCTTGTTTCTCTCGTTCGGATTTCCCTTTAGGCGAGGTGGCCACTTAACTTACGGAGTGTCTTTGATCGTCATTAAGATCTCTGTCCGCCTTGTGTTTAACGGCGTGTAGTCCGTTCGAACTGCTAGGGGGGCTCGGAAGGACTGGTTCGGCTTCGGCTCCCGGGTCGGGTTTTTTCTATTCGCCGGGTTGGAGAGCTCGCCTTCTCTCTTTCTTTTCTTGTTCCCGCCTTCGGTTCGTTGGTTGATTTCTTCCTCTGTCCTCATGAACTTATCCGCGAGTTTGAGGAATTCGGCCACGGTCACGGGCTGGTTGGCCACCATGTGCCATTTGAACTCTTTGTGCGTAACCCCTCTTTTGGCCACCGCGAGCTGCACTGCGGGGTCCAACCGCGGTATCTGCAAGCATGCTTCGTTGAACCGCTTGATGTAGCCCCGAATAGATTCTCCTTCTCTTTGGACCACTCCGAAGATTCTTTCCTCTGTTCTAGGGCACCGTTGGCTGGTGATGAAGTGTGTGGTGAAGACTTGCACGAACTGGGCCCAAAACTTTATCGACCCGGGGGCCAGGTTCCTGTACCAAGTGCGGGCTACCCCTCTGAGGGTGGTGGTAAATGCCACGCACATGCACGATTCGCTGGCCCTGGCGAGGTGCATTTGCGATTGAAAGGCGTCAACGTGGTCGTTGGGGTCGAAGGACCCGTCGTACCTGTCCAGAGGTGGGAGCTTGAAGTCTCTGGGTAAGGGGACCACCAGGAGTTCCGATGCGAAGGGGGAAGGAACGAAGAGAGCCGGGGCAGCCCCTACCTCGTTCGAGCTCGTGTCTTTGCCTATGAATTCCAACAAGGCGCGGGTGGCGGTTCGGCAGCTTCGCCGGCGACTTCGCCGTTGAGCGGGCCTTGTGCTGGCGCTGCTGGCCTCCGTGTTACCGAGCTCGATGGGCCCGGAATGCTGGTAGTCTGCCGCCAGGGCGCTGAATCGGTTTTCGGTGAGCGGGAGCTCGGGCTTGGAGCGCCGGGGTGCCGACCTCGCGGGTGAGGTTCCCGACCCGCCTGCGGGTTGCGAGGCGGGGATGACATTTTTCTCTCTTCGGCCTGGGGACGAGGCCTGGCTGTTGGGGTGGTTCTGGGGCCGAGAGGCCTTCGCTTGGCGGGGGCGCCCATCCTGCGGGGAGGCCTTGACCGGCCTCGGAGCGGGATGGCAAGGTGGAAGTAGTGGTTGGTTCAGTGGCAGTTGGGGGAACTGCTGTTGATAGTGATACTGGGAGATGTTGTGCAACACTTGGTGCTGGTGAAGCTGGTGTTGCTGGAACTGTTGCATTTGGGCTTGCATTGCCCGCATGCACTGCATCAGGTCCTCCAATTGGTTTTGGCTAGCTGCCAGGGGGACGGAAGTTGGTTCAGTGAAGGTTGTCTCAATGGGGAGAGGAAAGGGGACGCTTGTGGTAGGAGGGTTTACAGGTGCCACTACTTGTGGCGCGTTCAAGATGGGGACCCCATCCGCCGAAAGGGGGATGGTGAACTGTCCAACGCACACTACGGGGACCTGAAGTTGCTCCCCGGTGGCGTTTGTCTCCGTGCCACGTCCGGTGTTGCTGGAGGAGGCCATGAGTGTTGGGTTTTTTGAAGAAAAAGGGGTTATCGAAGTTTGGAGGGAGGCTTTTTGAAGCGTTTCCCACAGACGGCGCCAATTGATGGAGCGCGATCCGGCTGGTCTTAGCTGTCCGCTGCCTTGCTTCCGAACGGGGTAGCAGGGAACCTGAAACGGAGGAGATGGGAAAGCTCCGGGGGGAACCCGGTTTAGAGGCTCCGAAGCTTAAGTTAGAATCCTTCAAAAGCAAGGTAATACCAGATAGCGCAAAGTTTGCATACCTCCGTTGCCGGGGGGCAGGGGGCTCTTATAGTCACTTCGTGTACTCGTCCCGAGGCCCTTGTCAGATCGGGTATGATTAGCCTTGTGCTTGTCAATTCGGCCGTCATCCTTTCTGCTGAGACAGAACCGTCACTGCCTAACCGTCTAACTGGAGATGGTGGTGTCAGTGGCGGTGGCAGGTGGCCGTTTAGAATGCTACTGCCAAACGTCAGATCCCAAGTTAGTCAGGCGTGGTGCTCTCGGGCACGGACTTCCCTAGTGTCAGGCATGGTACGACTTGTTTGGTTTTGGTGCCCAGAAGGTGGTGCGAAGTGCTGAGCGAGGCGGTCTTGAGCTCGGAGGTATCTATAGGGCAGGTCAGTTCGGCGAGGTGTATCCCAAACTGTTACAAGGTGGGTCAGTTCGGCGAAGTGTATCCCGAGCTGTTACAAGGTGGGTCAGTTCGGCGAAGTGTATCCCGAGCTATTACAAGGTGGGTCAGTTCGGCGAAGTGTATCCCGAGCTGTTACAAGTTGGGTCAGTTTGGCGAAATGTATCCCGAGCTGTTACAAGGTGAGTCAGTTCGGCAAAGTGTATCCTGAGCTGTTACAAGGGTCAGTTCGGCGAAGTGTGTCCCCTTGTTCCCGTCTAGGCTGGGCCCCTTTTGCCGAGCCGTTGTTTCTGCCACGTGTCACATAATAGAGAGGTTGGGCCAAATCTTCCTTCATCAGATAGAATGTAAAAAAATATAGTAATAAAAAAATTGCATCATCTAGGTGGAGGTAAGAAATTAAACCATTTTGGGTCAAATGGGTCAATCCATGTTACTACAATTAAATAATAAAACTCAGAAATAGATGAAATGTAAAAAAATATAAAAGTTAAAAAAAATGGTGCATTTTTAACATCATATATTCGACATATTAAACAATAATAAGTATGATAAATAAGAAATATTTTTTATTAATAATGGAAATGGAATGTAAAATTTAAAACCAATTGGAAATAAAATTATTTTCCTATTCTCTCTCATTGAGTCTCATATCTATGTTATATTCTCTTATTAAATACTATTTTTAAGATATATTTATCTTATCAGTAAATTCTATTAATTAAATCCACAACATTAATTTTTATAGTAAAAAAATTAACATTTTGAAAAATAATTTGAAAACAAAACCATTTTATTCCCTTTCGGTGATGGGTAAACAATTCAACCATTTGGGGTCAAATGGTTTAATGAAAAATGCCATAATTAAATAATAAAAATTAAAATAAATAAAATAAATATCACAAAAAAAAGAATTGGGCATATCTCTAATATTGTATATTCATTATATAAAACAAAATTAAATATGGAATGTAAGAAGTATTTTTATTAATGAGAAAATGGAATGCTAAATTTAAAATCAACGTAGAAATGAAACGATGTCATTGTCAAACAATAAAATTTGTAAAAATAGAAAATACAAAGAACCACAAAAAGTAAAAAATAGAGAAATTTTTGAGCACATATATCTACTATTATATATTTATAAAAAAAAATATTGGGTACATCTCTAATATTATTCATTCATTTTATTGAACAAAAATAAGTATTATACGTAAAAAATAATTTTATCATTGATGAAAATGTAATACAAAATTTAATGTCACCCTACAAATCAAACTAATTTTCTTTTTGGGTGGTGGGTTAATGGTTTGGGTCAAATGGAATAATCAATGATATAATAGTTAAATAATAAATATTTAAAATGTAATAAAACATACAAGTAATCATATATATATATATATATATATCTAAAACTGATCCGAAAGCAAAATTTTTTCTTATCTAGATGGTGGGTAAATGATCCAACTTTTCAAAGAAACTCATGATGCCATAATTGAATAATAAATATTTTAAAAAACTGAACACAAAATGATAAAGTAGAGAATTGTGCCAAAAACACTTGGGAACATTTCTAATGTTATATACTCATCATATTAAATAAAAATAACTATTAAAATAAAAATTATTTTTATTTATTACAGAAATGGAATAAAAATATAATAATAATAACAATAATTGTTATCATAATTTAAAATTTCCACATGCAATGCACATGCACATTTACTACAAGCATTTAAGTTTATTTTTAATCATATTGTTACTTTTGTTAATATTCGTTCTATTAACTATGATGAGTTAGGATCTCACCTCCACGAGAACTCTACCCACGTCTACACACATAACATTGCAACCACACATGAAGAACACCTCATACTCCCACATAGTATTATGCACGAGTAGATGTTCCTAATGCACAGGGGTAGTGTGTTGCGGGTAGATGTGGGTAAGGTTCCGAAGTCAACTATGATATATCTAAATTTCAAATAATTAATATGAAAAATTGCTCACGTGCAATGTCATGTGCTTAATTACTAGTATACATATTATATGTATGTATGTATGTATGAATATATATTGTATCATTTAAATAATATATAATTATAATTATGTATTATTTTATGATTAATTTATATTTTTTATTTCATTTTTTAATTTTTATTTAGAAAAAATTATAAAATTACCAATTGAGGCCAAAAAATGTTTTTTTCTGGGCAGAAATAGTGGGATTGAGAAATTACCCAAAATGGATGTAAAGATCATCCCAACTATTGAACAACCAAATACAAAATTATGGCCTCCAAAAATTTAGACATATTCTAGTGTAACCCATGACCCAGTGACTGGGTCAATTGGACCAACAACTCAACCACCAAGGTTGAATGGGTTTTGATAAAGTCAATTGTTTTTATTCAAATCCCAAGTTTTTAGAAAATCTGACTTAAAATTGTGACAATGTAACGGTTTAAACGGTTTAACCGTCCAAATTAACCACGGGTTTGAAAATACTGTAGTATTGTAGATTGTTGAAGAAATCTTGTAATGGAACATATGAATTCTAATTTTTCCTCACAAGGCACACCTCACACCGACCTCACAGCACGTATAAGGTGCATCTGGAATACTTTCCCATGAATTAAAAATTTACAAATAGGAGATGTTCAAGGTGCAGGGCTGATATGTCCTGTGAGGTCGGTGTGAGGCGCAGTTTGTGAAGAGCAGATCCTATCACGGAATATACCATGCCTAATCCATGTATGTATATATATACATACGGGCAAATGAACCTACGGTTTTGGTCCAGCACTTTAATCCAAAGACATTTAACTGAGCTAGCCAATCCATGAGATACAAATAATAAAATTAAGGGAGAATGACCGATCAGCCCAGGGTCAGAATTTGTAGGCTCAAAGTACTGTTAGGTAGGTACCAGCTCAGAATTGATGCCAATTCATGGGCGGGCTTTGATGCATAGAATGTGGGTTGTGGTCCTTTTGAATGTTTATAGCTCTGCAGTGTAAATCAGAAATTTGCATTGGGCAAATCTATACTTCTCTGTAAAATTAAAGAATTAGTTTGTTTTTTCTTAAAATTTGAAGCTCATGAAATCTGATCAGATCATTTGACGTCCCTAGGATCAGCTACAACTTAAAAACTTCTGGGAGTACTTAAAGCCACATCCTCCCTTTGTTCTAGCATCAATGTTTGCACCACGTTTAAGCAATTGGCTATCCTTAGCTGCAAAATGGATAGGAGTCAACAATCTTTGCGATTTGGGGCCCCATACAGGTTCATCCAGAGAAAATGTTTATGTTCTTGGGACACCAACTTCGTATTGTGAAAATTTTTCTGTAATTAGGCTCAATTTGGAAGGAGTATAAATACAAATGTATAGAGCGTAAAACCTTGTGTTCTGTATTATTTTGTATATATTTATACCATGCATTTTTTTATATTTATTCTTTCCAACCTAAACCTTAAAGCTCAGTTGAGAATAGACTTGTTCATGGGCAGAATAGCTTGACGGGCCAGCCTGTTTTAAGTCAGATTTGGACATGATTTTAGGCCTACGGGCTTGGGCACGAGTTCGGGCTTAAAATAAAAGGCTTGAACTTTCTCAAAAAAGTCTAGTTCAAACCAAACTTGATAATATATATTATATAATAAAAACATATTTTATTTAATAGCAAACATATATATAGATATGATATTTTTTCTTTGTTCCTTTTATCTTTTTTAAGTATCAGTGAGATCTTTTATTATTTTTTGGGTTTTGAGGGCTTTTAATATAAATAAGATATTTTTTTATTGAATAAAAAAAGAAAAAAATCTATTTTCAAATTTCTGATCCGGTTCAGTCTCGGACCCAGGCTTTAGGCTTTACCTGAGGGCTGGGCTTAGATTAAGACCTAAACCCTATGGTGAGGCCAGTTCAGACTCGGGACTGAATATATTTTATTGATATAGACAAAGTCTGACCCGACCCATAAACAGATTTAGTTGGGAAGAGTGCAAATACAAACAATGTTTAAAATAAAAACAAAACATTACATCAACTGATGTTTGATAATGTTAACATTACGTTGGGGTCACATTCCACCAGGACCACCACAGCGGCAGAAAATATTTGCTCAGCGTTAATCAATACATGTCATCCCTTCATTTTTAAAGATAAGTGGACCATATTCGCCCTCAGAATTCTGAAATTACTGGTAGCCCCCCTCCTCCCCTATAAACCACATTCTGCCTGTTGATTTGTCATCAATCCTTGATCAGGATTCAGTCCACCCCTAAAAATTTAGCAGTTATTTTATAATAAAAGATCATGCTGTAGTGATCACCTCCAAAGGCTAATAGAAAATTTTGTAAAATTCCTTGAGACTTTTTTCTCTTAACTTTTAAATTCTTTCTTTCTTTTTTTAATCAAATTAAACCAAACATAGCCTGAGTGTTCCGAATTTGATTCCATTTCCACCTATTATATAAAGAGTTGTGATTTTTTTAGGACATCCCACTTTTGATAGGGTGCATATCCCTAATGAAACTTGATGATACCCAGGGTAAATTAATTGGGTGATGAAACTTGATGATAGGAGAACGTAGCCACATGAATCCAGCATTAGATAGAAGATTCCCTATATGAAAGGGAAGCTTCACTAAACGAATCTACCTATTTCAGCCTTGTGGTGTAATCCTATGGCCGATTAAGACCTTCCATTTGATAGGAGACCCACTGGGTTGGGATGGTTTTGAGAGGATGAAGTTGGGAGCATATACGTTTCAATTTTTAATCAGCATAATCAGGTCTAACATGACCATACTTGACATATATTGCCTATGACAATAACAACTTAAAGACTAAAATAGTAAGTTGTTTATATGTTGATAAGAGAAGTATTTTTAATAAAAAGTACCTTATATACTATTTATGAAATTTACAAGCATAAAATATAAAAAAAAAATTACAAAGACCTTTATATATTATTAACTATATAATTGATTTTAGAACAGTAAAAATGGGTCCCAACCCAATTATTAACTGTGACAGAAACCACATAACCAAAATCAACATAATCAGTTTGGTCAGTTCAATTCTGTCGGATAGACTCGACCCATTGACAATGATAGTTCGGCATTTTGGTCTGAACATTTTTCATCAAACAGAGGGTGGGCAGAGGGGAATTTGGAGACTCCCTATCAAATTCAGCTAATCCTTTATCCTCAATGAATGACTTGACTAACAAACATCTCCCTATGGATATTGCCAAGCTTACTAATGGTCCTTTTAAGGACCCACATTGTATTTAACCAATAAATTTAGAATTCAACTATGGTTCATTCACTAATAGCTGTACATTATATCCAAACCTAATTAATTGAAGTTTGTTTGTGTTTTACAAAATGTACTTTCACATTTAACAAGATGTACTTATTATCATGTTGAACCAATCACATCTTTTGCTTCACGGATGCAACATAGATTTTGCCAACATCAGTCAAGAGAAACTGATGTTGTATTATGTGCATTTGCAACATCATTCTCTATAATACCGTGTGAGGAATTGGAGCTGTAGACCAAAATTCCAATTATATGTGTTTGGAAGTACCCGATGGTTTTTATGAATTACAATGTCTATAGAATTTCAATTCATACGTTTTGTGAGAATTCAAATCCCTACTTGGGATTTTGCAATTTATATATCCATAATAATTAAATAATTGATTAAGGCAGAAGTAATGAAATTCTCCCTTCCTTGAGTGCTTTACTTTTTTATATTATTTGATTTCTTAGATATAATGTTGAAGACAAAAGAAATGAATTAATTTAAAGAAAATAAAAAAAAAACAATTTAAAGAATTGTTGTTTATTAAAAAGATTATTATCTATTTTTGCACAATTTTAGTAAAAATAATAATTATGCCACATAATTTGATCATATAATATGTACAATGATAATGGTGATAGTCATTTTTATACCTTTAATTCAACAAATTCATATTAGAGAAATCTTGTACAAAATTATATCTATTAAAAATATAGAAGATTAACTATTTAGGGGGGGTGTTAACACGATTATTATTATTATTTTGTTTACTTTGTTATTAAAGTTGCTATATCAGCAATTCAGCATTACACGTTACTAATCTGTCCTTTTGTATTTGAGAATCAAAATAATTAGTTTTATTTTAGAAAATCGTAGGGGTGAGCATGAGACAATTCAATTTGGCTCCATGCTAGATCTTGAAACCTATCCTAACTATAGGGGTCAATTCTAGGTTTTATCATTAATAAAAGTAGATCATTATTATTTCATGTTTGAGATTGGTATGTCTTTTATGTGTTATCCCATAAACCATACATTTATGAGATTTATATGTTAGTTTAAATTGTTCTCAGCCATTAAATAAATTTGGGGAGTCTATCTTGATAAGACTAATATTGATGTATCGTTAAAATGGTGGAGCAACTTATTTCAGTTGCTAAGGATAAGCCAAGGTTTAGTTAGTAGGTGTTTATAAGAAATACTGAACATGGATAAATTTCTAATTATTCCTTGAACCTTGGAGATAAATGGACATAATTGAAAAGTTACACTTAACTCATTATTTGATAATACTATCAAACTAGGTTACTAGACTAAGCTACTTTAATATGCCAATTAGCGAGATCTTCAAGGGTTACATACATGGGTATGCTGGAGTAGTTTGGAGCACTACTTAATTAGGTAATCATTGTATAAGATCAGCCCCTTTGTTAGACAAAGTAAATAGCAAGGTTTACATTTTCTTTTATGGAAACCTAAAACTACTAACAATGGATTTCAATATATTTTTTTTACAAAATGTATTTATATTTATAATATGTTATTTTATAAAAAAAATTTATAAAAGGTTTTTAATCTAAGGATCCATTTGAGCAAAGGGTGTGGCTTTGCATTTAGTAGTTAGAGAAAATATCGTTTCCTATACATAGTGTTTGATCATTTTGAGCTGAGAGGTTAAGAGCAAAATATCATTAAGAGCTGATATTCAATGGACTTTTATCTTATATTAATCCATTGTCATTGGGCTTCATAGGGTGGCTGAAAACCAAGAACCACTTACACTTAAGTGTTGGGTATGCCTAATTTGGTTGGCTTAAGGGTTCACTAGGTTTACCTAGTGAATTCAGCCCATGTGTTTCCATGCATGGTTTGAACCCATATGGATTGATATGAGAACTTTGTAAGTCTCACATCATACATTATTTAGGCCTAATTGACTCGCAACTAGGGATGGATTTGAGTCGAGCCAAGTCGAATAGCTAGTTATTCGAGTTCGGCTCGCCAAGGTAGTACAAGGCTCGAGCTCGAGCTCAAACTTGGTTCAAGCTAGAACATTGAGCTCGAGCTCGACTTGAGAAAAATGTTTAATAAAAATAAAAACAATTATATATAAAAAATATTTTTATTTAACATTTAAAAATTAAGAATTATAATAATTAGCATTGCCTAGCAAGACTACTATTGGAGGAGAAAACTACTATTCCCCTTTAATACAATTTTGGCTAGCAAGAAAATGAGATATGCTAACAAAATCTCTATCGGCAAAAGCAAAAAACTACTTAATAGAAGCACCTTTGTTCAACAACTATCTCATAGAAGACTGGCCAAATTTCACTTGGGGGAATTGTGATTAGGGCTGTTCACGAGTCGGGCTGGGTCGGTTTACTGGGGTTTTTCCAACCGACCCGACCTGGTCGGGTTACCTGAGATGGAAACCAAAACCGACCCATTGTTAAGCAAAACCGACCTGGTCGGTTTGAGTTGGGTTGGGTCGGTTTCGGTTTTTATCCTATACAAAAAGGAAATATCTATTCTGAAAACTAAAAACTGAAGTTTTTAAGATATTTTCTGAAAATATATTTAAAAAGTTAGAATTAGAATAGAAGACAAAAGTCATCAAGAAAATAGAAAGTCAAACTATTTATAGAAAGAAGGCTGAAATTTGGTGTAAAAGACTATAGAAACTAGGATAGAGACAACTTAGTTAAATAGGAACTAGAAGACTAGGTTAGGTTGTAATTAGGAATTAGGATAGAGGCAACTTAGTTAAGTAGGAACTAAGTCGGTTTGGTTCGGGTCGTTTCGGTTTTCACACATGAAAACCAAAACCAATCCGAAGCATCGGTTTATGAATTTGTACAACTCGAAACCGATCGGTGCTTATGAAAACCCGACCAACTCGGGTTGGGTTGGTCCGAGTTGGTCGGTTTGGTCGGGTTGGGCCTTCTTATGAATAGCCCTAATTGTGATCGAGTTCAAACGCTTCATAATTACTTTGCGGTCGGAGAAAACCAAAGCATGATCTTCTCTCATAGATTTCACTAATTGTAGACCTTTCAAGATGACTTGGGCTTCGACAAAAAGGGCAAATCTTGGAGTCAACGCAATTAAGGAAGCAACAAAAAAGACAGAGTGGTCATTCAAGAATGGAATACCAGCACCTACATAGACATTATTTAAAGGAACCATCCACCTGAACCTTGGAAAACCGTGCATGATGATCTTTGGGCCAACAAATTAAATTATTGGGGCCAATCTTGCAGGTGAAGTCTGTGTATTCTGGGTCCTCCAGATTTTGCATCCTAGATAATAAGTTGTTCACCCTTGCAATAGAAAAGATTGTTGGGAATTGGGGTCACTAAAACTTGGAGGAGAAGTTCTGAGGCGCATATGAAGATATTGTTTTTAGAATGTTATTTGTCCCCATTC
Organism: Nelumbo lutea; assembly: GCF_056320005.1. Lineage (NCBI taxonomy): Eukaryota > Viridiplantae > Streptophyta > Magnoliopsida > Proteales > Nelumbonaceae > Nelumbo > Nelumbo lutea. The sequence continues at coordinate 16,251,447 of NC_142684.1, read as the reverse complement.
AATTCCACTAAGTTTGTTATTGGGTTACAGGCAAATTCCTTCCTAGGATACAACAGAGCCTTGGGCAAGAATCTACAACCAGCAAAGTTAAAGAATTTTCGAAAAAAAACTTCTATGAGATAGTAGCAGATCAGACTAAGAGAAACAAGAGTGGTTTTCGAAACTTGTGTGTGCAAATGCTTAATTCCACTCCTTAAATAATTTTTGAAGAGTCATGGAGTAGAGAAAGGTGTTGGTTCAGAAAAAGACTCCTTGAACAGTCACAATCTGTTAAAAGGTAGTTAATAGTTAATGACCATTAACTTTAAATGGTGCCGTTTGCTCATGCCTAATCGAATCATGACCGTTGATGTTTCAATGGTCAGATTTGCACCCAAAGTCAAAGATGTCCGTCGTGAGCCACACGAGTACGAATAAAGTGCGCCTCATTGTGCTGCACACACATGCGTGTGTGTTGCATGGTAGCAAATCTCCATACTCTCCTCTTTATATCTAAGGAGTATAAATAAGCTCCTATTTAAAAACCCAAAGCAAGTCTTGTAATTTTCCAATGTAGGACAAGTTAAAAACTAGTTTTAGTAAGAGAGAAAACTATTTTTCAAGACATGCGTGCAGGTGTGTTTTTCATGTAATTGATCAATCAAACCCCATTGGATTTGATTTCTAGTGAGATTAAAATCCAACAAGGATTGGATTAGGCATTTTTTCCATTGTGAAAAAATTCATTCATGTTGTTCCATACTTGCCAAGCAATCATAAAAGAGGTCAATACAAAATTTTTGTTTATCAGGATTAAAGAGAGAAGAGTACTTACTTAACCTAATGAGTAAGAAGGTTACAATGACACCAAAATCAAGATTAAAATGTAAATCCAACTGAGAGCCTAGCCAAATTGGACTAGAAAAATCACAAAAGAATAAAGCATGCTTAATGGTCAATACAAAATAAAGCATGCTTAATGCTTATGGAGAATTCTCCACATCTAATTAAGAAACCACTTGGTAATGGGCCTAAGCCCATTAACTAGTTAGACTGGTCACACCATAACTTAAGTTGTCATGTATATTGGGTCGAATATGGATATGGGTTTGTATATGAATCTCTCTAATTACTAATGTAATTAGAAGAAGTCTAACCAAATTAGTGTTGGATAGTCTTAATCACTTTAGAATTAACAAGTTTATATATATGAAGGAAGTAGACATCAATGCACACCTTTTTTCCACATTATTTTCACACATTGGTTTCTATTCTCTAGCACCCCAAAACCCTAATTTGACCTGGCCTCGAGGAACCCATTTTCCTCTAATTTTCTGATGTGCTTTTCTTACAAAAACTCAAAGACTCAAAATCATTCGCAGCTGCATATAATCCAAGCTAGTTGGAGTGCAATTTGGTCCTAATTTTGTTGCAAGATTAAGCTTCTGGTATAACTACACCATCTTCAGTTTGGAGGTCGGTTTGGGCTTGAATTTTGGCTGTGAATAATCACTCTGGGAGTTGCATTATGTGGTCTCTATATAAGGTATGCTTAGTTCAATTATTGAAAAAAAAAATGGATCATTATAGGGCTGGGTCAATCTTATGAGAATTGGATTCTTCAATGAGAATTCAATTCTCACATGCTTAGACTGTGAAAAGTTTTAAATTCCAACCTTGGAACCTTGCAAAGGTTCGACCTTCATGGAGTTTTTTACAGTCCAAAAGAACGTACCTTGTCAAGAATCCTTCCAATGTTGAAAATTATTTTGTACATTATTTTAATTAATTTGAAGAAACATTATTAATTGGCTTAAGTAGCCTAATGGTCAAGTTAGGCTATGATTATTGTAACATGATGGGTACTTGGGTTCAAACCCTTACAATCGCAATGTATTTTGACAAATTTTATGATCTACGAAACACAATATCAATTATCAGATTGAAAATTTGTTCTGTAAACTAGAAACCCAAGAACACAGCTTCCTAAGAAAAAAAGAAACCCAAGATTCTTTTTTTTTTTTTTTTTTTTAATTTCAGTTTTGGAAACAAAAGATATAACCAAGAACATATGTTTTCATTTTGTTTTTTTAAGAATCATTTTAGTTGATTTTTATAGATTTTTAAACTCACAACAGAAACAATTCAAATCGAAGAATACCCCCCTTAATTTGTATAATTTAATAAACAATTTTCAAGATTCAACTATGATGCTGGATTTTCATACAAGTGGCAACCAACCAATCAGATGGATTTTCATCAAAATTGATGGGATTTTGATTTCTCAAAGCCTTTCCAGTATCATGTCTTTCTGCAGGCATAATAGATTTTTCCTTTCATACCAATTATTCCTGACCGGCCGAAACAATTATCACGTGTCATCCAAACCAAAACCTTCCATTACATTAGAGTTTTTTCCCCCTTTTAAGCCTAATGAGGCAAGTTCATTCGTTCAGCTGCTCAGCAAAGAATCTTTTTTGTGTTTGAGTTGAGGGAAAGGAAGGATTTGTATAGATTTTCATACATCTCCCTTCCTTTCACTACCTTTTCCTTCAAACCAAACAAAGCTATGAATACAAGCGTTCTAGAGCAGGATTGCAAGGATCCCAGGGATAGAGTTGGACGGGCTACAATATGAGCCACTCCATTCACTGAGCATTTGGGGATAATATGATGAATACTACGCCAGAGAGGATTGGCATTTCTAAAAGAGCATCCCCCTCCACGATCAAAAGTTAGAGCATCCCATCTGCAACGCAAACTTCAAACCTGAGATAACTTGTGCCTCAACAACGAAAATCGCAGGAATCCTGATGGCCCAACCAAAACAAAAGCTCTCATTTTGAGAAGTCTGTTGATTGTTGATGTCGTTCCATCAAAGTTTGACTTCAAAGGCTAAGTGGACGCTGCCAATGGGCTGAATTAGGTTGTTCTGATAGAATTGGCATTGACTTGGCACCAGTGCGCCTCACAACACATCCCAACCATGCATTGGGAACATCTCCCCATGACACAGAAGATGTTCCCCATCCACAGTTGGGATGTGCTGTGGGGCCTCGGTTCGCACTACAACTTCATCACTTGCCATTAACTATTTGCCACTAAATAAGTCTTCTTTCACCTTCTTCCACCAATCAACTCACTCAAAGGCAAGCCAGTCCCCACTTTCAGAGACCATAGGCCACCACCAATAGCACCCTACTTTAGGGGTGACTATGGGCTGGGTTGGGCCTGATTCTGTGCTTATGTCTGTCTTCTATATATATATATAACAAGGCATAGAAAATTCCTTCTTTCTTATTTGGGTTCTTAAATCATCAGTCTTTTGTCAAAATTCATGGGTGGGTTTTGATTGGTCAAAACTCTTCCTATACCATATCTTTTCTGCATCATAGATTTTTCCCTCCTAAAATCCATCCTATGCCAACTGTAATAAACCATCTATCCATCATTTTTACTTTAGTCAAGAATCTTGTAACAAGCATGAATCACAATCATCATCATCAATCTATTCTATTTAATGCCATATCCATTATTAAATTATAAGCACTTAAATCATTTCTTACTACTTCAACCCACATGCTATTCTTGGAACAAGCATAATCTATAATATGACACGACTTAACATTAAGGTGAGTCATAGCACCAGAATTCTCAGAAAGTACGGGTTGGTGTTAAAAGGCCCCATAGGATTAGATTAACTTTATTGATATTTTGGTATTTTTTAAAGATAAAAGTAATTAAAAGACATTTAGAACTCACTTGTCATTAATTGCAAAAGATTTTGGGAATTTGATTTTATTATTAATAGAACCAGAGTTAGATTATAATATGGAAAATATATGATATCTGAAAAATATTTGACCAATAAATTAGAATGATAAACGTGGTAGTGAATCAAGTGTTATTTATCAAAATTTATGGATGGGTTGATTAGTCAAAACTCTTTCCATATCATATCTTTCCTGCATCATAGATTCTCCCTACCAAAAATGAGTGGCATAATGCATAGAACATATTTGTATAATATAGGTTAAGGGGGTGTTAGGGGGGCATGCACCTGTGTAAGTAAAGATGAAATACAAAAATAAGTTACTCTAATTTAAGGAGTGTTTGTCCATATGATTGATTTTAACTTTGAAAAAAAAATATAACTATTACATGGGTAAAAGCAATACAATTTTGTTGATGCGACAATTATTTTTGTTTTCAAAAACAAAATCAACCATGTTGTTAAACACCCCTTAACTTTTTATGATGTCATCAAAACGAAGGCAACTATCCATTTTATAACAATATAGATACAAGGGCTATTTGTTTTAGTTGTTTATTTAATAAGCATTTTATACTTTTTTTCATCTTTTAATAGCGTGCATCAAAACCAAGGCAACTATCCACTTTATAATAATATAGATACAGGGGCTATTTGGTTCAGTTGTTTATTTTCTTCTTGAAGAAAACAAGAAAATAATTGAAATGTGTGTTGATGATGATGAGACACTTTTAAATGCTATTAGGTGCCACATAAGATGAATAATGAGATGCGATGGATACATAAAGAAATAAATTTCTCCCAACATATGGCTTCACACAAATCAATACACATATTTATTTAATAAGTGATTTAACTAATAAGCAGAGTTTGAGAGGAAATGCCTATAGCACTGAACTGGTGCCATTTTTGAGATAAATGGCAAGGGAACCAAATACCATCATGGTTTACGATAGATATGTATATTAATATATATGGATTATAAATAGGATATGGGTGTTTAGTTTTCTTGGCAGGACTACTAGCTTTGCATTGGCAGGACCACTGTGTGAATCGGAGGAATTAATGGTCCAAAATATGAAACCTAAAGGCCGAAATGGTCCTTGAGCTGGGCCAAGGCTTATAACCTCTGCCTATACGGGTCAAAAGCCTAGCCCATTATTGTTAATTTTTTTTTTTTGGGCTAGTACACTTGGACTCCATGGTTACACAACAGGGGTAGATCATCCCCTAATCCTAAGGGTGGCAATGGTGTGGGTTTAAGGAGGGTTTTACAAATTCTAGGTCTTATCCTGCCTTTTTAGACTTCCCAACATGTACCCTTTTCAAAACTGGGTTGGTTTTCAAGATCCAAACTATTCTTGCACATGAAAATGCAAACTCTCCCTGCCCCTACCCTCCCCGCATTTGAGGGTGGGAAGGTTGGGTGTATAACCCATATCTAATTTTTTATTATTTCTTATAAATAAGTAAAATAACATGAACAAGCATTAAATTTTCTAATTATTTGATTAAAACATATAGAAAACACGTAAACCATCAAATATACTTCATATATATTAAATTCAACACCTAATGCATAAGTTCACATACCTTCCAACAATATGTGAGTTGGGGAGGGTCAGGTTTAGACTAATATTGTGCCCTACCCATACCCAGGTTGTAAAATTAATCCCAAAATCCATACCCATCTGAAAATATGTTTTTTAATAAAAAAAAAAACATACTCCATTCAGGCAGGTAGGGGTGGGTACCCATTAAGTAGGGTAGAAATTGGCATACATCCCTACACAATCCAACATAAATCCATTACAAATGGAGCAGGTCTAGCCTAATTGGTCCAATGTAATAGTCTTATTAATCCGTCCAAATTGATTTTGATTTGAACGGGGTCAATATAAAACCGGTCCATACTTGATTATAGTTTGTGCACAGGCTGGGCCAAGTCCCTCTCTCTAGTCTCTTCATCTGGTTGAATGGGAGAAAGGTTTACGCTGGAGTTCCTTTGGATCGAGTTCGGGCCGACCCAAAACCCATGCCGAAACCAACCCGTTGACACTCCTGATAATCGGCCGGGGTCCACCATTGCGTGAGTTCCACTTTCACAACAAGAATCACTAGTCACTACGACTGATGATCAATCATGGGAACTGCCGGACTGGATTTGTTTTAAAATTCAGAAAAAAAAATCAAAATCTGTTGCAAGCTAAGGAGATCCCATGGAGCTAATACATAATTTTGAAAATCAAAGGTTTAAAACTCTTAATGAGGTGGGTCCTGGTTCTCTACACATTTGACACGTGGACTCAGATGGTAACTCACATGTCCAGCTCATCTCTCTTGTTTTCTTTGTCCTAATAATATACGATACTAGTCAAAATCAAGCGGTCCAAATCTTTATCCAACCCAAAAAGTTGACTTTTGGGAAGAGATGTTGCGTTCAGTGTTCACACCGGGGGACCACCCCCCAAACTTGGCAAATTGTTTGGAATCAAATCTTTAGAAAAATAGCTTTCAGTTCGGCGTTCACACTTCACACACACCGAAAAATAGAAAAACAAAAGCTAAAAAAAAAATGAATAAAGAATTCTAGTCTCCGCGTTGAAGTACGCGCTTTACCCAAACCTAGCAACAAAAGAATCAAACTTGGTTTCAAATACGTAAGAAGCCCTTTCCTTGTATTCCAAAACTACCCTCCCTCTTTCCCTTCTACTTTCATCTTTGGACTTTCTAATTATTGCACTTATTTGTCCCTACCAAATGTGACAAATTGTAGAATGGGGTTTGATTTGGGATGCAACTTGGGCTGGGTTTTGCTTTGGGCCTTGGCCAACTTGACCTAATTCAACTCTAATTTTTTTATATATAGATATGTTATAAATATCTACGTATGTGTGCATTATCTATATATATATATATATATTTATGATTATATTAATAAATTATAGTCTAAAGACAATTTTATTTAATATTATATAAATATAATATTCCTAAAACACCATAACCTGTGTATATAATAACATTAAAATTAGTTAACCTTAATTTATCAATTTTAAGTTTGAGAAACTACCAACATTTTAGCAAAATGAAGTAAAAAAACCAGGCCAACCTGAACCCACCCAACCTGAAAAATTTGGGTGGGGGCTCAACTACTTGAATTGGGTTATGAGTGGAGCTCAATTTAGCCTAAACTGACCTGACTTGCACCCTTAGGTTTGAATCATTGATGGGTATAGTGCATGGTGAACAAAGGTGAGAAGTTAATCAACAACTTCAAATGTTGAGGTCATGAGCCACCAGTCTGTTAATTGAGAATTATGGAATGAGAAAAGATGCCAACTTGCCAAGGTTAGGATTTGAGATTAATGTCACTTTTCTATCTTTTACAAAAGCAAAAGGTTGTTCATTGGTTGAACGATTTGAACCAACTACAGCATGCATGCACCATGTGTATATAATAGGAAAGTTAGGGAAGACCATCATAGTCTACTTGAATTCTCTCCCTCTCTCTCTCCCCCCTGAGGCAAAAACAACAAAAATCAAGAATGGTGCCAAAGAAATCTGAGATGGCAATATAGTAAGCATGTTCATCTTCTACTTATAACTATATTTGGAATGCAGGCTAGTCAATGGTTGTTGTAACTTGTAACAAGATGAATACAAAAGGAATTAAGTGGGCATTAATTGAATGGCACCCACCTTTGGCATGCTAACTACCAACTTAACAAGGTGACATATTCAACATTGCTCACAACACCTAGACCACTTTTAGCTAGCCGTGATGGTTTGGGTACACCAAAACCATGTATAGAAAGGGCAAGTGCAGCTGTGCAGGTGAAGTACAATCTAAGGAATATTATTGAGGGAGACGGATTAAGAAATGACAAAGCCATTGATTTAATACTTTCAGGAGGCAATGGTTAATAATAAAGATGATAATATAAAGTATTAAGGTTGTAGGCCTTGATCATGGTAGTTGCTATGGACCATGGAGAAGGGTGATGGTGATCGGATCGCCCACGTTCCTGTTAGATAACATCTCAGACAGAGGGATGCTGAGATTGGTAGACCAATCTGTAAGATAGACTAAGTTAGAGCATCCGGGGCATGGATTCAGGTTGGGCACTTTGATGTTTAAGTTAGTTGAGGCGTACCTTATAAAGGAATCGAGGGGCCATTATATAGGCTTTGGGGCCCAGGCAAATAGTCCAACGTACAACTGGGGTAGGTGTTAGTTTGGAATTGATGCCAATTTACAAGTGGGTGTGGGTGCATAGAATGTAAATTTTTGAAATTGAAAAATCTGCATTAGGACTGTCTGTACTTTTCGATATTTTTATATACTTTTTCAATTCAATTAGCTTGTAGTAAGTAAACATAATATTAATGCCTTTTGAGATTCTGAAACTGTGAGATGTATTAATTATTTCAGTTTATTATAAAATCAAATCAAGATTCTTATCGGATGCTCTAATAATTTATGTTTGAGGTTAGAATGTTTATTCTAGACTTTACAAATATTGTTACTTTGTTTTATGATACAAATCAGTGGAATTGAATAAGAAAGCTTATTTATGTTTATGTATTTCTCAGGTTGTGTTTTGCAGCATTGCTGTTTCTACTAAAATGTTTTAAGTTGAAACAAACATATACCTTAAAATGCATGGAAAGCCTGTTTGTAGAAACATCAAACGGGGTAAAATCTAGTCATTCTAACTGCAGTATTGACTCTCTAATGTGATGTGACAACATCTCTCACCAATTTATATCGTTTAACCCAAAAATTATGGGTAGAAACAAACATGGTACCAAGCATAACCTTATTCATTAATTTTTTGGGTTAGTTAATACTTAATACGTATTTGTAGCTTTGCATAAACAAAAATTTGTACAAAACGGATCATTGACTCAATTGTGTAACAAGGCCGCCGTAGTTGTGATTTTGCATAGAGTTGCTTAAGTACTAGACCATCCCTTTTGATCAGAAGGGCTAAAATACCCTCGCTCCCGTGGGTAATATATGAAAAAAAATCCCTTTTATGCAATAAGATTATGGAGTAACTCGTATCCTGAGATTTCTTGATTTCTTCTTTCCTTCTCTCTTCATTCTCTCCTCTCTCTCTCTCTCTCTCTCTCTCTCTCTCTTTCTCTTTTAACTTTTTCTTCTACTTAATGTATGTATAATTTAGTTTTTTTTAAGGCAAAACATCATATTTTCATTCAATTATGAAACTTGTATGAATATAAAGTAGTGGTCATAGTACTAAGCAATAAAGTACAAAAACATTGTATGAAAATAGAGAAGTGGTAACAATATCAAAGAAGAATACAAGTCTTTAAATAGAACAAAATATTCACAGTGGATAAAGGAGAAAATAAAGAAACTTATGCAACAGACAAAAGGTGAGGCAAAATCACCAACAGAAGAAATAAATGAGAGCATCTCCAACCACCGAATGAGAGGGATAAATACAGTAGCAATTTGTCATAACTTTAACCATCCGGAACTATAACCACCAGAACTTTAACGAACTAGATATAATTAGAACTTTAAAAGTCTAGAACCATAACCACTGGAACTGTTATCGTTGAAAGTGGAACCAACTATAACTTTAATCACTTGAAACTATTATCGTCAGAAGTGGAATCAACTGGAACATTAACCACCCGAAACTAAAACTGTCGGAACTATTGTCACCAGATTTAGAATTATTATCGTCGGAAGTGGAACCAACTGGAATGTTAACCACCCAAAATTGTAATCACTAGATTTGTTATCATTGGAACTGGATCGACCCGGAACTATAAGTGAAACCAACTAAATAGTTTTAAGTTTACTGTTTAGTTATCAAAAATTAGATTAAAAAAAAAAACTAATATGGGTCTTGCATTTTTGTAATTGACAATTTATTCTGACCTATTTTATTTGAAATCCACTATTAATTTATGTTTTTTTTTTAATTTGATTTAAGATATTAACGAGATCTTATTGGTAAACAAAAACCCACTTTATTTGGTATTTACTATTTATCTAATAAATCCATTTTAAGTTATTTATTTTTAAAAAGTTAAATTAGATTGCTTCTTAAAGGTTAAATCAAGTTTGTAATTAACAAAGTATTTTCTTTAAAAAAAAAACATTTAAAAATAAACGTGGGCTTATGTTAATCTTTTAATGAGTCCCATCATTTGTATTTAATAGACTATGAATAAACATGTGTTAAGCTAATAAATAATTATCTACTGAGAATGTTTAGGAGTGAAACTACCCACTTTTTCAATCCTATTTCTTGAATTAATAGGATGGCACGTGTTTGAATGGTGGTAGTGGGTTATGGGCTTTAGCAACAACTTCTCAAAAAATGCCACATGTCTAGCTTTCCAAAAAAATGAGAAGGCCACATGTTTGAATGGTGGGGGTTGTAGCCTGGTAGTGGGTTATGGGCTTTAGCAAGAATTTTTCAAAAATTGCCACATGTCTTGCTTTCCAGAAAATGAGAAGGCCACTTGTCTGAATGGTAGTAGGGTTGTGGGCTTTAACAACAACTTCTCAAAAATGCTACGTGTTTAGATTTCCAGAAAAATGAGAAGACCACGTGTCTGTATGGTGGGGGGTTGTAGCTAGGGGTGTCAATTGAATTGGATTTGGTGTAATCCGATCCCGTCCAATGTGAGTCCATTCTAAATGGACTAGGTCTAATCCAATCCAATGAATGTTTTGGACCAATTTGGATCGGTCCAATTCAATGTCTAGACCATCCAATCTATTCAAATTCATTTTAATTTAGATTGCTTTCAACCCAAACCCGGTCCAATGACACATGTATTCTTATCTTATATCAATGGACTAGATACTGATCACTAAATCCAGCCCAATCCAATATAATTTGTTATGGACGGACCATGTCCAATCCAATATATCTTGTTGGTTCATCCAATTCGTCCAAATTGATTTTGGACTGGACGGGGTCCAATCCAAAACCGATCCATTGATACCCTTAGCTATAGCTTGAAGATCTTTCTTTAATATATATATATATATATATATATTACCCGCAAAAACACTACCCACAAGAAATTGTTGCGCATCTGGAACGGGCTCAGATCTGCTACCTACTACTTATTCCCACATCTCTACCCACAACATAACAGTTGTGCATTGAGAATATCTCCCTTTTCATTCATAGGGAGATGTTACCAATACACAACAGCATTGTTCAATGAGTATAGATGTGGGAACAAGTAGTGGGTAGCAGATCTGAAGGCATCTAGAGCCAAGGTTCAAAATATTGATACGTTTCTATGTATCGGTAGAAGTGTATCGATGCTTAGATATATATGGAAATATATTATTTTTTTAGTTTTATTTTTCAAAATTTGGTTTTTGAAGAATTAAATACATGTATTTTTATTAAAAAAGAATGGGCCCCAAGACATCTAGAAACAGACATATCGTATTGGAATTTTGAACCTTATTTGGAACATCTCCACAAGACACTGAAATGTTCACAATGTGTGGCTGTAATGTCTTATGGGTAGCATTGAGGGTGGTAGATCGAGAGTATGCAGATACCATATGTTTGGTCATGTCAATAAAAACAAATAAACAAAATTTAAAATTACTATTTTTTCCATCACCATGTTCTAATTCACTTCTTCTTGAAACATTATCCAATTACTGCTTGTACTCTTAAGCTCTCATTTATTGAAATAAAATAAAGATGCATAGATATAGTTAATTGGCTATAAATTGACTAAAGAAAGGCAAATGCTAGTATGTAAAAAACAACGTAGACTTTATACTATGAGAATGAGAATGAATTGTGACCACACAACTCCCCTCCCCATGTATTAGAATATGCGTCGCTTTGACCCTGGGTCTCACTTTTTGATTTCAGCTTTCATGAATGAGCTTTTCCTATACCCCATGATTCTCACAAGCTAGTATAATCCTTAAAAAAATCCAAAATACTGGAAACAATGAAAATTGTCAGAACAATTTTCCATCTTCATTCCCATATCATATGATTTCCATGTATTAGCATTTGCCTTTTCTTTTTTTACTTTCAGTTTGGAAGGAGTACAAATGTAAATTTGTAGAGAGCAAAACCTTATATTTTGTATTATTTTGTATGTAATTGCTCTGTATGTATTTGTATTTGTATTCCTTTCAAACTGAGTATAGAAAATGAACAATAAAAAGGGTGACAAAAAACCTAAAAAAGTACAAAAGAATACAATATTTGATAAATGATTTAGAGATTTAAAATGAAAAAAAATAGTACAAAGATTTGACCTATAATGTGAATGTGACATGTGTGGAAAATGAAAGAGAAAAGTGAAGAATTCATCTTAAATTGATGGTATAGAGTAAGACTTGAGTAATCTAGTTCCAAACTTAATTGTGTTGTAAAGTTTCATTTAACTTATTGTGTATAAGAGTTTTAATTATGTTAATGATTAATGACCTCCTTTTAGAATTAAGTATGTATTATTGACCATTTGAGACTTTATCAAATCCCATTGATCTGAAGACTTTATACAGATATTTAATTTTTTTTTCTCAAGAAACATAGAATAGTATTTAAAAACATTTCACTTGGCTTTTGAAATACTCAATTTCAAAACATTAATTGTTTTTTTCTGATGTGTCGATTGGCTCAAAGTTGTTCCATTGTGTGTGAGACGAAACTGTCATATATATGGTGGCTTGCCAAATTGTGTACATAGATGATATTTCATAATAGTTTGACACATTGCAATGTAGTGATTCATAAAACTGCCATAAATGCAAATATTTCCTTGCTATACTCAGTGTGTTGCATTTCATGTCTTCTTTAATTCAAATCTAAGTTTGATAAATCAAATGACACCTTATATTATATTCTTAATAAATACAATGAGTAGTGATTGTTGAAAATAAATAAAACAAATAAACCATGGTATGTTTTTAAAAAAGAAGTTAAAACTTAAAAACATAAGCCCCTTCGTCTCATCTCATTTAGAATTCAATTTGGCATTGGATATAGCTGATGTCAACTCAACTATATATGAAATAGAAAATAGTTTTCTACCCACTGTCATGAGAAGAAAATATGTTGCAATTTTCATGTGTTGATGTTTAAGTCTTATTCATTGATCAATATGATGTTTTGCTTGAGACTGAGGCTACAAAATGTGCAGTGGGTTTTACAATTAATAATTCTTTTTTCAATAAATAATTACGTGTAGACGTGGCAATTGGGTTGGGTGAGTTGGGTTCGGGTTGGGTCAAGATACTTTGGGTTGATTTTTGAGTCGGGTTATTAAATGCTAGACCTTAACCTTAATGTTCGGGTTAGGGTTGACCCATGGGCCAATTCGGGTCATCCTAAAAAATAATTGAAATTTAAAAAAAATAAAGAAAAACTACATGAAAAATGCCAAAATTAAAGGAATTAACCTTCCAAGTATAAAATAAAAAGCTTGAACATTTAACGATTTAAACAGTAAGCAATAAAGAGTAAAGACTAGATAAAAAAAAAAAATAAAGAGTGGAAACTTCCAACAATGCATAAATAGTCTCAATTAGACTTGACAATCGGGTCAGCGGATTGACTCATGACCTAACCCAACCCAATTTTTTTCGGGGTGAATCGAATCGAGTCGGGTCATTCTCACATTCAGGTATCTAAATAGAAGACCCTAACCCTGTTTTTTCGGATTAGATCAACTTTTTGCTAGACCTACATGTAGTAATTTGTTTCGATTAGCTAGCTACCAAAGTAAATCAACATTGAAAGTATTTGGCTACACTAATCTTGTTCCAACATTTTGCCTTTTCTTTGTCAAATTGTAACTCCTTTTGAATCATTTAGACCGTCAAAACTAAATTTAAAAGTTCATGTGATAATTAACTATAATATTATTAAATGGATTTGACAAAACCATCAACAAGATATTAAATTATGATGTTATTAATTGGATTTTGTTTGTACGTATGTCCCTACTATGGTTTATCACTCCCAATATTATTTTCTAATTAAAAAAACAATCACAATCATATTTAATTACTTGTGCCCATATCCATGTTAATACTTTTAATGTCCATTGCATCTCATGTCTCCACATTTTTAAATATCTCCAAGGCACCCAAGATATTCAGAGTGAATTACATCAATGAAAGGTTTGTCACACAAACTTTCCTTTGATAGAAAAATAATTAAGAGAAAAACATAAAGATGAGGGAAGGTTCTTAGAGCTAGCGCAATTTAATTTTCACTTGTATAAATGCATAAGAGTGAAAATAGGTTGAGTGTAAATTCTGGTTTGATTGTCTTATTTGTTTGTGAGAAGGAAAATAGGAAGTAAAATGAAGTGGTCCCCATTTTATTTGAAAGAGAATAGAGATGGGAGGAGGATTATTTGTTTGGGAGTAGTGCTGTAGGAAGAAAGATAGTGTGACCCCCACTTAATAATATGACAGAAATGAAAATTTTACATCAAGTAGAATGCAAATAATAATTATAAATAAATAGATGCAAAACTGAACCAGGTGCAAATTAAAATTTATATCTGATTCAGATTTACACCGCAAACAAACGGAATCTTGGAATTTTACTGAAATTTCTTAAGAACTATCCCTCAATTTTCTTTTTCTCCTTTATTTTTTTTTTTCCATATCAAACACACCATTAAGGTAACATTGGAGGAGAAGACACACATATATATATCCATATGTTTGATAATTGATAAGGTACAAAAAATGCCAATGCCATTAATTGAGTCCCATCACAATAGAGGACATGTCCCGTCTTTCCTAGAAACCCACTTGTAAAGGTACTTTTATCAATATATATATATATATATATATATATATATGGAATGATGGAATCCTCCATGATAATGACCATTAATTTTTACAATGGGAATGACACTCAACATTCTTTACTATGGAATGATGTTAAAGCACTCAACATCATGAGTGCTTTAACACTCTACATATAATTAATTTTCTAGAGAATTGCACCTCAACATAGTTATTCATCAAAGCATTCTTTACTACAAGACAACAAGCAATAAATTACTTGATATGTTAAGTATTTTTATCTACTTTCTTCTTTAGAAACCGTGACTTCTTTCTTCTAAATAATTTAATTCATTTCAAAATTTTCAATTCCCAAAACCCATATCCCTGGTTGGCTACCAACAGAAAAAGGATTAAGCATCAAGCAATCTCACTGATTGCTGGGCATGGTCTTAGATATATAAAGCATGGTTGATGCATTTACTTTTGTATGTGCAAAGCTGACCATAGTTTTAGATACAAGAAGAAGAGATACAATGATAGTAATGAATTGAAAATGACATTAATTATTTTCTTCTTTAGCTCTAGGTGGTGTTTGGTAACGTGTATATATTGTGGAAAGTATCGTTTTGGTTATATCCACAATAAGATACGTCGTTCTGTTATGTGTGGACAATCTCTACCCACAAAATAGTGTGGATGGGGATGAGCCACATCCCAATTTATTGTCTATAGTATTTTCTCGTGAATGGTCTATACTATGGTGTTGACAGTTTGTGGGAAGGTTTCAGTGTAATTCACATGCGTTACATCGGTCCAATTATTCTCATTTTATTTAATCTTTTAATAATTTTTAATTTTTTAATTTTTAATATTTTATCAATAAAATAATAATTTTTAATGTTAATTCTAACACAAATCCGGTAGTTCTCCTTCTCAACTCTTTTTTTATTTAAATATTAAAAATTTTAATATTTTATTAATAAAATAATATTTAAAATATTAATTTTTTACTTTTTAAATATTTAAAATCATATTTTTTTATTATTTAAAAAATGCAATTGTTGTCTACATATTGATGCCTTTTTTTCAAATTATTTACCATATGAAATGCAAAAATTAGACATTTATGATTGATTGTATAAATCTCTCATAAAATGCATATGAGATATATGAAATCAAAAAGTGTTGTGGACTATGATGTGGTGTGGTGTGGACCAGTCCACACCCACCAAATTTTCATCCACACTACAAAACACCCCATAAATTTATAATTTCGTCTTGTAAGAGCATATATTTGCAAACCACCATAGCTCTAGTTAAGTGCAATCAGTTCGGGTCTAATAATTAACCTAGGAAAGTAAAAAGCGTGTTAGAAGATTCAAGAAACACTTTATTGAGGAAAACATAAATAGCTTTTAATTTTCTGAGATATGAGGGTGTTACCAATCTCTTCTTTTCTCTATCCTCCTTTCAAACCAAAGGAGGGAGGGATCAACATTCTCTACTATAGCCAATTTTCTCTTTCCTCTTTGAAGTCATCCACTTATAGGCAAGGTTTAAAATTTTGATATACTTCTATGTATTGATAGAGGTGTATTGAAACTTTGAAACACAGAAATATTTTTTTAGTTTATTTTTAAATTTAGTTTTTAGGGAATTAAAAACATGTTTTTTTATTAAAAAGAGTAAAGTCTGGAAACACATGAAAACGTGCGGATTAAAACTCAAAAGATACCATACAATACGCCTGTATCAAAATTTTGAACCTTGTCCACAGGGAATTATAGCGACCTGATCTCTCATCAAAGGGTACGTAATGCAGCTCCTTCACAGTCCAGCCACTTCTCATCTTCTCTAACCTATGTCCCCTCGGCCTTTCGAAGCATACTGACCTCCATGAAGCTTACACATCTAATGATACTGGAACATGACTCTCTAGTTAACTCTAGCAGTCTAGCTATGACTCTTTAATAAACTCCATTGTGGATCTTGCCATGTTAAAAAAAAAAAAAAAACAAGACAAAGCTAAATAGGCTAAAAATAATCAAGTCTGAGATTTACTCTCACTGCTGCTTTTTATGAGGTGATGTGCAAATGGCAAACCCTTGCATGTGAAAAGACACAAACACTCTTAATATGGACACATGAGAAAGTATGCTAATGAGAGTAAATTAAGTGGGATGGTTATGATTTTTAGTGCATGTAAATCTTTGCCCCAGGCAGGACTTGACCAATTAGTTAGGATGTGTTTGGTTCGAAAGAAAATGTAAGAAAAGGAAAGGAAGAGAAACGTATACAAACACAACCTTAGATCCTAGATCTTAGATCTTAGTTCTTGATACAAGTGTATCAAAGATGTTCAATTCCAAGCTTGACTTTGCATTCTACACCAACAAGTGTAGAATGCAAATTCTTATAAAATAGTACAAAACTGAATAATATTATGAATTAACATTTTTAACATTGTTATAGCCGTGTAATAGTAACTATATCTTATGAGCGTGAACAAATGAAAAGAAAGTAAACCATGTGACATCGGTTAAAGTCTTAATTTAATTGATTTAATGTATAACAAATATTTAGAAATTCATCATAGTTGGATTCGTAATTTAAAATCGAAATGATCAAAATATCATATCTTCATTAAAGGATCATAAGTTGATGTCTCTATAGAAGTTTTTATTTATTTATTTTATTAATAATATAATATTTAAGTCATTTTCAGTTCATTTTATTAATAAAATATAATATTTCGAACATTTTTTCTAGTTTCATTTATTAATGATATATCGGCATGTAATATTCTAATCAAATCAAAATCCGATGGACGAAATTCGATTTGAACCCGTATGTTAATAGAATTGGATTCTTCTCTGGTATATATCCGATCCGAATTCGACCTGTTAATTATGGGCCCCAGGCCTATATACGGGTCCTGGGCCTAGGTCCAATATAGACAAAAAAAAAAAAAAACCCGGAAATAACTGAATTTTAGTCTATGGACTCCCAAGCCAATCAAGCATGCAGGGGTATTTTAGGTATATCATAAAGTATCTCATTTTTCGGACAGAACACTGGCATTATTGTAATTTATGAGCAAAATCATCGGCAATTTAATAACACAATCCCTATAACCGTGGATTGTCAAGCAAGCGAGCGAAAGGTTTCGATATTATCCTGTCCGGTAGAGAGAGAAACCGAACAGAGAGAGGGAGAGAGAGAGAGCTGGAACAGTGGAAGGAGAGGAAGAACCGAAGGAGCGGAAGATTTCGATTCCCTTGGAAAGTTGAAACCCTAACCCTAGGAGGTGAATATGTTGATGGGAGGTGGAGATAACGAAACCCTAAGTCGGATGACCATGATGTCAGCCATGCCGCTGCAACTGCACCCGGCGACGATATCCGGGGAGATTCCGACGTCCAGCGTCTCGGCCAAGAAGGACGACAGGATTCCCCAATGGGGCCATCAAGAAACCAGAGACTTCATCGCGATTCGTGCTGAGTTGGAGAGGGACTTCACCGTCGCGAAGCGAAATAAGACCCTTTGGGAGATTGTGGCCGCGAAAATGAAGGAGAGAGGCTACAGGAGGAGTCCGGATCAGTGCAAATGCAAGTGGAAGAACCTTGTTAATCGTTATAAGGTCTGTATTTCGAGAGAGATTTCATTCTAAAACTCAAAAAGACAAGAAGGAACAGTTCTTAGATGTCTTCTAATTGGCTCTAAGGAACAGTTCTTAGATTTCATCCTTCCTTTGTCTGATAAAATCTCGAATTCTATCACTTCTTTCTTGAACCTAACAAGACAGAAGTAGATGAAACCTGATGCAATCGATTCATACAACAAAACTATAGCTTTCAAATCTTCTGGGCTTCACATTTGAAATTTGATTTAATGGCTTCTGCCAGTGGGAAAGGTTTACACGAGGGAGTTAAGATTCCTTCTCAGCAAATTTCGAGGCTCAAACGACCAGATTTTTTATTTATTTGTCTCGTAAATTTTCTATCTTGTCCAAATATCCAAACCCCAATTATTTGATTTGATGTTTAAGTTTTTTTTTTTATTCATTAACAAACAGGGGAAAGAAACATCGGATCCAGAGAATGGGCGACAATGCCCCTTTTTCGAGGAGCTGCACGCGGTGTTCACAGAACGAGCAAAGAACATGCAGCGCTTACTCCTGGAATCAGAGGCTAGCGCTGCCGGGCAAGCGAAGAAGAAGGTGAAGAGGTCGGGTGATGATCGATCCTCCGAAGACTTATCGGACGACGACAACGAGGATGATGACGATAGTGAAGAGGAGCGCCTCCCGAAGAGCACCCGGAAGAGAAAAGTCGAGAAGCGGGCATTGGATAAATCGTCGTCAAGGACGGGCATTAATAACAGTAGCATACAAGAAATGCTCCAGGAGTTCTTTGTGCAGCAGCAGAGGATGGAGATGCAATGGAGGGAGATGATGGAGAGGAGGGCGCAGGAGAGGCAGATGTTTGAGCAGGAATGGCGGCAGTCCATGGAGAAGCTGGAGAGGGAGAGGATGCTTTTGGAGCAGGCGTGGAGGGAGAGGGAGGAGCGGAGGAGGATGAGGGAAGAGAGCCGAGCTGAGAAGCGGGATGCCCTGTTGACATCTCTGTTAAACAAACTCCTCCAGGAAGATCACCTCTGAATTTCTGGTAGAGGGTATGAGTATTAAGTTTATTCTGAATGCCATTATTATCCTAAATATATGCATTCCCCAAGTTCTAAGTTCTAACCGAAAGAAGATAACTTAAGCTTGGTCTTCTTCTGCACAGAGACTGTAAAGAAGAGAGAAAGATAGAGTTGTAACTGGGTCTGTATACAAGATGAAAAAGAAAATAAGGATGTTTTTGCTAAATTTGATTTGGACTATTGGACTGCCTTTTTTTTGTTTTTGGGTGGTGGGGGATGTTTATTGGTTTATTTGTTAGTTTGTTTATTTGTACAAGGAAGCGTTTGGCCGTTTGTGATGGCTCAAGAACAGTTAATAGTGGGAATTATGACCACCTGCCCTGAATGGCTGAATTATTATAAGGAACCGATTGAGATTTAAGGACAAAAATTGGATCCACTGGGTTGAGATTCATTGATGATCATTTAACTATTAAAGTTGAAACTGAGTTGAGATTCATTGATGATCAGTCAGAGGTGCAAAATTGGTGCACTATTTGCATCAGGTGGGTGTTCTTGGTAAATTAAGCAGATTCATTGGATTCATTCAAAAGTCAAAACAACTCAAGAGCAGACGGTTGTTTGGATTTTAGATATGCAAGTTGCAATACGGTGGAGTTATTAAATTGAGAAATTTGTTTCTTTGACTAAAATAGAAGCTTCTGTTCATTCAATTAAACAAAGCCTTACAGCGTTAACCCAAGTTCTGTGGTCTCGCAGGCTTTACAGTACATGAATTTCAACCGACTGACAAGTTTCTATTTTCAAATATGTTGAAAATTTCTGACCAGACAATTCGGTTCACCATTTATGTTAAGCAAAAAAACATGAACCGGTGATAAAATGATACACCACAATTGAACTAATGAAAAATAAACAGAGCATGTAACATTTTGGTTGAAATTTTGATTTAATATAATATTGCAAATATTCAAAATACACCGTTGTTTTGGACTCAAAGGTCCAGGCTCTTCCAGATTCCAGTTCAACAAAAAATATCAGAAAATTCTTAAAACTACTCGATTATGATTGTTCATGTTACGGTCCTTAGGGATAACCTGGCCCTCAATTAGTCAGATGCTTTTGATACGAAGTTATGACCAGAATCTAACCTCGGTTCAATGTGCTGTGCAAATGAGAGTCGCCAATTACCAAATACCCAATCCCCGGCACTATGATCCATCAAAAGTTCTCTAATTAATCAAGCAACCATGGCAGGCAACGTGTTTTCTAAGTTGCAGGAACAATTATGTATTGCCTGATACAACACTTTCCGTGGACCAAAGCCCAACAATCAATACATAGGGCATAGCTCACGTGGTGCAACACAAACCACATTCAGTTTAATTTTGTGATGCAACAGAAACAAGATGACAACACTTTTACCTTTATATTCGCACAAATATTAAAGGCAAAAAACCTACCAAGTCCATCACAAGAAAGCCTCCATGGTCCATATCTTGTCTAAAGTTTCCCTCCAAACCCTGTGGAAGCTCTGCTGCCATGCTGGACTTACTGTATTTCCATTACATTCCAGAGCCGGAACTTTGGTTCCAAAGATATTTACTTCTCTGAAAAAAGAAACAAATAAAAAAAGAAAAAAAAAAAGGTAGTACTATAGTAAGCAACCAGCAATCTTTTCCTGCCCAGATAAACAAACGCAGAAGAAATGCAGTGGCTTTTATTCAGACAATGATAGTTAAAGGTACATTCCAAGTTCTGAATAAACACAAGCCTGCACTCTGCAGGTTTGATTCATGATATGTGAATCAGCCCGAATCAGTGGGAGGCTTTTCCTTTGGATGTTTGGAGGCATAGTGATCACCAAGCTGGTTCTGATTTGCTAGCTGCACCTGAAAAAAAAAATGCATGTTCTCTTGATTTAATGCGGTCCCAAGAAAATAAAATAGTTGTACAAATGCTATTGTTTGAACATCTTATAATTTTGTCTGCTTAAGTAAAAGTTCCGTATCCATACGGACACATTAAGGACAAAAGGAGTAGCTTTTGTGTATGTCGCAGTGACTTTCCCATTGGTTTTTTGGCTCATGTTTGGTTCTGAATCCCTCCATATAGAAGGATATGTTTCCTTCAAAATCTGCTAGGAGATGATTCCTTGAGGCTGTATTTGGATTGGGTGGAAACAAAAAAAAGGCAGGAGAGAGAGACTATAATTTAGAGATATTATTCTTTAAAGTCTGACCACAAACCATTGATCTTATGCCTGGGAATCCCCGGCTGCACCATGTCTAACCTACAGCCAGCCTTAATTGTCCGACCACAAACCCTTGCTTAGTTCTTCTACATCTCAGAATTCTATGAGGATGCTTTTTGAGAAACAGTACAGTCCATTTGTATCACATTAATCTCTAAGAAAAATGTTGGTGACAACAATAATAGGATTTGAGTCCAATTAGGCTAGTGGTACCACAAGAAAAGAATGAAGATCATGAAACTCAAGAATTAAGAAAGTCCAATTAGGTTAGGATTTGTATCACCTATAGTTGTCAAGGTGAAACCTAGGTAACAGGACACAAATTGTGGCTTGCCTCATCCAAGCACCCAGAGGTTTTATGTAAGGTATAATGTATATTTTTTATATTTTATTTTCTAGCAACTTCACAATATTATAATAGAACCTACACCATCTTCTTTTTTATATTTTTCTTAAATTTTTTAAGATTTTATTCATTTTCTTGGATTGAAATAGGGTCTCCGCGGTCCTCCACCCCCTTCTCATTCTTCTATTTTAATTTTTCCCCTTCGTTTTCTAAGACCAGAAACAGGCTTCCTGTTATTTAACTGGTAAATTTGTAATTGTTTTTATCCTGCAATTGCTCTATATTCTATTAAACTATTTTATTACAATCTTGTTTTTGGGATATTGACATAATAGATTTAAAATGCCATTGTCCGTTAGATATTATAGTTTTCTATGTTTTTGGCATGAAATTTATTATTATCTAGTAAAGATCATTGCCTTTTTTCAATATGCATGGCCTATCATACTATGTAACTGAGGAATTAATATGGGATCTAGAATGTTTTTTCATCAAAATCCATCAACTAAGTGGACACCTAGTTGACTGGGCTCTCCCCTATTACCTAGCATCGCATTGGCACCTTGAAAACTATGCTACCAAAAAAATTGAAGATCTTGACCACAAGAACTAAGAAAACTATAGGTTCTATTATATCTCCTTGTTTTGGATAAGTCTACTCTCTAGTATATCTCCATTTCAAGAAGCATGTTGAAAAGACAAACTTTGAAAGGAGTTGACAGCAAAAAAAACTATGATGTACACAGATGTCAAATGAGGATCACAAATCCATGGGGGGGGGGGGGGGAGTTAAACCATTCTTAGGTTAAATTAAGGTAGCATCCATGAAATTAAATATCATAACTATTAAGAAAAAAATATGAACTTCCAAGTCTAAATTAAGTCATGAATATTTGATATATTAAAACCATTGGGAAAATTCAGGAATCATGCATGTTAGGAAAGTAAATATCAAAGCCATCTGAGAAGAAATCCTTGGGGGAGAGAAAATAAATGACATGTGGAACCATTACAGTTATTGTCCATATCTTTTTAATGTAGATTTTGATACTTGAGAATGGATTAAAGACCAAATTTTTAATTTCCTTCAGTCACCTTCACTCATTAACTATTTTCGCTGATGTCTCATAAGACTAGTATCGAAAATATCTTGTTAATTCAGGGTCCCGAACTTGAAAACATAATTATTGGTAAATGCTGGTCACCCCAAAGAAAGAAACCTAATTTTTAACTGACTACTGACTCATTACCATGCTATCAATACTCACAATCTTGCAGATATTGTGGTTATCAGGAGATGCTACCACTCTTCCTACATCTGCACTTTCTGAGGGATGCAAAATTCTGACTTTTCCATATAGGATAGAACTCAAGTTAGCTGATAGCTCTAATCCCAATTATTAGGGATCAGCTATATCCAGTCCTGCCATTATGCACTATAAAGACCATGATTTCTGTCAAATTTTAAGTCTTTAAACCATTTTTGTACCACCTGGGATCACATTTTTATTTGGTCTTCTCATTACTCTTTTAGAGCCCTCTACTTGAACCAATTCACTCCTCACTAGTATGGTCATTTGTCATCTATGTACAATACATGACTAAACCATTTAAATCAAATTTCCCCCAATCTTATAACTAATCGGAGCCACTCCTAAGTCCTATCTAATGTGTCCTCATTTCTGGCTCTGTACTTTCTAACCTTGCCTTGCCACTCATCCATCTCAACATCCTCATCTCAGCTACTCATTTTTTAACCATGTTATTTCACTTTAACACATAAAATAGCAACAATAAATTATTACTGACAAAACAACCTTTTGCACATACTTTTTAAGATGCCTTAATTATCAACTATGCCAGCACTCTTAACTAAAAGATCTTCCTCCACTTCAACACCAAGAACAAATCACCCAACAATTCCTTTGGAAGTCATATGCAGTAACCATTGAGTCCAAGTCATCCTAGAAATATACAGGCTGATGATAAGCACTTGGTAAATGTGGTATGCCTTCTGCAGGATGTTTCCAAAGAGGTAAAGACCAACTAAATCGTAGCACTGCCATTTGTCCCCAGGTTGCTCATCATAAGGCTGCTAATAGGCCATTTTCCAATATCATATATTTGGATTTTTAACATTAATCCTACGTGTATTTTATTTTTTAAATTTTATCTCATGAAATGGTACCATGCTTTGCCGAATCCAGAAACACTTTTCTGGGGCTACAGGGATCTTCTCAAGAAAGTTAATTGGCTTACAAGGAACATGTCAGTCAATTTTCGGTGGGTTAGCAGATCAGCAAATGCTATGGCTGATTCTTTGGCTAAACAAGGGGTTTCAAGGGTTGAATTGTTTTGGACTACCTTATAATTGTATTCTGTTAAGAGTTAAGAATATGGTTATGTTCAAATCTCTAAGGGGAGGTAACATCTCATGGCTCCTCTTAGGGTGAATGTACACTTTCTTCTCTTATTAATAAAATCATCATTCATTCATCAAAAAAAAAAAAATGGCACCATGCTCAATAAGACAAGTGCCCTGTTGACTCCCCAATGGGGTAAATAAGGAAAAAGTAATTTGTTTTTTTTTTCCTTCTCATGCCCATAATGAGGAAAGAGAGAAAATAACAATGAGGATAAGGAGGAAAAAGAAGTTGGTATTCTAGAAAGAAAATAAAATACTAGTTAAAACACAGGCTCCCATCTTACATGACAAGAAACACCCAGGCTTGGGTAAGGTGGATGAGTTCGGCTTCTGAAGTGCAACTATCTTGTTTATAACATTAGTTTTTTTTTTTTTTTTTTTATCAATAACTTCAAAAGAATTTCATTAATTAGAAAACTTTAGGATACAACAAGAAGTTGTGAAAGAAATCAGCTTAGTAAGCTGACCCAGGACAGAATTACAAATGTGCCCAAAACTTTATAACATGAAAAATGTATAAGCCTTGTGCTCTTTTGTCATTTCAAATATGCCTCAATATGTGAAACTTACACATTTTGTGCATTGCTTCACCCATGAAACTAAATGTGCATATACTCTAAAGCCTTTTAAAACACTGGTTAGCTCAATAATGACCAATAAGACTGACATGGACCAAGAGCTGAGTCCCTGATATAGTCTCACAATCAGTTCTAACATGAGCCACCATATTTCATACACCAGTTAGGTCAAAATACCTACTCAGTGCTTCTTTCCTAACAATCACCATGTTATCTCCCTAAGGACATTACAACACGATTTCTTGCTAGATCAATAAATATCATATGAAAACTTCTCATAATTGGTCTCCATGACATAAAGCAAAATCAGAATTTCTCAATTTTATTATACTAAAAGATTCTTATGTGATTAATATATATTTGTAGTCATTTCCCATGCTTTCATATATATGGTGTCATTTGACAAATCTCTCTCCTTTCTGCATACACAAATTCTAATTGTGCTGTCATCCTTATTATGCTATAAGTTCTTCCATCTGGGATTTCATTACAATTGAAATAATAAAGCATCAAGCAAAACAAGGCAAAACTCCTAATCAATGGGCCAAATGAAACCACTTAACATTGATTAAAGCCAGTAAAAACTTTCTTAAACAAAACCATCCAACTGAACTTCCAAGTAAAGAGTTAATTCCCCTGTCCTTAAAAAGCGTTGGATTAAATAAATCACGATCCACACAAACCATCTATATCTGAAACTAGTCATATACCATCTTTAGACCAAAAAAACAACCCTCTTCATTCAACCAATCTCCTCCATAATAACTTGAAGAGTCTGCAAACGATTGTGTATGACCTCAATTTGAGGGTGAGATCGGCCATTATACATAAAATAAGACAGTTTTCCCTTTATCTCAATCCAACTACAAGCAGGTCCTTTTTTGGCCCCATGATGTTTCATTATTGCTCTAATGCTTGCCGCATTCTCCCACATCCCTTTCTCAGCATATATATTTGAAAGAAGTATGTACATCCCTTCATTTAAAGATTGGTTGCTGAAAATTTCTTTTGAAACTAGTTCACCTAGCTCTAGATTTCCTTGGATTCTACATGCACTGAGTAGGGTTTCCCAAGCATGTGTTGGGAGACCTACATGTATTTGTTTGATGAAGTTATAAGCTTCATTTAGCAACCCTGATCGTCCAAAGAGATTAACCATACAAGCATAATGTGCTGGCTCTGGAATCAAATTCCAATCCTCCATAGATCTGAAGTACTTCCAACCTTCATCAACTAGCCCTCTATGAGCACATGCAGTCAAGATGCCTAAAAAAGTAACATTGTCTGGTCCTGATCCAGCTTGAATCATAGAAGAGAAGAGTGCAAGGGCTTCAGTGCCAGATCCATGGTAAGCTAGGGAAACAATCATGGCATTCCAAACCACTGTGTCTCGTTTTATAATACTCTCAAACACCAATTTAGCATCATCAATAAATCCACATTTGGAATACATAGTGATTAATGAGCTTGCGATCATTGTATCATCTTCATAACCATTTTTTATCACCGAAAGGTGGATAGCTCTTCCCCAACCAATTATAGCAAGAGTACCACAAACGGAAACCACAGTGGTGAATGTCCCTTGAACAGGCTTAAGCCCATCTTTTATCATCCTGCAATACAAAATCAAAGCTTCCCCACTTTGATATCCAGCAATTATTGTATTCCATGATGTTTCATCTCTACACGGCATATTCTCAAAGAAATTCCATGCTCTGTCCATGTCATTTTGTTGCACATAGCCCTGTAAAATTGAATTCCATGAAACAATGCTTCGCTTTGGCATCTGCATGAACAATTGTAGAGCATTGTCCAACATTCCTTTACGAACATAACCACAAATCATTGAGTTCCATGCAACCGTATCCCGATAAGGCATTTCTTCAAATAATTTACACGCATCTTCAATCTTTCCATTATCCAAATAGCCCTGAATAATTGCTGTCCAAGCTGCTACATCCTTCTCAAGCATCTTATCAAACAAGTGCTTAGCACTCTCTATCTTCCCAACTCGTGAGTAACAAGTTATCATGGTGGTCCAGGAAGCAACATCTCTTTGAGGCATTTTGTTGAATAGTAGGCATGCCTCTTCAAGATACCCATTTTCAACATAACCGGATAACAATGCATTATAAATGGAAGTAGTCTTTACAGGAACTTGATTGAACAACTTCTGGGCTTCACTTACAAGACCGTAGTTTAAGTACCCATTAATCATAGTTGCCCACGAAACAGAATTCCTAATTGGCATGCCATCAAAGAGTCCCTGTGCCTTGTCAATTCTTCCATTGCTTATGTAGCCAGCAAGCATAGAATTCCAAGAAACTGCATTCCTTTCCGGCATTCTATCAAATAAATCACGAGCTTGTTCCAACTTTCCACACTTCGCATATCCTGTCAACAATGCAGTCCATGATACAACATTTCTAAAAGGCATGGTATCAAAGATCTTATGTGCTTCACTGATCTTCTGATTTTGAACATACCCAGATATCATACAGTTCCATGTTACCAGATTCTTCATGGGCATTTCATTGAATAACCGGCAAGCTGCCTCAACGTCCCCCTGCCTAAAGCAATTCATAATAATTGAGTTCCACCGATATACATCCTGATGAAGCACAGATCTATTTCCATGAGAACTAATAAACTGAATCAATAATTTCTTCTCCACCAAAGGCAAAAATGGGGCGCAAAGCCCGAACCTGTACTCCAGATATTGAAATCGAGTAAACATGTTTTATCACTTTCTCTTCCCCTCTGGTTTGACATCCACTTTAGCACCAGACCATCTATGCTCACCAACCTATATTGTAAGATTCATAATTACAAATAGACCAAACCAATCCTTCTAAACTAAAGACTCCTAGAAACAACAATTCAGTAGAATATGCAGAACATTACGTTGGTCCAGGAAAAAAAATACAACAGTTTCATGAATAAAAATGATCAATCAAGAAAAGGAAACCAGAAAAAAAAATCAAATTTGAAAAGCATTTTTAAGTGAAACTAACATTTTTATTGATTTTCTCCCTAAAAAATTATTCCTCTTGTTGATCTGGATGAGTTTATGAGCTATATCTATCAAACAAGGAGAGAACGATGGGAAAATAAATCAGATGAAAGGACAAAAGAAGCAGAGAGACGATTATCGAATTCTAGGGTTTTGACTGTTCTTCGAAGGGTACCTTGCAGATAGGGCAGCTAGCCTTTAGAGCTACAGCTCTCGCTTCAAGCTGAGACCCCTTTGGTTTCTGATTTCTCTCAGCATTCCGTCTCTGCGCTTCGATCTTCTGCTTCCCCCTCGTCATCTCCGCAGCTGACTCTCTCCCACGTTCCCTCTACAAAGGAAGAATGGAACCCAGCTGAGATCGGTCACTCCATTTATTCCTACAATATTACTTAGCGTGTTCTTATCGTTATCGGTGGGCCGTGGACCGTTCGCCCGTTTACTATGGAGGCCTTCTTCGGAAGGCCTGCCACTGCCACCATTTTCAGCCACATGATGAGTAAGAGAAGGTCCACATAAAAACTGTTTGGACTTTGGATGGACCAGATATCTGGGCTCAGCACTTGACGTTGGCACCGAATGCCAGCCTGTATGGGCTGGGCTTACGTTACAGATCTTTAGCCATTACCACATGGCTAAAGTTGTGCGGCATTTTTTGTAAGCATGAAACCAGATAGAGTTCTGTAGCTCGGCGTACAACAAACACCTTTTTGGTAAATTACAAAGACACCCATAGTATAGGATGATTCTGTCATTCCACCAATCGAGGGTCTTAGGTTGTTTAGGATCGATGCTGTTTTTTTTATAGGTGTTTTCTCGGGTTTTTTATTTGGTGCTATTTCTGTTACTGCCACGTAGGTGTTTTCAATGTCATATCAGTACACTATTCTTAGCAACAGCAAGAAAAGGGAAAACATCAAAAAGTACGTTTGTGGAATGGAGATGAGAAAAAGGGAATATTCTAAAAATATTCTCTTTTCTCATATTTGTTTTGAGGGAAAGAGGGAGATAGGATGAGAAAAAGGTGAAATGCCAATTCCAAAATCATGGATTTGGGGTCGCACCAAAACAGTGCAACCCCAATGAAAAAACTCAAGAACATCATCTCCTTCCTCACTCCCACATGCCTCGTCCATTCGACTGGAACCTGGTATTCTTCTTCGTCTTCCTCCTCCCTCCTGCATGCCTCATCCTCTGTTGACTTTTGCTGGTTTCACTGGTTTCACAGGCCGCCGCTGCCAAGAGTTGCAGCGGCAGCGGTCAGGAAATAAAGAATGTGGCAGCTGAGTTGTTGCTTCCAGTAATCGAAGGAATAAGGCTGCCGCTGCTAAGAGCTGCAGCGGTAGTGAAAAGGGAGGAAGAAATAGAGACGGTGAATGTGGCAGGAAGTCGGATGAGGGAGGAGAAATAGAAAATAAAAGAAAGAATGGAGGGAGAGAGAGAGAGAGAGAGAGTGAGAAATCGCCACTGCTGCTCCTCTGGTTCGAACGGCGAGGAGAATGAACAGTAGATTGAGCTCCAATACTTCGGTCCTTCGGTCCCTTTTACAATTTCCCATCCCATCCCATCCCAATAAAACCAAACAATGTAAAATTAAATTTTTATACTTTTCCATCCCACCCAAATCTTCCCACAAACCAAAAAGAGCCTTACTGATTTCTAAAGCATAGTCTGAGAAAAATGACTATCCAAATAAAGGACATATTCTCAGAAAATGAATTTCTGATGCAGTACTGATGTGGCATCATTTTCTGAGGAAACGGAATCATTCTCAATCACCTACGCAGAAGCTCAAACCCAATAAAACAAAGCCTCTGCTCCTTCCATCTTGAATTCCTACCCTATCCATCTTTACTTGTATGGACTATTCTTGCAACAAGATTATATACTCAAATGAAAACAGACATGAAAATAAAAGAAAGTATTCAAATCTCTTGAGATACAAATTTGAAAAAGGTGAGGTACTA
Organism: Nelumbo lutea; assembly: GCF_056320005.1. Lineage (NCBI taxonomy): Eukaryota > Viridiplantae > Streptophyta > Magnoliopsida > Proteales > Nelumbonaceae > Nelumbo > Nelumbo lutea. Next base: position 16,221,683 of record NC_142684.1, on the reverse strand, counting down.
TAGATGAGGTTTGTAACAGAAAAAACTAGACAATTCTACATTCCCCCATTGTAAAGGAAAACTTATCTGTTTGTTATTTTCCTTGTAAGCATCTGAAATAATTTGCAACATATGGTTTTTCATCCGAATTGATGCTACATTGTGATAATAGAATTAAAATGTTAGTAAATGAAATTAAGACGTTACAGTGTCGTCACTACTTCCTTAGATCCTTGGTAATTCGTGTGATTAATATGCTCTCAGTATTACTTACTTCCCTTTTCGGTAAATTATTTACACATTTATCATATTCTTTTACTTTCTAGGTAAATAATATAATGGTCATTTTATCCATAAAAATCTATTATTAAAAGGGACATTTCTGTCCCATCCAAGTGTTGGCAAATTTCCCCCACAAGAAAAAGTTTTTTATCCACTTAAAAGATGGGCATTATTTATCTGGGCAAGTATACACAGTAAAATAAAATTTTCCTGATCCCCACATAAATTTCTTGGTCAATGGAAACCAAAATCTCATTGATGAACTTTCCCCCTCTCAAAATCCAAAAAACAAACAGACCCTTGGTAGAAAAATTCAAACTCAATTACATTGATAAAACAAATTATCCTCTAATAAAACTGTGGAGAATTTGTTGTGATTAAATTCGATGGGAGTAAAGTGTAAAACCATTTCTCAACTTATGCATTGTTGGAAGATCGGCTTCATTCAGCACAAAGTCCATTCGAAAAGCCTTTTACAGCCTTGCATTGGGAATATCTCCGTACTTATGTACTTTATTTCATTGGGACATATTCCCAATGCAAAGCCATAAAGGCTGTTCGAAACTAAGAGCAGGCCATGCACTGACGGAAGCCGAGCTCTGTTGGAAGACGATGAGAATAATACAAAATTAATAGGTTCCATGCAAGCCATGTATGTACTGCAGACGAAGCAGAGAGCTCTGCTTTCTGTCCCACCACTTGTGGCTTCAGTATTTACCTATATCAAATGCTACAGAATAACAAATTAAATCTGAAGAAATATGGTGATTAGGTTGTCAAAGAGATGAAAATAGGTTAACAAAGGGCCATCAGGCCCATGGTCTTCTGCTTCGTGATATAAAAACTGAGACCAAGATAGAATAATACGAGACCAGTGAAGTACCACCACCACCACATCAATAGTCGATGCATGACTGGAATTAGAGGACATACTTCTGGATATCTTGCCCTTGTGACTGCAGAAAATAAATTTTCAGTTTTAGCAACAATAATAACAAATTTCTGATCCATGTAAACCATCAAAAGATACATCAATGAATAAACTGACTCACCTGAAAGTATATCAATGTGAAAATGACACCAAGGTTCCAACAGGCATGCATTATGATAGGAGCAAGAAGGTTTCGTGTTTGAGCATATACAAGCCCCAGAACCACCCCTACAACAATTAATGAATTTAATAAAAGGATTTTCTTTATGAACTTAAAATACCAAACACATAAAGCAAGTGTTTCTGCTTATTTCATATTTGAGCCATTATAATAGATCTCTGGCATACTTGGTGGCAATTGATACAACTCAAAATGGTATGTCAACAGTAGGAAGAATCAAAGAACTACCACTCAATGAACTAAAATAACAGCAATGATCTAAGGGCAGTTCCATTAAAAAACAAAAACTGCAACAAAAGGAATGCTGTTGATGATGATCATTCATTTTGAACTTGAAGCCTTACCAAATATTAAAATCTCTGTAGACTTCCCAGGAGATTGGTGCGCAAGTGTAAAAACAATAGAGCTTACAATAATAGATAAGGGTACTGGTAACCTGAAAATTATGTAACAATGAAAAACAACTCTAGTTACTCTCCTGTTGATTTGAAGATTGTTGGAGGTAGAATAATAGTACATCTCAGGGCACTTGCCATTTTGTCAGGGATGTCATCAGAAAACCTCGATATATAGTCTCCTCACAAAGTGGTGCTAGAAGTCCCAGGATGCCAAGTATGGAAGCATTGCTGGATGAAAAGGAAAAAGGGAAAAAATCATGAAAACATTGATTGTATGATAGTAAGACCTTCAATATCAAATTTGCAGGAATATGGAAGAGAGATCTGATTCAATTTCCAACTATGAGATCTTGAGCCAAATTATAAAACCTTATGCTTGATACACCAATAAATGGCAACAAGCGGACCAAAGACTCTGCCTGGATCAGAAGGAAATTAAAGCAGAAGTTAAACACAATAGTCTAAAATGCAGAAGTCTATAGCTCTTCAAACATAGTAATATGAAGAAGAATCCTAGAAAATTGGTAATATATATAGGTTGAAATCATTAAAAATGGAAAAAAATAAAGAATAATCTATTCACTTAAAGGTGATTTATTTCAAGGTTACCAAAAAGAATCAAAATACATGCCAGAAACCAGATATGTCAGTAACTGGTATTTTTGTGCAAGTTAAACCATGTGGAGTAAAATATATCATGCTCTTGTTTGCTGTGTAATAGAGGACCTCATTTTGTATCTGATTGGCATCAGGACCAGATATGAAAGATTTAATGAGAAAAACAACACTTGATGCAGCTACTAGACCTCCAATACCCCACAAAAGCCAACCATTCTGAATGTTGAATGGTTGGTGCCATCCTGTAAAAGAGTCAAGAAAGAAGCAACCATGTTATATATTCAGATAAGCTAACACCAGGGTGATAGTTGGACACCATTATCTATATCAAGCTATAAAATCACCATTGTTTCATTGTAGAAGTGATTAATAAACTCCTATATGTCACAATCAATGAGAGGACTACCAAGTACATATCTTTTCAAGTTCCAAAATACTATCTAGTATCTACTGTATTCTTAAAAATGAGAAAATCAAGTAACCATAAATTATGAAAATGAAGAAATGTATGAGAAAACTGATAAAGAGAAATAACAATGACAATGAATGATTATGAGTTTTGCAATGCCATACAAATGAGATTTCCCCTCACACTTCACCTTAGGCTCAGTTTGGAAGTGTAATCTGAAGAGCTATACTCAAAGTAGCAAGGAAGAGAAGAGAACCACAGAACTGAAGAGAATGTCGAACTGTACTATCCAGTCGACCAGTCCTTTATTTATAGATGAATATAGTACAAGGTACAAGAAATTACTGGGATGCCCCTGATTAGTGATGGGACACCCAGATGACTTAAATCATTAAACAGGATTAGGCCCATTAACACAAGCCCAGTTACAAGATAAGTTAAACATAAGAATGGGCTAATAAGAACTCTTATCAGTCGAACATCACTCTAACATTCTAACACTCCCCCTCAAGCTAAGCATGAATATCAATCATGTTTAGCTTGCCAAGCATGTCTGCAATCTGCATCTCTGATGGAGTATAAGGCACACAAAGTTCTCCTGAAATAATTCTCTCTCTGACAAAGTGTCGATCAATTTCAATATGTTTTGTCCTGTCATGCTGCACAGGATTGTTGGCAATGTTGATAGCAGCTTTATTATCACAATACAGCTTGAGAGGACCCTCAGTCTTGATACCAAGCTCATTAAGGAGAGTCCTGAGCCATAAGAGTTCAGCAACCCCGTGTGCCATAGCCCAGTAAGGAGAGTTCTGCTTCAGCACTTGATCTAGCCACAACATTCTGCTTCTTACTACGCCATGTGACTAGGTTTCCTCCCAAGAATGTACAGTAACCAGAGGTTGATTTTCTGTCTCCAATGAACCCAGCCCAATCAGCATCAGTGTAGGCTTCAATTTCAAGTCTGCTGTTTTTTCTGAATAGAATTCCTTTCCCTAGGCAAGTCTTCAAGTATCTGAGGATTCTTTCCACTGCTCCCATATGAGGGGTCTTTGGTGAGTGCATGAATTGACTGACAACATGCATTGCATAGGCAATGTCTGACCGAGTAAGGGATAAGTATATCAGTTTTCCTACCAACTTTTGGTACCTTTCCTTATCACAGTATTCCTCACCCATTGATTCTTGTAATCCATGGCTTGGTTCTATTGGAGTGTCTGCTGGCCTGCACCCCATCATGCATGTTTCCTCTAGGAGATCTAGCACATACTTTCTTTGACATATGTAGATTCCTTCTCTTGATCTAGCAACTTCAATTCCAAGAAAGTATCTCAGATTTCCCAGGTCTTTGATCTCAAATTCTGAAGCTAAGAACTCCTTCAGCCTCTTCATCTCTTTCACATCATTTCCAGTAATCACCATATCATCCACATACACAATGAGTGTTGTAAGTTTGTCATCCTGTCTCCTTGTAAACAATGTATGATCTGCACTGCTCTGAGTGTACCCTACTTTCTTCATGGCCAAACAAAGTCTCTCAAACCATGCCCGGGGAGATTGATTCAAACCATATAATGCTTTCCTTAGTTTACATACCTTCTTTCCAACATCATATCCAGGTGGGGGTTCCATGAATACTTCTTCATGAAGATCACCATTTAGGAAGGCATTCTTCACATCCAGCTGATGAAGTTCCCAAGAGAATTTTGCTGCTAGTGACAGTAGAACCCTGATTGTGTTGAACTTTGCTACTGGGGCAAAGGTTTCCCTGTAGTCAATTCCTTCCTTTTGTGTAAATCCCTTTGCCACAAGTCTGGCCTTGTACCTCTCAATTGACCCATCTTCCCTGTGCTTTACTGTGAATACCCACTTGCACCCAACAGTGCCTTTCCCTTCTGGCAGGTCCACCAATTCCCATGTCCTTGCTTTCATTAGGGCTTTCATCTCCTCATTCATGGCTTCTTTCCACCTTGGATCAGATGCCGCCTCTGAATACCTGGAAGGGACACATACAGAGGAAAGAGCAGACACAAAGGAATGATAGGCAGGGGATAAGTGTGAGTAAGAAACATAATCGGCTATGGGATGCTGAGTGGTACAAGAACGAACAGGCTTACGGAGAGCAATAGGAAGATCCAAATCTGAATTGAATGAATCAGAATTACCTTGGATTGCAGAGACAGATTGATTTGAGTTCAACTGGTTGCAATCATGAGGTTGAGGGGCCTTCTTCCTTCTACTGTATGTAAGTATCTCTTTCTCTTGTTTACTGGAACCTTCAGAAGCATCAGCCGAATCTGGAGAAGCAACTGGCACAGTGGAAGTCTCACTAGGTTGACCCGGAATGTTACAGCTAGTAGTAGTGGAAGGTGATGAAATGGGAACAAAAAAGAAGGGAGAATGAGAATCCTCTTCCAACCCACTACTCTCCCCCTGAAGAGGATTCTGAGAAGACTGGAAATAGGGTTGAGACTCAAAATAGACTACATCCCTAGTGACATATTTTTTCTTGGAGATAGGATCATAACACTTATACCCCTTCTGCGTAGGAGAGTACCCCAAAAATATTCCCTTTGTAGCCTTAGGATCCAACTTGGTCTTTTTTGGATCTTTCACATGTATGAAGCATGTACAACCAAAAACCCGCAGGGGAAGAGGAAATTCTGGAAGAGTGGGACACAAAACAGAGAAAGGGGTCTTCATACCCAGTACCTTAGATGGCATCCGATTTATCAGGTATGATGCAGTGAGAACAGCTTGAGACCAATATTGCTTGGGCACATTGTGCTGGAAAAGAAGGGCTCGAGCTGTCTCCAATAGATGCCTGTTCTTGCGCTCAGCAACCCCATTTTGCTGAGGGGTGTAAGCACATGATGATTGATGTAACATGCCTGCATCTTCCATGAATGAATTCAGGGATCTTTCAAAGTATTCAGCTGCATTGTCTGAACGGAATTGCTTGATCTTTTTATCAAATTGTGTTTCAACCATCTTGCAAAACATCATAGTTATCCGGGGAACTTCTTCACGTCCTTTCAACAGATAAATCCAAGTGCACCGAGAATAGTGGTCAATAAAATTGATAAAGTAACGGAAGTCATCAATGGAAACAATGGGTGAAGGACCCCAAACATCAGAATGAACCAAATCAAAAGGGGCTTAAATTTCATTACTAGAAATTGGATACATTGATCTACATTGTTTTGACATTTGACACACATCACAAATTAAACTCTGACTCGGAATGCCCTTACATAATTCGGGAAACAACATTGCTAAGGAAGAAAATGACAAATGACCTAGCCTAGCATGCCACAAGTGCAGCCTAGCTATTGACTCCACACTTTCCGGACTAGTAGTAGAAGCTTGCAAGGCTGAGCTGACATCTTCATCAAAATAGTAGAGGCCCCCATACTCATGACCACTCTCAATCGTTCTCCTCGTCAATCTGTCCTGGAAGACACAATGAGAAGGAAAGAAAGTTATACTGCAGTTCAAGTTTTTTGTAAGCTTTGAAACAGACAACAGATTTGAGGTAAGACTAGGAACATGTAAGACTGATTTATGAGAGAGATCCTTGCTTAGGTCAACCACCCCCTTTCCAGAGATGGTGGAGAGGGACCCATCAGCTACTCTCATCTTATCCTGGCTAGACAACAAATGATATGTGGAGAATAAGGAGGACATATGTGTCATATGGTCAGTGGCTCCGGAATCAATCACCCAAGAGGTAGAATTAATGGAACTAGATGCACTAAATGCAGAGGTTGTACCTGATTTGGCAAGAGAGGTGGAAGCTAAAGAATTGTTCTTCAGACAGGCTAATGCCCGACTGAGAACCTCTACCTCACTAGCTGTGAAGCCCAAAATACTTGGTCCAGAGGAGTCGGCAGCCTGCCTTGCGGTGGAAGATGACACTGTCTGAATACTCTGTGAGTTGTCACTACTGTTGTTGGTGGCAAGATTCCCACTTGCTGTGTGGCCCTTATGTTGCCTTTTGTCCTTTCTCAGAGCAGCTGGCTTCAGATGAGGGTACAAAACCCAACATTTCTCCTTTGTGTGTTTCTCACCACCACAATGTGTACACTTGAGGGACTTCTTGTCTGAAAATCTATTCCCCTTAGTGGAGACTAAGGCTGAATGTTCTCCAGGTAGTTCTGTTGACTGTGTCTGGGAGTCAACTTGCATCTCCTTTCTCCTTACTCCTTCATTCCTCACCAGGTAGTAGACATGGTGAAGCTCAGGTAATTCATCTCTCCCTAGAATCTGTGACCTTATACCTTCATATACAGGGTCAAGACCCGCCAGAAACTTGAAGGCTCTGCCCTCCTCAATCTGCTTATCATGCCTCCCCTTATCATTAGCATTTTCCCAATCCAAAATCAAATGGTGGTCAAGCTCTTCCCAGAGGCCTTCCAGTGTTGCAAAGTAGGTTGCCACGGACATGTCTCCTTGCCTTAGGGCTGCAATGTCTTGGTTCAGCCTGTAGATTCTAGCATTGTTCTTTTTCTGGCCATATGTCTTAGATACTTTCTCCCAAATTTTAGCAGCTGTGGGGAAATGATGAACAGTTCTGGCCACCCTAGGAGTCATAGAGGCCAGCAACCAAGACATGACTGTGGCATTTTCCTTGCGCCACACGGTGTATTCAGGACTGCCAATTTCTGGTTGTTTCTTGTCTCCATCCAAATAGCCTGTGAGCTCATGAGAGGTAATGAACAGCATTGCTGAGACAGACCACTCTCTGAAGTTATACTCATCTAGCAGCACACTTGTAATCTGCAAGCTGTGCAGATTAGGGTTTTCCAGGTTTGAGGACCTTGTAACAGGTCTGTTATCTCTAGAGGAAACTTCACCGAATAGTGAGGACATCCTGACTTCAGTCCAAGAGTTGTTCACAATGCTGTAGGTGGTTCTGTTTAGGACTGGCCGAAGTGGTGGTGTTCACAGTGCTAGTAGAAGTGTTCACAGTTCGGGTACTGTGCAGTGCTGTTTAGGACTGGTCGAAGTAACTGAACCAGTTCACAGTGCTAGTAACTGAAGTTACTTCAGTTAGGGCTTGTTCTGCAACCTGAAGTAACTGTGCAGTGCAGTAACTGAAGTTCACAAAGTAGGACTAATAACCGACCTGAAGAGAATCTGTAACTGAAGTTACCACAGTTCTGCCCAAGTCTTGCTGGAGCACAAAGCTGCAACTGTAGAGGAAGCTCTCCCCCTTTCGGCTAGTGCTAGGACTGCTGAAATCAGTCATCAACTAGGTCTGTCCTATACAGACCTCTCTTAGTAGCCCAATAGCTACTATTTGCTGGAGATAATCTAGTAGGACATCTACTTCTGGGTCTTACTTCCCTTGAGTCCTACAACCAAGAGAAACCCTAGGTTCGAACTTGCTTTACTCTCTTACACTCCTAGGTCTTCACTGCAGCAACCCAGAAAAGGAAGAGAGAAGATGAAAAGACAGCAAGAGAAAAGAGTGCGCCTGCTAAAAGCAGGAAGGAGCTAATGCTCTGATACCATGTAGTCTGAAGAGCTATACTCAAAGTAGCAAGGAAGAGAAGAGAACCACAGAACTGAAGAAAATGTCGAACTGTACTATCCAGTCGACCAGTCCTTTATTTATAGATGAATATAGTACAAGGTACAAGAAATTACTGGGATGCCCCTGATTAGTGATGGGACACCCAGATGACTTAAATCATTAAACAGGATTAGGCCCATTAACACAAGCCCAGTTACAAGATAAGTTAAACATAAGAATGGGCTAATAAGAACTCTTATCAGCCGAACATCACTCTAACATTCTAACAGGAAGGAGTACAAATACAAATATGTACACTGCAAATACATATAAGATATAAGGTTTTGCACAACATATTTGTATTTGTAGTTTTGTACTCCTTCCAAACTGAGCTTTATCTGAAAATTACCCTGAGAAATAATGATATCCACATCTTTAGGGAAGTGAGGAAATACATGTGAACAATCCATTTAGACAAACCTATAGATTACTACAACCATCAGATGCTCCAAAGGTAGTTTAGACTAGAGGGGATTTTATATTCTCCACCTATGGATACATGTAGTGTACATGCAAAATGGATAGGGACCAAATTTTTTATGGTTCTACCATGTCAGAATTCAAGCTCACAAAATTTTCATAAAATAACAAAACATAAACCTTCTGAAAATAGGTCTTTAAATCTGATGATTGAAATCATCTAAAGGCTAGCTTTGAACTGTAGGATCTCTTAGTTGAAACCCATCAAATGAAGACTTCTGATTACATTTAATTTGCATCAAATTCAAAGAATTCGTTTAGTAAAAGCAGAGCAACATTCTGGTGAAGAATATTGCATGTTTGCACTAATAGAAGTTGAGAGAGAGAGAGAGAGGGTGGTCATGATTAAATAAAAACTAAAACGGTTCTAGGAAGTATTCTACTTTTTTATAGATACTCCAATAAGTCACAAGATAAATGCAGATATACTTCTGCTTGTTGTATTTACATGGTTAAGCATTAAATCAGAATCATGTACATACTGCAAGACAAACCCTTGCAGAATTAGTTGATGAGAAATAACAAACTAATTTACAGTGTTTGCATGGAATGATGGGCAGTCGAGAAAGATTGCATCCACTAAATGAATGTAGAGGACAGTAGGAACTTGAGATGGATGTGACGGACAAGTAGGACGGAATTGGAAATTAATGCTTTTCTAGAAAACTAAGTTCAGGTCCAATTGATAAGGTGAAAAGTCAACGAAGATGGTTTGATTATGGGCATAGAAGAGCACTAACTCCAAAAGTGAGAGAAAGTGATCTAATGAAAATTGAGGTTCTACAAGTGCCAAAGAAGTTTATAAAGGATGTAAGTAGAAATAGTGGAGAATAGACCTAAGGAATCAATTTAACCATGGATATTGATAGAGTGGAATAATGAAACAGGATCATTATAGCTGATGCTATGTATTAGGGAAGATGTTGTCATGTTGATTATAATGAAGTGGGATATTAGTAATTCATTTTTAGTAATAACCACTGAAACTGATAAAAACAAACAGTGATGATAGAAAAAGAACTTTGACCAAGAAGTATCAAAGTTTTATACTTAATTCCCAAGGTGAATATAAGAAATTTGTGTAGTGTTATACATACTGTAAGAGAAAACGTTATCTGGAAACGGTTGATAAGGACTGACAAACACATACAGAACCGACAGCTTAACTGCAGTTTTTAGTCTGCACAGGAAGAATAGATATTATTACAAGGGAAAAAAATAGGAGTGCTTCTCCAAAAGAAACTGACTACAATTTATACATACAATTCATCCAGAAAGAGTCGAATTGCTTCTTCATCAGTGCCATGTAGGTGTGGTATAACATTCTCAGCATGGGGTTGCATCACTCCAAGTCCTGCTGATTCCACAATTCCTGTCAAAAGAATGCTGAGAAGGTAGCATTAGAATCTAAAATAAATACATTCTCGATTGGTCAGCATGGCAAAATTCAATGTAAGTGCCATGATTATGATAGGAAAGAAAGCATAGATGTATCATGATACATGGATGATCTACCACTTAAATATTTATTAAAACATACTATAATAGGCTATAAATATCTCAAGTTAAACGAATTACCAATGTTTTGCATTAATTATGTCCTCAGTTTCTCTTATTATAAATGCAAATGACCACCAGAAATTGCATAAAACAAAGATCTTGGTGAAACCACCTTGGTTAAGATCTGAATGGTGCACATATAGGTATTACTCAGATTTCATTCTCTAGAATGAAAGAAAGGGAAAGTTTGCATGCTGCAACAATCCATCTAGAACAAGATGCAAGAAGCTGCCTGTTTTCTGATGGCATGGTCATAAAATGACAGTGCAAAGAATGTCACTCAAAAAAGTTTTCCTTCATACATCTTGGTCTATAGATATATTTTCTTGGGAAGAGATCTTAGAAAGGGATTTTTCACCTCTCAGGGAGAGCATATTCCTCTTTACAGATTCAACATGAACAGAGTGAGATATCTTGACTCATTTAGGTAAATTTGACCATAATCTAAAATCTGAACATGTTAAAGTGTTTGATCACAACTCATTCACACCAATGCCTTATGGTTCAATCTAGAATAACAACAATCTAACATTTAAGAAATTATCAAAAAAAAAAAAAACAATCTAACATTTAAGAAAGCAAAGTTTATGCTATGATACACATATGAAATAGATCACCTCATCAAGTATGGCATCATTACATATAATATAATCTTCCAGTCCCATGGGACATCCCATGCTTGGAGAAGTAGCCATTGATCATTCTCCAAACTCTGAAATAATTTAAAAAGACATGCCAACCCATCAGAGTGATAGGACAAAGCACAAATGAACATTAAGCCTGATTGTGAGCTCAACATTTATGATCAAATAATAAAGGAAAGAATTGAAATAGATACAAGCACATATTCTGGTATACAAGATATTTTTATCGGTATACACACAGTTTCCTGCAGATGCATTAAACATCAAAGCTTATATGATTTTAAATGTGGGTCTAAAAGGGACTAAAAACCACTTACATGAGAGAAGAGGTACTTTAAAAATGCATTCAAGAAGATTGGAACATCAGTATAGAGCTTGAGCATCAGAAAGCCAATAAACATCATTGACTGTTTGTTGAATTCTACAATGTATGCTTTTCAGCCAAAAAGAATGAAAAATGAAGAATTTTAAAGATGAAAGAAAAAGAGAAGCACTGAGGAACAAATTAAAGATGCCAAAAATGTAAGTACCTAATAAATAAAAGCCAACCAATAGATTATACAATAAATAAGAACTAATAGATGTATGCAAATACAGTTAATTCATTTTCCGAAAGAAGAACCATTATAAGAATGGGAGAGAGAGAGAGAGAGAGCAAACATAACCTACATGGTATAGAATAAGCCAGAATCTTATATTTGACATATGGTCTATTAACTTCTCTGATCAATACATAAGGCTCACTAGCAACCTATCTAGTTCAAATTGATTTGCCACAATGTTGAGCAAATCAGGTATCTAAAGTGATGGCAATTGGACAATTCTAAACATTCAACATGGAGATGAAAATTGGATGGGAACAAAAGTTAAGATAATGATTGAAATAGATGGAAGTAATGTTAAGTCATCAATTCAGCATTGCTGGTTGCCTTATTTAAATAAAGCATGTGGCATATGCAGTGTGCCAATGCAGGAAACAAATAATATATTATACAAAGCTATTTTTCAGTTATTTATGAATATTATTAGCAAAAATGAGAGAATTTTCAGAAGTACCTCAAATATGTGGCCCAGTTTGAGGGCTCAAAACTTCTACTCTTTTTTTTTATTTGATCAGCAAAAAATCCTTCTATCATTTGGTCTAATGTGATTTCATTATATGATATTTTATCACCTATATTATATCCAAAAACACTACAATTTGGACATGAATCAAGCTAGTTACGACCAATTGCAGATAACAAACAATTACAACTTTCTCTATTTCTGAGATTTTTTTTAATATAGGTTTATTTATTTTACAATGCCTTTAAAACTTTTTATATGAATTCGCACCAAACATTAATAGATGAACACGTTAGTTTAGGGCCAAGAAAGTTGAAGTTATAGTAGGTTCCTGTTTTCATGTCTTTTGGGAAATGGGGATAGGATTATATTTCCTAAAAACTAGGACACAGATATGACTACGGGTATCCCATGAGTATCCTTATATCGCGCTTATATGTCAAATGGAATTAAATTTTTAACTTACATAGAGGTTTTATTGTATGATTCGTGAAATTATACCGTTTTACACGCTTCACAAGCTGTTAGCACTATAAATTTGGGAACACCTTGTAAGCTGTTAGCACTATAAATTTGGGAACACCTTGTAAGCTGTTAGCAGTATTCATCAATCTTCAACATGGGCACATACACATTACACATGTACAGGTATCCGATCCTCCGTAATTATGTTTGTCACAGTTAATTAATGAAATTAAAATGAAGCTTTGGTTTGTTATTTTCGTTGGGTTTGACCCTTAAGAAATTCTCTTTTGGTCTGACTTAGTGTCAATCCATTTAGCAATTACAACAATTACAACGCAGATACCACTAGCAATGCTAGCTCCACAGGTTTACTGTCACACGGATACTGTCATCACCGCCAACGAGGAATGCGCTACTCACCCGGACCAAGATGTTCCTCATTAATGGTGATGGCACCACCCCTATCTCTGGTTTTCCCCCCTCTTCCAATAGGAGGTTAGAAGATTTACCTTCTCGGAACTGATTTCCTTGGACCCTTCTGTTGACTTGAACGAACGAACCCTATAAACCTCTCCTCTGAAACGCGGAACATTGAGTTCCTTCTTTCCCCTGTAATGGCGTCTGGTAAAAACTGTTCGATTTTGTTGAACATGAGAAGAAGCACTTCGGTTTCTGAGAAGAAACCTCGGTGTCCCCAATTGATTTACTAATAAAACCAACGACATTTCGGTTCAGTTTCGGGTTAGAGAGGCTTGTGAGCGGTTATTCATTCATGAGCCATCACCTTCCGCAGTTTATCATCTCCCAAACGCCAGAGCAAGAGATATTTTTTTGGGAGACAGGAAAAGTACAATTACGGAAAAGCCCATCTTTCAATGAAATATTTGCCGATCCGAGTTACCACTGACCACTTCAATAGGCTCGGCACAATTTGTGTTGACTCGCCGATCCAACTCCGGTCCGTGGCACTCAATCCCTTATTTATTCAATTTAATTACTCATTTTCACTGTTGCTGATATAGGTTCCGTTTTTTCTTTTTTCTAATAAAAAATTGTGAATCTTGGAGCTTTAATTGGTTATTGTAATTGCTGTGGGAGGGCTTGACCAAGGATGCATATCTCGTGAGTCGTATGTATCGTAGCCATCCATATTGGCTTGTATCACATTATATCATTCGATATGTAGTGTTTCTCTACAAAGAGTTGCAGGTGTAGTGATTCAAACTAAAATCACCAAAACACACCCAAAGCCTGCACCTTAAATGCAATTCTAAGCCATTAATCCACATTTGTCCTTGCAATAATAAATAAAATAAAATAGACTTTATTAACTTTTGTCTCTACATGTTATTTTTTCAATCTCTATTATCCAAAAAAAACTCTAATTAAAATTTTAAAAGAATAATATTCAAAAACAATATTTTATAAACTAATACAAAATTACTAAAATAATCTCATTTTAACTCAACAAAAATACATATTTCAGTAATGTTGTATGTAAAATTACTGAGATGATTGTTAAAGGAGGTTTTTATTGAATTAAAATGGTGTTATTTTAGTAATTTCGCATATAAAATAATTTATAAAAGGGTAGAATGGGTATTTGAAAAAAAACTGATGCATCAATCTAACATTTTCCGTCTAGAACAGTTAAGGAAGAGAAGTTTTTGTTGAATTTCTCAAAGTTCATGGGAGGTATTTGTTAAAATAAAACTATAGGAGAGGTTTTTTAAGATTGTCAGAAATTTCAGGGGAGGTTTTTGTATTTTACCCTTAAATTTATCATGGTAGTCCTAAAAACCAACAGAAGGGTTCAATGCATAGCAATTAATCCATAAAAAACTGTGCCTCAGTCTCAGACTAGGTACCAAAGAGAATTCTTGATGCGCCATTTCACTGGTCCCGAAGCTGAGAATCTGGATCAATGAATGGGAGCCAATTAGGCTATTCAGATTTTCAAATCCCAATCCCAGAGCTGAATAATGGCAATTGATCAAAAGCCCCTTATTCAACTGGTCTCTCTTCTACAATGCCAAATTAGCTAATCAACTCTGGAACAAACAGCTTGCTACTTGTACGGTTGTACCCCTGTACACTAGGTTCTTTTAATATCCTCAAAATCTCAAGGAAATAAAAAAGAAATATTATGATGAGTCAAAATTGCAAATGGTCCAGTAAATTTTACACCGAGTCGTCTTAACCTAAAAGAAAGCACCTTTTTTATCTTTTCCAATCAAATCAATTGCAACTATTGTTTCTTGAGTGCATTCATCTTATCCCTGAGATAATAAAGCTTGGCCCTTCTTACTTTCTTCTTGTCCAGCACTTTCACCTCCTTTATGTTGGGAGAGTATCTGTTATCACCAATTTTTTCAGGTATTTGAGTTGAGGTACATTAACTGTTAAAAAGAACAGCATGAAAGAAAAAAAAAATACCAACATAATACCAATAATGGTCCCTCCATCTTATTGTTATCTTTGAATACTTACCCTTCATGAAAGGGGAAAAATAATTGCTGTTTTAAAGAATGCATCAATGCAAATAATGAATTATCAAAGGAAAAAAGAAAAGACAAAACTAAGTGATTTGAATAACCTCTAAGTGGCATCACTACATAAGTGTAATTGGAACAAATGAATTTGGCAATTTACAGGATGTCGTATTATTGCATTAATACAACTTTTGAAACCATAAGGATTAAAAATCATGAAAATATAAACATGAGTTGGCTAAAAGGACAAAGGGGACGATTGTGGCAATGATTTCAAAAGAGGAATAATCATTATATAATGTAGTACAGTTGTTCTAAATATTCTTCTCATCATTATACATTCAAACATAATTAACTACAGCATGTTGGTTTTAAGTCAAATCAATATCAATTTCCAATTACTGTATGGCAGTAAGGTAAAAGAAAAACCAACCAAATTCCCAAAGATATATACAAACTTTGTAACCCCACAGCTTAATAGTTGATGACAACAGAGGTATATTTTTTTCTGCTAACTAGCTATTTCTCAAGTTTCCCAATCCCAATCACAATACATGATTAGATAGTTAATACAAAATTAAGATAATCATCATCATCTAAGCCATGTCCCAACTACATTGGGTCAGCTACATGAATCCTGTTTCACCATTCCATTCTGTTTAGTGTCATACCAATTGTTAAAATTTGACCCATTAGATTTTCTTACTTCAATCCATGTCCTTCTCGGTCTGCCCCTAGCTCTTCTAGCCCCTTTAACTTGCAACAAATCACTTCTTATAGGTGTTGTAGATGGTCTGCTCTGCATATGACCAAAGTCCAAACCTTCTTAATCTGCTTCACCTATTGGAGCCACTCCTAGGTTCCTTTGAATGACTTCATTTCTGAGCTTGTCCTTTCTAGATTTTTCCACTCATCCATCTTAAGACTTGCATTTCTGCCACATTCATTTTTTGGGCATGTTGTTTCTTCACTTCCCAACACTGTCCCATACAGTACAACCCTGTAATAATTTCATCCATCCACAAATCTAATTAATGAGTTAGATCAGATCAAATTGAATTTATTCGGATTGGTCTTGTTAGTTGTTATAAATGAATTGGATTGGATTGAATCTGGGTTGTCTTTATCAATCCTTACTGAATTGAATCAGATTGGATCAAAATCCAGTCCATTGATAGCCCTAATTTGGACTATTTAAGGGGAAAGAAATGCAAACATTTTTCAAGAACAATCGCACCAAGGAAGCATTCATAGATATTAGAGGACTGATCAGCTAGAGTTGTCCATTGAGTAAAGACTGGATATCTTTGCACAATTCTCAACTAATGACATTTTTCAGATACTGGTAAGCAGTGGCTAATGCCTCTTTTGCAAGGAATAATGCATGTATGGAATAGACCCCACCTATACAAGGTTAGGTTGCCTTAAAATGAACTTTGACCGTTGCAATTTAGGCAACCTCGGAAGCTCAGGAATTGGGAGAGTTTTCAGAGACAATAACGGCACATATTACACATCTATACATGACTTAATAGAGCATGGTGTTTCTACAAGGGAGGAACTTTTGGCAGTTCTCCAAGTACTGAAAATGGAAAGAGTACTCAACTATGAAAATTTGGTGGTTGAAGGTGACCCCAAAGTGCTAGTGTGATGGTTAAAAGAAAACAAGGCAGGCCCATGAAATATAGGAATATCTTGAAAGAGGTACAACACTTATTAAGAGGGAAATGACAATTAACTTCTAGTGAGTGAAGAGATGCTCAAAAGCCTAGCCAATGCCTTAGCTAAACATGGAGTCCTAAGAAGCTACCTTCTTTTTTTTGTTAACTGATAGAAAAGCTAAGAGGTTTCAACCCCTATAGCCTATATATGCTGAATAAGGTGTGCCCCCCCCCCCTCACCTTGTGCCTTGAGAACTGTAGTAACTCCCACATGTTCTTTCGTGATTAATTCATAAATCTGTTTGTTGTGGATCAACAAAAGATAGTTTCCTCAATTGTAAAGCAAAGAAAATCTATTAGCATATAGAGCAGAAATTCCGTTACTGCAAGAGGTTTCAACCACATAAGGAAAAAATATAGAGCAGACCTCATATCTTTTCCATCCATTATTAATACTGCATTTATTGCACATGCCTCCCTTGCTGTCCATTAAAAGAAAAGAAATGTACAAGGAGCATACAAGAAAAGAAGCAAAAGGCAAAGAGTGACAAACAAAAGCTAACCTTGAACTCTTCCCAAATTACCACCAGACAAAATAACCCACAAATATGACAGAACATACTAACATATTCAACACCAAGGATAACAGCCATAATGCCCCCCGGCCCCCACCCAAAAGAACAACCTACGAATCTCAGTGAACCTTGCCTTCATTCCCATCCTGGCATCCTCCATTTTAAAATGCATCGCTTTCTCCCTCATCCACATCAACATCACTGCCTTTTTTTGGTCAATAACCAACTGTTTTATTAAAGAGTAATTAGTTTACATATATACATTAACCCTTTGGAGAGATAGCGCAACTTTCTTTTTTGCTTACAATTGTGCCCATGATCTCTCCCCATGCCTTGTGTTGCTAAAGAATCGATCATACTGTTTGGTTCCATTTATACCCATTAAAGCCTCACTTCCATATCTCTAGTCACCACCTTCTAAAACCAAAGAAACCTCCCTCTCAACCTATTATCAAAGGAAGTTTTCTATATTTCTTGGCTACCACGGTGGATGAGAAAAGGCCCCACACTAGACTCTAATAGATCCACTCATCCACATTTAAAGAAGCATCACTATCTTCCACAACAAACTCCATCCCAAAAGGAAGAAAAGCCTCCCTACCCAACAACAAACCCAAACACTCCACCACAGGCGTGATGCAAATACGGGTGCAAGTTGGGCCAGCTTAGGTCAGTTGAATGACTTATTCAAAAAATTACATCAGGTTGATTGATGTATCCCAACCCAAGTTGTTTAACTCCCAACCCAACTTTTTTGGGTTGCATTTGGGCTGGGCTCACATTGGCCCATTCTCTTCACTGCATTTTTCTAATGTTCTTATTTCTTACACTTGGATTAATGTCCACTGATTTTAGCATTGCTATATGTACAAGGAGAAAGGTACGATGCTTTAGGAGCACTATACCTATATCATGTTAGAAATTATTCGCCTTCAAACTTCTAATTGTTGAGAATTGAGATGTATGCATAGATGTATAGACACTAGTGACCTAGCCCCTCATAAAGTGATGCCATCCAGTCCCAGTCAAGCCACAATACATAAATTCCAATACAATAATTTTAACCTAAGGACAACCTTATCCTTCTGCTTGCTTCCCCACATCTTGCCACAAAAAATCCTAAGCCAAAATGAAGACCAAGGAAGAATATACATGATAGATGCATTTGTAAGGTAATCTATAAATGTCTTCTACATGTAGCAGTAAGAAAGATATCTGGAAGACCTCTTGCCATGCATTCTTGTTTTTTTCATTTAACCTGTTCTTGTATCTGTATAGGTGTATTAAGAAGCACCTAGAACATTAATTATGCACGATAAACTTTATTAACTTCAGACATATTTTCATTCACATCTTGCATTTATGCATCTATGTCTCGTCCTTTTTTGATATTCATATTCAGCTTATTAAAATAAAAAAACAGTGAAAGGCACAAACTTCATAGGGTAGACTTCGCATAAATAATATTCACTTACAAAGGGAAGACAGATTCCACACCAACCCCTGCCACCAGCCTCCTTAACCTAAATGTTGTATTTAGACCAGCATTCCTTCTTGCTATAACAATGCCTTTCAGAATCGAAACACGCCGCTTGTTCTCAGGAACTTCCTGTTCATATAAGGGATCAGCCATGAACAACCCAATTTATAATCACCTCACCAAGAATTTGTCATACCACTTTGAGCTGAACAATATATCCAGGCTTTATATCAGGTATTTCTCTCTGTACCCTTACTTCCTCCACAGCCTCTTTATCCAGAATCTGCAAAGCACAACAACATTATTATAGGTAAAGGAGATGATGCAAGCTCTATAGAAGGATTTAATATGAAGGCCATGCCTGCATTATATGCCTGGATGTTTTATCAAGCCTCTTAAATTTGATCCGAGGAGCAACATCAGGATTGGAAGCAGCAGAATCTTGCAAGATAGGTCCTTCTGGCTGATTCATTGTTGTAATGCGCCTGATGGGAGTATGGCCAGTGGGCCCCACAGTACCCCATTGAAATAGTGTTTTCTCTTGTTTTCCATATGACAGTGACTTCAAACCTTCAGTCTGATATGTTGATGATTCTTTTTCAATGCCAAAATTAGCTTGCTGTAATATATTCAGAACAAAACATGTAAGAGCTTAAAATTTTCTATACCTTGAAAGAAATAGTAAGATGAAGTAAATTTTGAGACTTTTGCAGTCCTAGAATGTTAAGACAAAGATTGAATTGACGGACAAAATATTAGCATCATAATACCAAATAAAGGTGTATTGATAATGAAAATGCAAAATGCACTGCTATCAGGTGTCAATTGATCAGTAGCAACTAGCAACATTATACTAAGATCAATATGTATACAAGAATATAAAGAAAGTAAAATGCAATGAAAAGGGGTGGGAGCTGTTTGATACACAGAAAATTCTCCCAAATCGAACCTTTAAAAAAAATTGATTCTCGTAATTTGGTTTAGATACTAAAAATTGGCTGAAGATCACACTTTTTTATGATCTACTCAAGTAACAAAGGAAATGGGGCTACCAGGCTGATTCTTGGCATCCTGTAAAGCAACACCAAAAGGATGAACTTCTAGCAGTTATAAACATTCAGAGAATCTTCAAAACCTGGATAAAACGTTTTTCAATTTGGTTGCAACTTTGATTTTCAATATTTGGTTTATATACTCAAGATTGGCTGAAGATCACATTCTTTGTATGATCTACTCAAGTACCAAATGTAAATGGGGCTACCAGGCTAGGACACCTGGCAGAATGCTTGGCATCCTGCGTTGGAAGCAACATCCAAAGAATGAACTTTTGGCAGTTACAAATATTCAGAGAATCTTAAAGATCTGGATAAAATGTTTTTTAATTTGGTTGCAAGTTTCCATTATTTAGTTCATATGATCAAGAAAGAGAATATTTAGAAAATTTTCAAGGAAAAAGATTATACAACTTCTATAAATACCAGATTGTAGTTCTCTTTTAAGATCAATAAATGAAGAATGAAGAATTCTCTTTGCTACTGTCACTCCAAGTTCATGAAGGCGCTAGACTCCCAGAGAATGGGTGTCAACTAAGATAATTCAATCTCCTTATCTTGTTTACTTATTCCAATAATTCTCTTGTATGCTTTTTCACCTCATTTGTTATGGAATTCTGGTCTGATAATTTTCCTAGCCCCAACCCTTTATCTTAAACCCCTTCTAACTTTCTAGCCTCTGTCCTTCATCTCCACCCTTGATCCTTCTTATGTTTGTGTTTTCTATAACAAGAAAATGAAAACTTCATTTATGAATAATAAGGGAATGCAAAAAAAAAAAATAGAATTGTCAAAAAAGAAAAAAAAAAAATCTAACTGAAGTTTTGGAACTCCTTGAGAGCATTTGACCAGAAGATTAAAGACCAAGGCCTTAGTTAAGGAGATATTTTATATTTCCCCTAAAAATCCTGCTGATTCTTTCTTGCCAAATTGCCCAGCACACTGCAAGTGCCATCCTCCATAACCTGGTTCCCCTCTTACTAAGGCAGTAAGGCCCCTCACTTGCTAGCCACAATGACATTAAGGATTTGAGATCCACGGGGATCACCCACTGCTCACCAAAAAAGCTGTAAAAAAATGTTACCGTATATCTGGCATTGATATACGCCATAAAGGAATAGATGCATACTGGTAAAACCCATATAATGTCGTGAGTTCAATAAAAAGCATAGAACCAACATTTGCGCATAAAATCAAGAATTAAACATTGCATGATCCATTTGAAATTTCTAATTAATATATACCCCACAGAATGCTAAGTGTGGTATTATAATGAAATGCACTCAGAGAATCCAAAAACGCATGAATCCTAGATGGAGTATGGAAGAATAGAAGTAGAAAAGTTAACGACTACAAAACATACCAATGTTTCCCCAAAGCATGAAGTAGACTCGGGACGCAATGAGGAAAGGAAGCCCTCTAAAAGATGATTCGATGGCTTATAAAATAATGAAGCCCCTCCTCCACCAACTTTATGCTCCAAACCAATGAATCCAGAACCACCACATAAGCGATAACCCTGTGATGATTTAAGATGAACAACTTTCGAACTCGTAAAACGGCGTTCGATTGATCGAAGGCTTCTACACAAAGACTGCATATCTCTAGAACAACTTTGCACCAACGAAGAAGAGAAAAACGGGGATGAGCGCCCCGTAACAGTAACTGTAACAGTCGATTTCAAAGCTCTGAACTTCCGCCAAGTCTCACCTCTGTAACTAAAACCCTAGTCCCTAGAGAAAGACGAACGCTTCTTTCTGCAGGGTTGGCTGTTGGCCCGTACGAGTTAGGAGCCACGAGCCAAGGTGAAAGGAGCTCGCATTCTATGGTCCCTTCGGTTCACGTTTTATATGGACCATCCAATTAGATTTGGCCACGTCATTTAATGTCTTATTCGTTTCTCTCTCTTCCAAGTTCCAACTCAACGAAAAAGCAAAGAGGTTCATAGACAGCCGAACTGATTCAGCCTACCGGAGAAATAGAAAGACCAAGAAGAACACGAAGAAGAGAGGGTTCGTCGTCCCTAACCTCTTGCCTGAAACGGAGAAGTGGTGGCTGAAGAATCGATTTTTGGTTAAGTATCAATTTTTTGGCTAATTACCTTGTCATTTGGTTTGCTTCCAAGTGGCCGATGATTCAAGCTGAAGTGGAGAACTTTGGCTGCCTAGCCGCCTGTGAGGTGCTGGGCTGACTAGATGCCAAGCTGCCTGCTGGTGAGCTAAATTGATGAGCTTCATTGCTCTTTATAGACCTGCAAGGAACCAAATGTCAGAGGACCCAGGGTGGCTAACTCGGCGAGGTTGCTCCGATGCTTAACTCAGTACTCTCATAATAGACTACGAGCTAAAAATCACAAAGTCTGAGAGCTAGAACTTGTTTTCTTGTTTCTAGGTTTGGTGCCTTTATATAGACATTGTTTAGCATGGGCTTCACGCACCATATCCGAGATTTATGTGAGGTCGTCTAAGTGGTTCGAGATTCCTAGAGGTAATCGCCATGCACGTTGACCACCCTCCAGATCGTTCGGCACATGGGCCAACTTCCAAGGATCGTGGGAGTGTTAGGATATGCATGCCGAATTCGTCGGGGAGCACGTCTTGCAAGTTGCCATATCGGTGCCTGGGCCAGGTTGCCAGCTCGTGCCTGTGCCAGGTCGCGCCTATGCCAAGCCGCCAGGTCGCGCCTGTGCCAGGCTGTCAGGTCTCGCTTGGGCCAGGCTGCCAAGTCGTGGCTAAGCTAGGCTACCAGGTCGCACTAGGGCTTGGCCGCCAGGTGGGACACCATTAACTTGGCTAAGGCAAGTTGTTGCCAAAATGGTTCCGGGTATCACCTATATTTGTTCTGAGGTGCCATGTGTCACAATATCATTGAAGGGCCAAATCCGCCCTCATCATTTGCCCCCCACTCCTGAGCTGAAAGTAACTCGGCGAAGGGAGTAAATTTCTCCTTTTGGCCCAGAATGAATAATTCGATGAGCTCGTAAGCATCATTTCAATTCCTTAGGCTCTGGGAGCGACTCGTAGTCCACTCTCCTTGATCTTGCCCATGCCGAAGAGGCGACTGGGTCTTATGTGCTGAGGAGGTCTTCGCTAGTTCGGTATATCGGCCCTTAGGCTCTGGGAGCAACACGTAGTCCACTCTCCTTAATCTTGCCCATGCCAAAGAGTCGACTGGGTCTTATGTGGTGTTTTAGCCCTTAGGCTCTGGGAGCGACTCGTAGTCCACTCTCCTTGATCTTGCCCATGCCGAAGAGGCGACTGGGTCTTATATGGGGCCGAAATCTTTTATTAGCTCGCTAGTTTGCGCTTGGGCCAAGTCGGCACTCGTGCCAAGCTGTCAGGTTGTGCCTGTGCTAGGCTGCCAGGTCATGCCTGGGCCAGGCCGCCAAGTCGTGCCTGAGCTAGGCTACCAGGTCGTGCCAGGGCCAGGCCGCACCAGGGCCAGGTCGCGCCTGGGTCAGGGCTGCACTGCATCAGCCTCGTTAGTCACGTCAGTTACCCACTCTTACAAGAAGCTACTAGGAGCTCGACCTACAGGGGCAACACTACTGACTTTAGGTCACCAGCTTGCATGGGAGCCTTAGAAGGCTCGACCGACAGGTGCGTCCATGCAATCTGTTGGCCGCCTACTCCCGCGGAAGCCACAAAGAGCTCATCTTTGTAGAGGGTGCCTCGCGAAGAGGACTGATGAGGCTTTATCCGAGTTGAAATAAATTTGTTAGAGCTGCTTAGTCTGAAGGCCATCAACTTCCTGCATAATCATTGAATTCATAAAAAATGGAAACTAATTGAGAGCTTTTAGTTTCTAAAAGGTAAGAACTTAGCTTTTTGGAAGAAGAGGACTTAGCCTTTCGGAGGATGGGAACTTAGCTTTTTGTAACGTCTCCCATAGATGGCGCCAATTGAAGAATCGATTTTTGGTTAAGTATCAATTTTTGGCTAAGTACCTCGTCATTTGGTCTGCTTCCAAGTGGCCGATGATTCAGGCCAAAGTGGAGAACTTTGGCTGCCTAGCTGCATGTGAGGTGCCAAGCTGCCTGTGAGGTGCCAAGCTGACCAGGGGTCTGAGTTGTCCAGTGGCAAGCTGAATTGATGAGCTTTGTTGCTCTTTAGAGACTTGCAAGGAACCAAATGTTAGAGGACCCATGGTGGCTAACTCGGCGAGGTCGCTCTGATGCTTAAGTCAGTACTCTCATAGTAGACTACGAGCTAAAAATCACAAAGTCTGAGAGCTAGTACTTGCCTTCTTGCTTTTGGGGTTGGTGCCTTTACATATGTATTGTTTAGCGTGATCTTCACGCACCATATCCGAGATTTATGCGAGGTTGTCTAAGTGGTTCGAGATTCTTGGAGGTAACCGCCATGCACGTTGACCACCCTCCAGATTGTTCGACATGTGGGACAACTTCCAAGGATCGTGGGAGTGTTAGGATATGCATGCCAAGTTCGTCAGTGAGCACGTCTTGCAAGTCGCTAGATCGGTGCCTGGGCCAGGTTGCTAGCTCGTGCCTGTGCCAGGTCGCACCTATGCCAGGCCACGCTGTGCCAGGCCGTGCCTATGCCAGGCCGCTAGGTCATGCCTGGGCTAGGCTGCCAGGTTGCGCCTAGGTCAGGATGCCAGGTCGCGCCAGGGCCAGGCCGCCAGGTGGGACACCATTAACTTGGCTAAGGCAAGTTGTTGCCAAAGTGGTTCTGGGTATCACCTATTTGTTCCGAGGTGCCATGTGCCACAATATCATTGGAGGGCCAAATCCACCCTCATCAGTGGCCTTCGTTGTCGAGTTTTCAATCATAAGATCTTTCGGGTTGTTGGCTCGATCAAGTACAAGATCCAGTCTTGGATTGATGAAGGCAGGGTTGAGATCCCAAGCCTAGCACTGTTCATCGTCTCCCCAATTCGAACCCCTCCACTCTACTGGTGCAAATGGATCATCCAATTCGATTAATCGAATTCGGATCACCCCATCCAAAATAATTTTGGGAAAATATATGATGCAGAAAAGGTATGGTATGGGAAGAGTTTTGACAAATCAAAACCCACCCATGAATTTTGATAAATAACACCTGATTGACTACCACATTTATGATTCCAATTGATTGTTTAGAAGTTTTTCAGATATCATATATTTTTCATATCATAGTCAAACCCAATAATTTTATTTATAAGTAGGAAAAATTCCTGATTAGTACTTTGGCTTGAGTGACAATTTAGTCATCGAATTTTAAAATGTGACAATCCAACACCTGAACTATCAATTTGCGACAATCTGATACTTGATGTTAACTCAGTTAAAGCTATCTGGTGAGATCAGTGTTAGACAATTTTATATGCCCTTAGCTTCAATCCGATTTGATGTAGTTTTGATATTTAGTGTAAATAAATAAAGTGCATGTTTGATTCATGTTGTTTGGTATAATTCTGTGTAAGACCCTAAAACATGACACTTATTGAGACTTGTGTTAGTTTTAAATGTTCATAGCCATTGGATAAGTTTGGGGAGATTTATCATGCCAACGCTGATACTGGTGTGCTACCAAGTGTTGGGATGGCCTGTTTCGGCCACCAGGGTAAGACCCAAGGCACATGAAATATGGGATTACTCGAATCCTTGAACCGGACCAGATTTCCAGTATTGCCCTGGACTTTGGAAGCAGATGGGCAAAACTGGAAAGTTCCTCTAGACTCGATTATGACACGTCACTAGGTGTCGAATCGGGCTGTCTTTGATATGCCAATTAGTGAGATCCTTAGCGGGGATCAAAACCTGGGTATGTTGGGACAGTCTGAGAATTCATCTAAGTGGGTGATCATAGTGACAGGATCAGCCCCTTTGTTGGACAAAGGTAATGATCGGGAATGCACTCTCTCTATTGAAAACCAAACTATCGGTAGTTGATTTCAATCGTTGGAATTTTGTTTTGCAAAATTAATATACAAATATATATATAATATTATATATATATATATACACACACACACACATTATATATATATATATATATATATATATATATATACATATATATATATATATATATATATATATATTTGTGTGGTTTCAAAATGTTTGCAAATGGTTTTAATTCCCGAGATCCATGTGGGTGGAGAGTGCGGCACAATTCCTTACAACCGAGGGAGAGGTCCTCTCTTGTCGGGCAGTGCTTGATCATTAAGGGCTGCGAGGTTAAGTATAAGACCATTTAGGATAGTACCTGATGGACTAATCTTGCACCTGCCCACAGTCCCTAGGTTTTTATAAGATGGATTGGCCTAGGAACCACTTAATGTAAGTGTTGGGCCCATAGGGTCCATGTGATGGGATCAGGGGTTTATTGAGTTTTTCAGTGAATTTGGCCGAGCCTTGTAATAAAGGTTGGGCTTAACCCATGTGGCTGGTGTGTAGATCAATGCTTGGGTCCCATGCTATACAAAGAGGCCCAACTGGGCAGCAGATTGGAAACTAGTTAAGCATTGAACACTCAATGGGCCAAAAGCCCATTTCGAGCTGGGCTGATATGATCACCCATCTATGGGGTGAATTTGGGATTAAAGTTGGAAAAAGGATTGGGCCTTTAACCTTATCCACTCTGGGAGACCAAATTCAAATCAGATTTGAATCTGGTAACCTTCTGATAAGATCAGGAGTAAGCTGACTTAACCTGCAAATAGGATTAAGATCATCCCCTATCCAAATACTGATTTGGATTAGAATAACTCCTAATTAGGAGGTTTCTTAATCAAGAAGAAAAGAGGAGAAACCCTAAGAGATCATAATCAGATTTCGAACCTAGGGTTGTGTGCAAGAAATCATACTACAAATTGAGATTGGATCTCATACACACTCCAGAGAGAAGAGAAGCAATTCAGCCATCTTCGTCCCAGGAGTTCTCCTCCATCCGCCGCCATTCTTTCTAACAAGATTTGATCTTTGAAGAAGAAAGAAATCAAGAAATCAGTTCTTGACATCATTTTTGCAGAAAAAGACTAAAAAAGATTTGGTGCTTAGAGTTTCCAGAGGATTCTTGCAAAGAATCCAATGTGTAGGACACACTCTACTGATTCCGTTCCACATACAACTGTGTCATCTTCAGCAGGAGCGGATCTTGGTGTCCTCTTTGGGCGTGAACACCAACTCTAAGAGATACTGCTTCTCTGGATCAGGTATAATTCCTCCATTCCCTTTTTGGTTTAGATCTTGTTCGATTATGGTTCAAGTAGGATCCTTAAATATTGTATTCTAAATTTAGGGAATACGATTCCCAGTTGGGAGAAGGTAGGAAAATTTTTGAAATTCGCCCACCCATTCCGCAATCTTTATGGCATCCATTCTTTCAGTGGTATCGGAGCCACAGGTTTGAATCTTGAACCAAAAGAAAACCAGATCTAAACCTGCGCTGATAAATAGAAGATGTTCTGCCAAGATTTGCGCAGATTATTTTCTTTATTTCAAGAAACTATTTCTTGTTGAGGGCGATTGATCTGAAATTAATTTCAGTTAAGTCTAAAATTTATTTAGAACTGTTCTTTATTTATTTTGATTTAATGGACTGTTCGAACCTGGAGATCGTAGTGCAGATTTGGCGCAAATGGACTGCGCACCCTTTTTTCCTTTTTAATTATTTATTTTATTCAATTCGGTCTATAAATATTATTTTATTATTTTCTAGACTGAATGTATAGGATTTGATCAAGAATAGAAATAGGATTTCTGTTTCTTTTATTTTCTTGATTAAAGAAGAAGGAAGAAGAAGGCGGCGCTGGAGATTTGCAGATGGAGATATCGCTTTCTGCGATTTGCAGTTTGTGAAACTGCAACCCTAGTGATTAACCTCTGTTTTGCAGGTGGTGCGAACAATCCATATTTGATTTGTAATTGTTTAAAATTGAAATTATTAATTTCAGATCTTTCATGAATTGAAAATCAGTTTCGGACATTTTCGAACTAGATTAGACCAAAATTGTTTGGACCGAATATAGGGTTCGAAGGGAACTGTTTTCAGTCGAATTTTGTCACACTTGCTGTTCCAAATCTGATGTTCAATTACGGGGATTAATTTGGCCCACTTGTAAAACCCAGTTTTAAAAGGTTAAAACTACAAAAGCCCACTCTTGTGAGAAAAGTTGTATGGGCCAAACTACTGACTACGATTCAGCCCATACACCTATCAGCATTAATTGTTAATGCTATGGATTTTAGATGGGCTGCTCAATGGGCTTTACAACAGTTAATTGATTGGATCAATTCTTCCTTTACATGTGATGTTTGGATGTTTGATGTGTTGCGACCATGGGCCATAAGCACTTGGCCCATGATGACTTGTTAATGGCTCTTGCACACACAATGGCTGAATGCACATCATTGCCATGGTGTCCCTTAAGGTCATTGGATGACCTCTCCTTACATGGTGGGCCCCATAACCTTGAAAAGGGATGCATATGGAAACCCTAGCCGCTTAAGGCCCACAAGAAATCTGACTTTATGAAAGTCAATGGGAGCCACTATGATTTGACCTAAAATTAGAACTAGGGCGTAATTTTGTTCCCTCCAGCAAATATGAGTGCATGCGATAGGGAGATTCATATGATGGACTCTCTAAAGGTATTCCGTCATTAGCACAATGATGGGTCCTTCAGTAATGAGGAAACACACCATAAAATTTGGCTATCCATTTGCTATTGGGTCTGTCAGAGTGTTTTATAAGATGATAGGGGCGTCATAGACCGATGTGGGAGGGGCTTCACCAGAAAATGGGAACTCTCTCACGGTACCTTGGCATAATCTGAATATGATGGGTGAGCACTCACTAGATAGAAAGGTTTATTTGAAAACGGCTCTAAATCTTCTCTGATAGAGGCCAAAGGGAAACTCTTTTGATGAGTGGACATGATCCGTCGCAGAAAGGTGGTGGGGTTATGCAGCTGAAATAGTTGGCCCCATGCACCCTATGTGATTTCTCATGTTTCTAGAGACATTTCACTGTCTCCGTCACTGAGAAAGGAGGGAAATCTTAGAGATGAACAAATGGAAATGGAACATAAATTAAAAACCATATCTATGTAGGTAATGTGAATCAAACTAAGGTTGTGGACTAACGTCTTTGTTGTTTTATCAGAAAATGGCAAACGGTCAATTCGCAAAGCTTCTAGATGATAATAATCTTAAGGGCCCAAACTATGCTGACTGGTACAGAAATCTTATATTGGTTCTAACTTCCGAAAAGTTAGATAAGGTGGTGAAAAATCCTGCCCCAGAGCGTCCAGGTGATAGGGCTTCTGAGGCCCGTAGGAGGGACTACCAAGATTGAGAGGATAAGAACTCCCTAGCCCGCTGCTTTGTCATTGTCTCATTGGACAACTCAATACAGAGGCAGTTCGATCAGATCGAACTAGCTAAGGACATATTGGACAGTCTAAAGAAAATGTATGAAGAGCAGAACCGTTCTACTCGACAAAAGGTCCTGAAACTATTCATGACCGCGTAGATGTCCAAAGGGCAGAAAGTTCATGACCATTGTCTTCGGATGATGGGTTACATTAATGAACTCAAAACCCTTGGATCCGGGCTAGATCTTAGCACGCAAGTGGATGTCATCCTGAATTCTTTGCCCTCTTCCTTCAATGCATTCACAATGAACTACAGCATGAACAAGCTAAATGTCAGCATCCAGGAACTCAACAATACGTTGCAGAGGGCCGAGGATCTACTCAAAAAGGATGAGCCTGTGGTTATGTTTGCTGAAACTAACAAATCGGGCAAGAAAAAGAGAAAGGCAAAGAAGCCCCAGAAGAAAGCTGTCAAGCCCAAGAAGCAGAAGAAGAACAAGACATCTGATGTCTGTCACTTCTGCAAGCAGACCGGCCACTAGAAGAGGAACTGTCTTGCCTACCTGGAATCTAAGAAAGGTAACGTCGAAACTTGTGTCATAGAAACTAATATGTTAGTTGCTTTTGTGTCTTGGTGTGTTGACTTTGGGGCTTCAACTCATGCGTGTAACTCACTGTAGGGGTTCAAAGTTAGTAGAAGATTGAGTGAAGGCAAAGTGACACTATTCTTGGGAATGACTGCAAGTGTTGCAGTTGCGGCAATAGGAACCGTAGAATTAGTCTTTAGAGAATGAGTGCTTGTACTTAAAGAATGTCTCTATGTACAGAACTTGAGAAGAAATTTAATTTATGTTTCTAAACTGTGTGTTGATGGATATACTGTTTATTTTAGTAATATGATTACTGTTAAACGGAACAACAAATTCATCGCATGCGGGGAACTGGAGAACGGTCTCTATGTTCTATATCATTCTTTGGAAACTAACCTAACCGAAACTACGTCGGTTGAATATCCCAAGAAAAGAACTTGTGATATAGTAAATCCCGCGTGCTCTGGCATTACCGACTTGGCCATATCGGTGTTGACCGAATCACAAGACTGGTGAAGGATGGTCCTTTGAATTTTCTAACCGTAGAAAATCTTCTCACTTGTGAGCCTTGCCTACAAGGTAAGATGACTAAGCGGCCATTTGACGGTAAGCCTGAAAGATGTATAGGCACACTTGACCTAATACATACTGATGTATGTGGTCCCCTGAGTGTTAGGACACGGAACCAACACGTGTATTTCATCACCTTTACAGATGATTTTTCATGATATGGTTACGTGTACCTAATGAGACACAAGTCAGAATCCTTTGAAAAGTTCAAAGAGTTCAAACAGGAAGTCGAGAAACAGTTAGGGAGAGAAATTAAGGCCATTCGATCGGATCGAGGTGGCGAGTATCTCTCTAACGAATTCAGGGGCTACTTGAAAGTCAACGGGATAGTGTCACAATTAGCTCCTCCTGCCACACCTCAACTCAACGGTGTTTCAGAGAGGAGGAATAGGACCTTGTTGGACATGGTCTGGTCACTTCTCGTACGCTCAGAATTACCCACATCCTTTTGGAGATATGCATCAGAGACTGCTATCTATGTGTTGAATTGGATTCCAACCAAATTGGTTCCGAAGACTCCATATGAATTATGGACAGGAAGGAAGCCAAGTGTAAGACACTTGAAGATTTGGGGTTATCCTACTCACGTTAAAGAACGAGTGCGGACAAGTTGGCATCCAAAACCAGTCGTTGCCTATTTATAGGTTACCCAAAAGATTCAGTAGGTTATCTATTCTATGACCCAAGTGAGCAGAAAGTGTTCTGCAGTCGAAACACCCAATTCTTAGAAACCAAATGCATCCTGGACACCCATCGTCAGGAAATAGTTCTTGATGAGGAGAGCTTAGGAGCAGTGGGAGATGTCCCACAAGTTCTAGGTAGTGACCAACCTAGAAGATCCACTCGGGGATCTAGGCCACCAGTCCAATATGGTTATGATCAGGATAGTTACCTGGTGGAAGCCTTGACTAGTGAGGAGGATCCCGTAACTTACGCGGAAGCTATGTTAGACATAGATTCCTAGAAGTGAGTGGAGGCCATGAGAGCTAAAATGCACTCGATGGAGACTAATGGAGTTTGGACTCTAGTAGATCCGCCCTCCGGGATAAAAGCAATTGGTTGCAAATGGATCTACAAGAGGAAGAAGGGCCCCGATGGCAGGATTGAGACCTACAAAGCTCGTTTGGTGGCAAAAGGGTATACTCATAAAGAAGGCATCGATTATGAGGAAACCTTTTTGCCCATGGCCATGCTCAAATCCATTAGGATCCTGCTAGCTATAGCAGCATACCATGACTACGAGATTTGGTAGATGGATGCCAAAACCGCGTTCCTAAATGGAAATCTTAGTGAAGATATCTACATGCAGCAGCCACAAGGCTTCATTGCTTCTGGTTAGGAACACATGGTATGTAAACTTAATAGATCCATATATGGACTTAAGCAGGTTTCTAGGAGTTGGAACATTCGTTTTGATTCTACCGTCAAAACGTTTGACTTTGAGTAGAATCCAAATGAGCCCTATGTTTACAGGAAGTCCAGTGGGGATAAGATCACCTTTTTGTTGTTGTACATGGACGATATCCTACTCATTGGGAATGATGTAGGAATGTTGACTTCAGTCAAGGTATGGCTATCACAGCAGTTATCCATGAAAGCTCTTGGAGAAGCTTTATATATATTGGGTCTTCGAGTCTATAGAGATAGATCGAAGCGGATAATTGGATTATCCCAAGCTACTTACATTAACAAAATTGTCAAAAGATACAACATGGAGAACTCCAAGAAAGGAAACGTTCCTTTCAGGCACGGAGCCACTCTCTCCAAGAAGATGTCTCCCAAGATTTCTAAGGAGATTGAGGGCATAAGAGACATTCCCTATGCCTCAGCCGTAGGAAGCATCATGTATGCCATACTGTGCACTCGCCCGGACATTGCTCAGGTGGTGAATGTGGTAAGCAGATTCCAGGCCAACCCAGGGCAGGAGCATTGGACTGCTGTGAAGAACATACTCAAATACCTTCGAAGGACAAAAGAGTTTTGTCTGGTATTCGATGGTAGTTCACTACAAGTTCTAGGGTTGCCGATTTTCAGTCGGATCCAGATGATAGAAAGTCTACATCTGGGTATGTTTTCACGATAGGATCGTGTGCTGTTTGTTGGAAAAGCAGCAAACAGGGGTCCACTGCAGATTCCACAACCGAGGCCGAGTACATTGCCGCAAGTGAAACTGCCAAGGAAGCCGTGTGGATAAAGAAATTCATACACGAATTGGGAGTGATTCCATCCAACACATCACCCATCCCGTTGTTGTGTGACAACAATGGAGCGATCGCCCAAGCTTAAGTGGGCCCACTCGAAGTCAAAGCCCATCGAGAGGAAGTACCACGTACTATGGGAGATCGTTGGTAGAGGGGACGTCCTAATTCAGAAGGTAGCATCAGCGAATAATGTGGCAGACCCATTGACTAAGCCACTAACATAGAAGGTGTTTGAGAAACACATGGAAAGTATGGGACTCCGGCTTGTACCAGATTGGACTTAAGTGCAAGTGGGAGTTGTTAGATAGTTTTGTATGCCCTTAGCTTCAATCCATTTGATGTACTTTTGGTATAATTCTGTGTAAGACCCTAAAACTAGACACTTATTGAGACTTGTGTTAGTTTTAAATGTTCATGGCCATTGGATAAGTTTGATGAGATTTATCCTGCCAAGGCGGATACTGGTGTGCCACCAAGTGTTGGGATGGCCTGTCTCGGCCACCAGGGTAAGACCCAAGGCACCTGACCCCTAGACTCGATTATGACACTTCACTAGGTGTCGGATAGGGCTGTCTTTGATATGCCAATCAGTGAGATCCTTAGCAGGGATCAAAACCTAGGTATGTTGGGACAGTCTGAGAATTCATCTGAGTGGGTGATCATAGTGATAGGATCAGCCCCTTTGTCGGACAAAGGTAATGATCGGGAATGCACTCTCTCTTATAAAAACCAAACTGCCGGTAGTTGATTTCAATCGTTGGAATTTTGTTTTGCAAAATTAATATACATATATATATATATATATATATATATATATATATATATATATATATATGTATATATTTGTGCGGTTTCAAAATGTTTGCAAATGGTTTTAATTCCCGGGATCCATGTGAGTGGAGAGTGCGACACTATTCCTTGTAGCCAAGGGAGAGGTCCTCTCTTGTTGGGCAGTGCTTGATCATTAAGGGCTGAGAGGTTAAGTATAAGACCATTTAGGATAGTACCTGATGGGCTAATCTTGCACCTGCCCACAGTCCCTGGGTTTTTATAAGATGGATTGGCCTAGGAACCACTTAATGTAAGTGTTGGGCCAATAGGGTCCATGTGATGGGCTCAGGGGTTTACTGAGTTTTTCAGTGAATTTGGCTGAGCCTTGTAATAAAGGCTGGGTTGAACCCATGTGGCTGGTTTGTAGATCAATGCTTGGGTCCCACACCATACAAAGAAGCCCAACTGGGCAGCAGATTGGAAACTAGTTAAGCACTGAACACTCAATGGGCCAAAAGCCCATTTTGAGCTGGGCTGATATAATCACCCATCTATGGGGCGAATCTGGGATTAAAGTTGGAAAAAGGATTGGGCCTTTAACCTTATCCACTCTAGGAAACCAAATTCAAATCAAATTTGAATCTGGTAACCTCCTGATAAGATCAGGAGTAAGCTGACTTAATCTGCAGATAGGATTAAGATCATCCCTTATCCAAATACTGATTTGGATTATGATAACTCCTAATTAGGAGGTTTCTTAATCAATAAGAAAATAGGAGAAACCCCAAGAGATCATAATAAGATTTCAAACCTAGGGTTGTGTGCAAGAAATCATCCTACGAATTGAGATTGGATCTCATACACACTCCAAAGAGAAGAGAAGCAATTCAGCCATCTTCATCCCAAGAGTTCTCCTCCAGCCGCCGCCATTCTTTCTGACAAGATTCGATCTTTGAAGAAGAAAGAAATCAAGAAATCAGTTCTTGACATCAGTTTTGCAGAAAAGACTAAAAAAGATTTGGTACTTAGAGTTTCTAGAGGATTCTTGTGAAGGATCCAGTGTGTAGGACACACTCTGCTGATTCCGTTCCACATACAACTGTGTCATCTTCAGCAGGAGTGGATCTTGGTGTCCTCTTTGGGCGTGAGCACCAATTGTAGGAGTACAGGGGCAGGGTTCCAGCTAAATCTATAGTAGAGGCTGCTGAATTAGCGAGAGTAAATAGGCCTTTTGAGGTTGTTAATTATCCGAGAGTAGGTTCACTGGGTTTTGTGGTCAAGGCGGAGGCAGAAGAGGAATCCCTCAATATAGTGGTCATTTTCATCATTTCGAAAATGATTCAAACTGGATTGTTGAAAAATGAAATGGTTATTTATGTCTTTTTATGCGTTCACTAATGGTGAGTTAAAACCATGTACCAGATTGTCACAAATTGAAAGTTTGAGCATTGGGTTGTCGCGTTTTAAAGTTTGAGGACCAAATTGTCATTCGAGCCAAAGTACAGGGTACTAATCGGGAATTTTCCCTTATAAGTATGTTTATATTATACTTTTATAAATTTTTCATATTATTTAATTTTTATAAAATGATTTATATATATATATATATATATATATGATAAAAATAGTTGAAAAAATGATTGTACTTTTGTTTTTCTTTATATAGAATGTTTTGTTTTTTTTTCAATAATTTGTTAAATTTTACGAAAATTAAATAAGATCGGATCATATTTGGATATCAGAAAATCCTTAACATGTTTTCAATTCGATTGGGATATTTTTAGCATGGAAAAGCATCTTGTCTTGTAGAGAATTCTTAAAAAAAATGCTTAAGATGGAAACTTGGAACATGAGTAGCAGTCTAGGAGATACTCCATTGGAAGAAATGACTGACACTATTAGTTTTAGTGAGGTAGAAAATAGGAGATTGAAGAATTTAGGGTTTGTTTGGTTATACAGTCGGAATTAGAATCAGAACAAAAATTCTTTAGAATCAGAATTGGAATGATCTATTTCCAGTCTGTTTGGTTCAGACAGGAATGAAAATTGAAATCAGCTGAAATAAGATTTAATTCCCTAAAAAAGGGGAGGGAATGGCCATTCCCTCAAATGGGATTCCACTTCCACCCAACCAAATAATTGGCACTCCAATTCCGATTCCAGACCCCTATTTCCACAAACCAAACGAGATCTTAATAGATTGGAACAACAAACTTTGGAGGAGTGAGACCATGCAAATCAGGATGAAATATGAAATACTTTGGGGGAACAATTTAGGCCCCATTTGGTCTGGAATGGGCTATTCCAATTCCAACTGTTTGGTTGGGTGGAATCAGAATTCCATTCCCATTCCTGCTAGAATGACATTCCCCCATTTGAGGGAATGGCCATTCCCTGCCCCTCCCTTGGGTATGAAATCCTATTCCTGCTGATTTCAATTCCCATTCCCATTTCTGATTGAACCAAACAGACTATGGGAGTAGACCATTCCAATTCCGACTACAAGACAAACGGACCATGAAAAGTTTACAGTAAAATCGGCCAATAGAATATGCTCCCAAATGGTGGAGCAGAACAGCTTTATTAAAAGAATGGGTAAAAATTAGAACATCCCATGAAAATTGTGGTTTGATTTATCAAAAAGAATAAAATAGGAACATCCCATTATCCCCTAAAGATCAAAATCTTCATGTGGTTGTTAATCCAAAAGAAGCTGTCAACAAAAAGGAAATCTATTAGATAGGGATCTTCAAATAGATCCGAGCTGCTCCCAAAGTGGGGAAATGGAAGATGAAAACCATTTATTTATTAGTTGTCAATTGGCAAAGCAGGTAGGGTCAGGGGGTGGAGAATGGAAATCTAGGGCCAAGAATAGAGACAGAAAGTTTGGAACAATGGCTCTCAAGGAAACTAGAGGACAAGATAGAAACTGATATGATACTTGAATGGGAAACAATAGTGACTACCTTGAACCATTTGGAAGCAAAGAAACGAATTTTTTTTTTGCGAATAAAGAGAACCAACCGGGCAAGGAAGATCCAGCCAATCAGTAGAAACATTAATGAATGTTTTAACGCAAAATAGTCTCAACCAAATAGAAAATTGATGTGTAAACTCAAAGCGTCAAGTTATTTCTCCACGGGGAAGGAAAGATCATGTACTCAACCTTCTGATTTGAGCCAACAAATTGGAACATGAATATCTGATTCCAAAATACTCGAAAAAGACAATTAATAGAAGGTGAATAAAAATTACATTGAAACAAGCAACCAAATATTTAGATGCCTGAAAAAAAAAAAGACAAACTAAAAGAGAATGTAAAGCTTGGACTGCAAGATGCTGACTTGAAACTTATCGCCTGCATGATCTTTTCCCAGCAAAAAGTCACACGGTCTACACCATGAGAAATTGAAGTATGATTTTTGTTTCCAAGCAGAAGCTTTACTTCACCTTTGAGCCTCCTTGATAAAGGTCTTATCCCCACCACCGGTTGATGGTGAGAGAAGGTGTTTATCTTGATCTGCATCATCGCTTTCTGTGGCTTCATGTGGTGTAGTGCCTGAGAGATTCTCGGATCCTTCTTCTTCTGCATGTTGCATAATAAATTCACTAGTATAAGAAGTCATGCAACAAAATTGGAGCTTGGGCTCCTTTGGGATGTCAAACGGGGTAGATCAAGCCCTGTCACCTTTGACCCATGTTTGGTGACTGAACATCAAGAAAGAAAAACAAAATACAAATTTGCACGAAGACAGTTTGGTGGCGCCCATTTTTGACACTGTGACAGGAACATCAAGCTCATAAAGAGAAATAAGCTACTAACCAGAATAGACATGGTAATCAGGCAGCTGTTTGACCGTGGATACTTGGATGCTTTCAGGAAGCAGACAATTGCACATGGAACCTGAAATTCAGATCAGAATTTGCATCTTCAACACTCTATTATAATACATACCACCACTGAAAAGTAAGGTGGAACTGATGGAAAATGATAAATAATAACAATGACAATGATGATAAGAATAATGTTGATCCTTCAGGTATTTTGCAAAGTTCATAAGACCATCACCTAGGTAGGAGTCTAGGCACAGCCCAGGTAACCAGGTGCTTACATGAGAAAGACACCCATATTTTATACAAGGCTCCCAGCTATGTGACAACTATGACAATGCAGGACTTTACATGGTCAAACCATAACACTATGATTCCTTTTGAATGCCCAACCTGCCCCCATGATCCTTTTAGTAAGTTTTAAATGATTAATATGAGCTCAGAACTTTATTTATGTGCACAAGCTAC
The DNA here is from genome assembly GCF_056320005.1 of Nelumbo lutea. Lineage (NCBI taxonomy): Eukaryota > Viridiplantae > Streptophyta > Magnoliopsida > Proteales > Nelumbonaceae > Nelumbo > Nelumbo lutea. Next base: position 16,184,081 of record NC_142684.1, on the reverse strand, counting down.
ATTTACATGGAAATGAATCACTAAAAACTTCTATTATGGAGAAGCTCTTCCATTGGTAGGTGCTTTCATCAAGTGACTTTCTAGAATAGGACTTCAAATACTGAAAGCAATCCCCACAAATTTGCTTTCTTTTTTTTTCTTTTCTCCTTTTCTTGGTAAGTAAACTTTATTCCATGTTTTTAGTAATTAATCTTAGTACGGAGGCAATGGCGTGTTGTAAGAAATAGTTGCAGGTAAAATTTTGTAATTATATTAGTTATACACTATTTTCTCTCTCATGCAGAAAGACATCTTTCTTTTCGCCCCTGCTAGAAGAAGTTTCTAGCAGCAAACAAACATCAATAAGTACAAACAATAAGACAGAGAGGGGGGCAAAGATAATATGATCTCCATTCCCCAGACTCCAACGATTCCCCAAAGGCTGATATCCGACCAAAAACTGGTGAAAATGCCAGAATCCAGCAAGATGAAATTTCTTGAATATACTTGAACAGTGGCATTTAACACTGAACAAAATATTACAGGATCGAAAGATTAACAGTGAACAGTGGCATTTAACACTGAAAAAAAAGGAAGACTAAAAGCATACCCGGGTTCTCTTCTTTTACTGAGAAGAAGAAGCTCAAAAGCAGAGGATAGTGCATGGAGAATGAAAGGTGCCTAAAAAATGCTAGTGTATTCTTTTTTTAATGAAAAAAGGAAAGTAAAAATAATGGAAAGCAATTGGAAACTAGGAGAATTAATCTATTGTAACCTGCAATGGAATGTGAGAGAGTTAAATTAGTGAGCATTATCCTAGGGGATTAATTGAAGAAACCAAACATGGGTCTACACTGCTTACCAAGATAAGTAGGGAACTTTGAGATTTTGAGGCATAGGGGGGACCAAGGTTCCCCCACATCCCCCTACCTCTTTGCCTCTAGAGAGAGAGGGGAAGAAAAGCAGTACAAAGCTGCCCAAGCCCTTTTCCTATAATGTATTTTTTTGGTTGTAAAATTATGCCCCAGAACCTAGATCCTCCCAAAGTACATCCTATCTACCCACTACTCTAGCCATTCAATGGAGGAGTAACTGAATAAGCTGATGTCAGAATCCATATGAACAAGCTGCTCAGGAGAGCTGCTAAAGCCTCAGTTTCCCTAAAAGGAATCAGAGTGTCCAGTCCCTCTTCAGTCCCATTCATCCAGCCTATAGATCTATAAACACCTAGCAAAATGCTTTGATCTTTTTTATCAAATCTTTTATTAGTTAAAAGTTATCACTTAGGCAATAAAGTTTTCTCTCAAAAATCATCACATACACAAAACATGAACACTCCCAAACATTTTTCTTGGTAGGTAAAAGTTGATCTTTGTTTTTTCAGTAGTGAATCTATTGCCTATCAGCAGCAATGATGGAAGAAAAAAAATGCAACTACATGTGCATTACATGTCCCAAGTTAACATGAAATATATCATCATCATTCAGGCCTTATCCCAAACAATATGGGTTTGGCTACATGAATCATATTTTGCCATTCCATTCTGCTTAATGCCTAATGTGAAACATATCATATAAATCATATTGTTGCATTGGTAAACCTTGGTACACTTTCATTTTTTTTCTTCTTTTACAATTATATAAATTTGTTCTGTTTTCATCATTACGAACACAAAACATAAAAAGGGAAAGTACAACCTGCAAAACCCTTCCACTTAACAAATATGAATAAAAAAACTAAAAACTTAGAAAAGGGATATTATCAGTAAAAATAGCATTACTTGGAACTTAAGCAGGGCGTAAAACTATCATATGCATAATGGTTTGGGAGTACAATTAATTGATTTTTAAAATTCTACATACCTAGTTGTGCAAGCCGGTTCACCCATCCAGGAATCCCTCTACCTGTCAATCTCCGGGAAATGTCATTAGTAAAATGGTTGCAGTTCTTAGAGATTAGGTGATAAGTATCCCCATGATATTCTGAAGCAACGTTCTCCATAAATGTGCCAAATTCAGAGTGAAGCATGTTTATATAACCTAGTGTAATGGAGCATCGATAGATAAAACCTGGGCAACTCCTTGGTTCCACCTCAAACACTCCACTGGTTGGGAAATCATGGGCCCCAAATCCGTACTCCATACCATGCACTGTTACAATATTAGTCAAGAACCATTTCATAACAATCCACAAGATAGATACAATATTAACATTGACAGAGGAAGTTAGGCTCAGTTTGGAAGGGATAGAGTACAAAATCTTGTATTTTGTATTATTTTCTATGTATTTGTACTGTAATATTTGTATTTGTACTCTTTCCAAACTGAGACTTAGAAACAAATAGCACTGATCAAAGAATTAAAAAAAGAAAAGAAAAAGTTAGTAACATGTAGCACACAGTAAGAAACTTCAGAGGGGAAAGCTGTGATAATACTGGGTTCAAATTTATTTCTTTATAGTTGTTCCAAACAACAATTGTGAGAAAATAAGACTCTTTTTACTGAGTAAAAGTAGTTTTTTTTTTCATTCCATAAGTTGAGTTTCTTATAATTTCTACCCTGATAGCAATAAGACACAGTCTGTGCTCCTTCCAACTTGAACCCCTACCCATCCATCTTACTTGTGTGGGCTATGCTTGTGGCAAGATTCTGTACTCAAACGAAAACAGAAACGCTCAGTTTGGAAAGAGTACAAATACAAATGTGTAGAGTGCAAAACCTTATATTTTGTATTATTCTATATATATTTACACTGTACATATTTGTATTTGTACTCCTTCCAAACTGAGCCAAAAGAAAAGAAGGGATGTAAATATCATAAATTGAGATGCAAAACAGTAAAAGGTGGGTTACTATAGATGAGGTCTGTTTCTCCCCATTTAATATGAGAACCGGTTATCAATTGAAGACAAAGTTGGAAAGGACTGTAACAGAAAAACTAGACAGTTCTGCATTCCCCATTGTAAAGAAAACTTCCCTTCCTGTCATTTTCCTCTCTAATTATCTGAGTCCATTTGCATCACATGGTTTTTCATCTTAATTGGTGCTACATTGTGATAAAAGAATTAAAAAATTATTAAATGATATTAAGAAGTTATGACATCCTAATTACTTCCTTAGGATTCTCGACAGTTTGCGCGACAAACTACCACCTCCAACCCTCACTCCCACGCGAAAAAAAAAGGAAGAAATAAAAACAAAATAATCCATATCGTATCAATATTACTTATAGAAAAACTCAAACCCAACTACCCAATTACACTGGAAAAATCCAAATAGTCTTCTAATAAAACCTGTGGAACATTTCTTGAGTCTAATAAAACCGGGTTCCGTACTGCAAAATACAATAAATTCAAGAGAACCCACGATCGACCTAGATTTATATCCTGAACTACGAAATGCAAAATTAAGAAAATTGACCCAATCCAATAGATAATCAAAGATTCAAAACCCAAGTAATCTCTCACCTGAAACTAACCAAATTGGAGATCATCATGCAACTGGTAAATAAAAAAAAAAAAGTAAACATAAAGCCAGTGATAAGATAATTTTTTTTTTGATCAATTAAAATCAACACATTTCAATACGAAGCTTTTACCGTGAACAGTAAAGGAAAAGCACCGAAGTTGGATCCCGTACCTTCAATCCCAGAATGAAAGATTCCCAAGCCGAACCAGTAAACATAATTGTTAAGAGGGGTTAGATCATAGACATTCAGTAAGACTTGACTCCCACAATTCCCGTCGTTGCCTTCCGGAGCGGTCGAGTTCGATGCATTCACAATTCCACCCATAAGTTTCTTTTCTGCAACTTGTCAAATGAGAAAATAAAAAAAGCTCAAGCATATAACGAACAAGAACCCAAAAAAAGCCCTTTTATCACCTAGCCTGCTATCCATGCCCAGAACCCAGAAGAGAGGCTAAGAAAGAAGAGAACCACAAGCAAACAACCAAGGTAACGAACCAAACGGAGCTCCCGCTGCAGGGAAAACAGAATTTTATTTATAAGGAGGAAAGAAAAGTGTATCGTCTGTTTCTCCTTCTTCTTGCCAGCTGATGTCCACGTAAGGTAGGACCCACAAGACCGACGTGGCTGGCATGTTGGAAGGAACACCCAACATGAGTGGTCAGAAAAGGGTTCATAATAAACACATGCTTGGAGTTGAAATCAGCCCCCTATAGAACGTCCCACAGGACATCCCCGCCTGCAGTAAACATCTTTCGCATCATTTATGACACTATCATTGAGAGATATTTCGAATATACGGCGGAGATATGCTTTGTAGGGGACCTCTGGAATTTTTGAGAGAAGGCCTTATCTATGGCATCCAGCTGCCAATCTTGGATTAATTATAGCTCCTACAATTAATTTTCCTCTACAAATATAAATATGCAGAATATAAAATCTTGTATTGTGTATTATTTTGTATATATTTGCATTTGTAGTCTTTTCCAAACTGAGCATTTGAATCGAATTAATATTTGTGACAACTAACAACGCTATTGAGCAAGTTCTTGACCTTAATTTACCGCATAATAGAGTCCATTAGTTATTACGGTATTAATATTCAAAGGGCTGACTCAAGATATTGAATTGCTCATTCATGTGTAATCAAGGCACTGAATCATTAGAAACAATAGAACACAATAGGAATTGCAAATATTTCACTTGGTTGGATTACTAATTTGCTTGGAATTTCGGAAGAGATAATTGGCACGAAGGTGAACCCAAGAGAAATTTCCCTTATTATCTGAATGGATAGAGTATTTCTTGAATTTTCCCATAATGAGAAACAAGTTGCCTCCTCGAGATAGATTACTTGGCTTGTACTGTGGTCATTCGTAGACAAATATTTTATAATATATTAGTTATATTATTAATAATATATCATATACTATATAATATATAAAATATTGTATAATATATTTTTTGCTACTAATATTATTATTACATAATATTATAATATATATATATATATATATATATATATATATTATTTTCTATTATGTATATACTACTATCAAGTCGGGCTTGGGCTCGAGTTGGGCTCATTTGAGAAAGCCTAAACCTGAGCCCAACCCAAAAAGTAGGCCCAATGTTTAGTGCCCAAGCCTGAGCCCGCAGGCTTAAAAGTTTGTCCAAGCCCGAGATATAGTGGGTTGGGCCAAGCTAGCCCATCAGGCTACTTAGCCCAAGAACAAGTCTAGTCGTCAAGACTCCATTGTTGCAATAGATTATCTTAAATGCTCCTTAAAACTGTTTTGCAAGGGCATGTATTTTGATGTAGATGTTTTAAGAACTAATTTGTTTGCAATGCAATTTTATTTGTGTTAATACAAAAGTATGAGGGTCAAATGACTTGAATGAAATTTATAATTTATTCTTATTTTAAATTTTACTTTACTTTTTTGTTTGTATTGTAAATGAAGCGAAAAAAAAAAAACATAAAATAAAGTGATACCCGAAGGAGCCTTTGACCAATCTTGATATCTCTTAAGCAATATTGATACTTATAAATTTAAGATTCTAATTGTCTTTGGTGCAAATCTGAACCAAATACAAATTTTGTACCCAAGTCAATTTTAGATCCATTTGTTTGTTATTATGATTTGCACTGCTACATGATGCAAAAATTTTGTTTTTGTCTCATTTACTTTAATTGGAAATGCAAATTTTCCATCTAAAAAATCAATACAAAATTTGTACCACCATTTAAATAAGAAGTGTCAAGTGCCTCAAAACTAGGCTGGTGTACATTAAGCCTCTTCCTCATGTTCTTGTTTATCTGGTTTGTGAGAATGGAGGTATTGGAATCAGTAGTGATATGGGCCATTCCGATTCCAACTATTTGATTGGGTAGAATCGAATTCTGATTCCCATTCTTGGTGGAATGGCATTCACCCATTTGAAGGAATGACCATTCCCTCTCCCTTGAGAACAAGAATCCCATTCCACTCACTTTTGATTCTAAATTCACCTCTAAACTAAACAATGGGTTCTCAATTGGCCTGAAGTTAGGTCCATAATCTCCCTTATGAATTAGTGAGAGATAATGTGGCTCAGGGAATTTGGATTTGGGACATCTTTCCTTGCTTGTTTACACTTTTGATTTACATGGGGTTGTTATCAGATCAAAAGTGACTATTGATATTGATCGGTCTCTTAAAGATGGAGGTCTTGTTGCTCCTCATATCTGGGTAGTTTCCGTAGATGTGTTATATGGAGGAATGACCAACCTCCAAATTTTAGGGATTATATGGAGGAGCAGAGAACAAGGAGGTAGGGTAATATAGAACTTCTTCAAGTTCCAATTATGGCAGTATAAGTGGTGGTGGTAGCAGGAGTTAGAAGGTGGGTAGCTCCTCAGGAATAGGTGAATAGCTAGTATTAGGGAAGAAAGGGCAATTGATGATGTGGTGAGGTCGCTGGTTTTGGTTAGTTAGGATCAGTCAAATCCTAGGTTTGCTAGGTTGAAGGTCTTCATGAGAGTTTACTAACTTGAGCTAGGAGAATTCTTAGAGATGTTGAACCAAGTTGCTTCGGGTTTGGCATCCTCCTTTTTGAATCATAAGTTTGGGTATAGCTTGGATCCGAATATTGGTATCGAAGATTCAGGTTCAAATCATTTAATGGTGGGTCATGTGTCCAAACGACCTAGGATGGATTATGATGGTGAGTCGCACTCTGCTTTTAGTTCAGGCACTTCCGGTTCTTCTAACCCAAGTATGTTAGAACAACTAGGGAAGAATCCTGTGGTGGTTGAAGAAATTGTTAATAGTGTGGTTAATTCTTTAGGTAACTAAGGAATTAGAATTAGGGAGCCTAGATAGGGTAGTACTCATAATCGGGAAAACCATAACTCCTCTGTTGAACAAGATGATCACTAGGTAATGCATAGTCTTAACCATGGTTTTCAAAACCAAACTAGATCGGAAAAATCGGGAACCGGTCAGGTTAGCAAATCCTAGAACTGTTATTTTGCCAAAAAATCGTTGATTTGATTAGAAATCGCTGATCCGGGCGGTCAAACTGTTTGAACTGTTCAAACCATCCAATGGTTTTGGCCTTTTTTTAAATTTTTTATTCTTTTTATCAGAACAAGCCATCCATTCGGTTCAAACGGTCAAACCGTTTGACCCGAGAACCAGACTCCTAATCGGTTCGTTGTCCAATTCGGTTTTAAAAACCTTGGCCTTAACTTTTCAACACATTTAAATATAGAAGATTTGATCTTATTTGCTTGGAATTGTAGGGACGTTGTAAGAAAATATTTTCTTCAAAATCTAAATCATTTTGTTAAATCTAGGAGACCAGATTTTATTTTTCTCTTTGAAATTGAGGTTTCTTGATGATAAGATGGTTACGATTGCTAGCAAACTAAGATATCCTAACTATTTTTTTGCTTCTTTTAAAGGGAAATAAGGAGGGTTAATTATTGATGGTGCGCAATCCAGCCGGTCCAAGCTGTCAACGACCTTGCCTCTGACTGGAGCAATGGGGAGCCTGGAATGGAGAAGATGAGGACTCCGGGGGGAACCCGGTGAGATTGCTCCGAAGCTCAAGTTAGTATTCTCTCAAAGGCAAGATAAAACCAGATGGTGCAAAGTTCACATACCTTGTTGTTGGGGGTAGGGTCCTTTTATAACTACTTCGCGCACTCACTCCGAGGCTTCTGTTAGGTCGGGTATGATTACTTCTGTGCTTCTGCCAGTTCAGGTGTCATCCCTTCTGTTGGGATAGAACCGCCACTGCTCCTTGTCGGAGCCGTCTCTGTAACTGGAGATGGCGGTGGCAGGTGGCCGTTTGAAGTGCGGTTGTCAAGCGTCAGATCCCAAGTCAGTCAGGTGCGCCGCCCCAGGATACGAACTTCCTCGGTGTCAGGCATGGTATGGTTGTTCAGTTCGGCATCCTGGAGGCGAAGTGCTGGAGTGGTGAGCGAGGTGAAATCTTGAGTTCGGATAGAGGTGTGTCCCGAACTGCCATGGGGCAGGCCAGTTCGGGTTATTGCCCTTTGTGTTTGGCTCAGGGCCTAAGGGAGAGTTTGGGGTTCTAGTAGGGAGTTCAAACTGCTGGTAGGGAGTTCGGACCGCTGGTTCCTCCCTTTGGTGCTCGCGCCTTGGGCGCACTGTTGTGCCAAGCTTTTGCCTTAGCCACGTGTTGCGTAATTACGAGGACGGGCCAAATCTTCCTTCATCAATTATATTTTGGAAGGAAAATATAATATTTTCCTTTAACTAAAGAATGGTTAATTTATTTCTTGCATGTAGGACCTTACAAGCAAAACAAAATTACATTTTTGAAAAAAGAATTTCTAGATATTGCAGCATAATTTGTAGGCCAGGATATGCCTTTTCTTTTCTTAGGCAATTTCAATGTTGATTTTAATATGCAATTTGATGAACCTAATGATAGTAGTTTCTTATCTTCAATTTGGCAAAAATTTCCTAAGAACGTTTGATCTGATTTTGTTTATGTCTGTAATCTTAAGGAGATAAATATGTCTGAAGGCTCCAATACTCAAACTAATGGTCAAAAAAGGTTTAGGTAGGTCTAATAAGAAGCTTGATAGATTTTTGTCTCAATGGCCTGTTGATAGTTGTTTAATTTGGCTAATGCCTTTGTCTTGTTTTGAATTTTGAAGCTTATACTAAACCAAAACGGTTTCGTTTCTTTGAGACTTGGCTTCAAGAGGAGGGTTGTTGAAATTTAATTCAAAGCAATTGAAACCTAAGATTGGAAGGTTTTGATACTTACCACATCATGACTAGGCTAGATCACGAGGAGGTGGAATAATGAGAAATTTGGGGATGCAAATGAGAAGTTTGACAATATAAATAATCAAATAATCCAATTAGAGGATCTTTTCTTGTGAGGATGAAAACCTAAGTCAATTGGAGGAACTTATTAACCTGAGGACTATATTACTAAATCAACATGAATAAATACTAATTCCATAGAGCTACATTGTATAGGAGATAAAGGAATAGCATAACTTGGGTTAAAACCAAGGTTCAAAATGTCGGTATTGTTTTATTTTTTATTTATTTTTATTTTTTTCAAAACCAGTTCAGGGGGCCCGATTTAAGGCTCCTCCACCCCTGAACCGGTCAGAACCCCGATACACCCTCTGTAGGGGCATATCAGGGAGTTCCCGAAATGATACATATCGGCCGATACGAGCCGATACATGTCGATACTTTGAACCTTGGTTAAAACTAAGGGTATGGATTAATAATCATGAAAGAATTTCATCCTTGTTTGTGAACCATTTTGAAAACCTTTTTAAATTTGAGAGAGAGGGTACTATTGACTTTCCCCATCTTTTTGAACAGATCATCTTAGATGAGCATAATATTTTCTTGCTCAGATTGCCTACCATGGAGAAAGTTCAAGAAGTGGCCATCTCTTTAGGTGCTTTAAAAGCCCATAGACAAGATGGTATCCCAACTTTAATCTATCATAAGTTTTGGGAGGAAATGGGACAAGATATTTCTGAATTTGTGTGCAATTTTTTTATGCATAAAAAATTTATCAGTAGAACTAATCACACCTTCCTAACTCTAATCCTAAAAACTAAGGAACTCATTAATGAAAAATATTATAGGCCAATTAACTTATGCAATGTTTTGTATAAAATTTAGTATCGAGCAATTGTCCAATAGGTTAAAGCCATTGCTTCAAAAATGTATCTCACTTGTCTAGAGTGTCTTTGTTCCTAGAAGATAGATATAGAACAATGCATGGTTTTCAAAACCGAACCAGACCAGATGGTCAAATCGGAAAAAAATCGGGAACCGGTAGGTGGCTGGTTCCGTTTTACCCTAGAACCATTATTTTGCCAAAAACCGTTGATTTGGTCATCAAACTATTAACCCAGGTGGTTGAACCGTTTGAATCATCCAACAGTTTTGGCCTTTTTTATATTTTTTTAATATTTTTATTTTTTATCATAATGGGTTGTCCATTCGGTTCGAATGTCGAACCATTCGACCCAGGAACCGGACCCCTGACCAGTTTGTTGTCCGATTTGATTTTAAAAACCTTGGAATAATGTGATCATACCCTAGAAAATTTTACACTTTGCTAAGAAGAAATGTTAAGGAAGAGCTGAGGAGGAGATATGATAGCAAAACTGGATATCTCAAAAGCTTATGATACTTTGGAATAGGATTACCTGTTATGGATTTTAAAAGAGTTAGGGTGTGATTTAATTTTTGCTTGTGTTTCTTCTGTGAACTTCTTTATTTAATGGTGTGGCAGAAGGACACTTTGGGACTCCTAGGAAGAATAAGCAAGGTGACCCACTATCCCCTTATCTCTTTGTTTTATCTATGGTGGGGTTAACTTAGTTGATTCTTAAAGATAATGATATGGGAAAATTGGAGTGAATTAAAATTCAAAGGGTAGCCCCTACAATATCCCATATATTGTTTGTCGATGATGTTCTTTTATTTGAAAAAGCAAAAAGAAAGAGGTGGCAACAAATTTTAATGAAGCGTTAGGGTAATTCCAAAATCTTTTAAGCCTAAGAATAAATTTTTAGAAACTTGGGTTGTGGTTTAGTCAAAATACCCCAGCTAAGGGTCAAAAAACGTTAAGAAGACAAATAAAAGTGTCGCCTCTTCCCAAGAACTATAAGTACATGGCTGTTCATCTTTTGTGGAGAGAGAAAAATGAATCTTTGGAATTTGTTTTAGATAAGATGAAAAGTAGACTAGCCCAATAGAAAGCCTCATCTCTATCCTATGTGGGCAAAAGAACTTTAATTCAATCCACTTTGCAAACCATTCCTCTATATTGTATGAGTCTGACTCAATTCCCAAAGTAAACTATAAAAAAAGTGAACAAACTCAACCAAACTTTTTGGTGGAGGGGTTCAAAGAATAGACAACCTGGGATCAAATAGGCTAGTTGGTTAGATACATTATAGAGCCAAATTCATTATGGGAGAAAATTCTCATAAGTAACCTTAAGACTAATGAGATTATTCCAACAAGAGTAATTGCATCTGCCTCCCCTTTTTGGAAAAGCATTTGTAAGTTTGCTGATCCTCTTACCAGACCTTGGAGTTTAAGTGTGTAAAGATTTGCAGGTCAATATTTGGAACTATCCTTTGATATTTGATGCCAAGAGATTTCATGTTTCTACTGATCCCCTAAATTTAAGTGACCAAAGCTTAATGATCAAAGATATGATGAAGTAGTATGAAGTTGAGCTGGAAAGGAATAAGCTAAATTAGTTATTTTGGTAAGCTAAGGCCCAATGTATTCTCAACACTCATATTCATAGGTTTGTGACAAATGAAACTTAATTTATGTGGTTGGGGGGACCCCAATGGCTCATTTTCAGTTAAGAGCTATTACCTTCAAGGTTGGATGAGATCAAACCTAGTATTTGATGGAAGCCTGCTAAGAATAATTAGGAAGGTTTGGAAGCTAAAGATCTCCACAAAATTCAAATTGTTTGTATGGTGCTTGATTAGGAATTTTATTTTCACAAAACCTAGACTAGTTAATATTGGTCTGGCTTTTGATTATTTGTGTTCTTTGTGTGGTCAGGAGGAAGAAACTACCATTAATTTATTTTGCTACTGCCCCTTTGTTAAAGCTATTTGTTTTGCTTCTCCTAGATTTCCCTCTTCTCAAGCTAATTCTTTTCTTGATTTTTTTATCTAAGTCTGGAAAACTAATCTTCCCTTCCATGAGGCTGAAAAAGTGATATCTTGGATCACTACCACTCTATATTTTGTGTGGTTTGCTAGGAACGATTTGATGTTTAATAATATTAAGAGATTTGTTCAATGGGTGTTTTCTGTTGCGTCGATAATTTTCTTTGAACTAAATAATGAGACTGGTCTACATTCATTAAGTGATCATCAAATGTTAACTGTAAATAATTTAGTGAAAATTCCCGATTAGTGCCCTCTACTTTGGGCTTAGTGCCACTTTGGTCCTGGACTTTAAAATGCGTCAGTTCTGTATCCAAACTTTCTTAACGTGCCAATCCAGTACCTGTTGTTAAATTAATACCCTCTACTTTTGGCCTAGTGCCACTTTGGTCCCTGAACTTTAAAATGCGACAATTTAGTACCCGAACTTTCAAAACGTGTCGATCTTGTAGCTGTCGTTAACTAGTCATTAAATGACATGTGAAAAATACAAATGCCCTTTAAGTGTTATCTAATTTTCTTTATCAACCATCTAAATGCCCAAATCTGGCAATGGATGATGCACGGAGAACCATGGATGGAGATTACACATGATGATTAATTTCAATCCTTATATGCTCAAAACTCAATTCCCCTACGCCATTAGTTTCAATAGTTAAAGCCCTAAAACCTTACCATGATCAAATCCATAGAAATGTCCTTAAAAATCAGGGGTCCAATGTCATCCAAATCAAACTAAAGCAATTCCATTTAAGTAGATACAAAACCCATAAAAGAGAACTAAAAAAAAAAAAAGAAAAAAAAAGCAGATGCAGATTTTACTTCAAAGAAAGAAGCTAAACCAATAAAAAAGAAAAAATGCGAAAGATGTAGTAAATTGGCACAAAAAGAGAGAAAACAACAGACCTGACTTAGTGTTTTGCAACTCTGTTTCATCTTCTTGAGGAAGAAGATGATGAACAGTGTTTTATTTTGAAAGGTGATTTTGACATTTTCAAAAGTCTTAAGTCACACATGATGTCATGTGATACACATAACTGATGGTCCTTAGTACTAGATTGGTACATTTTGAAAGCTTAATACTGAATTGCCATGCTTTAAAGTTTAGGGACCAAAGTGGCACTAGACCCAAAGTATAAGGTACTAATCGGTTATTTTCCCAATAATTTAAATCAAAATTTTATCCCCTATTGAGAGTTTTGATGTTATTATGAAATGCAATGTTCAAAATATCAATACAGGCCGATACGCCCACCAACGTATCGGCCTGTATCGATATTGTTTTTTATGTATTTTTTTCGAAACTAGTTTATAGGGGCCAATTTAAGACCGATCTACCCTCTGAACCACTTGCCAACCCAAAACACTCCCTATAGAGGCATATCAAAAAAATTCCAATACAATTCATATCGGCCGATATGTGACAAAATTTTTATCGTTGGATGGTGGAATAATCTCAAACGTTGGAATTTCTTTTGGATGTTATGTTTACAGTAATGATAATCGTTTGTATTTGCCACAAATGGTAGTAGGAATTTTTTATTGGGACCAGTAAATGCTGAATTGTTGGCTATCCCAATGGCCTTGGAGCTGGAGAGGCTGGAAGTCAATTTTGGTTCTTATGCAAAATTCGTTATCAATTCGTCATCAAACCAATTTTCCCTTTCCTGGGATTTTGCTTTTGGACAGTGTTTATTTTTTGAAGTAGAACTTTAATATTGCCTCTTGGGTTGTAATAAAAGGGAGAAAATTTTCTTTATACTCTTGACTCTCGCCCTAAAATTTTCCTTGTTCTAGTGTTTGGATTTTTTTTAAATCTCTTTATGACCCTCTAATGGGTGGTTACAGTGCTATTTCATTTGTCGCACGCTCAGATATTGACAGTATCCCATTTTTAATAGAAATAATACAGAAGGCTCGAATTCCAATGGGCAATTACTGTGCGATTCCATTTTTCGCATGCTCAGCTCTTGACCGTATCCCTTTTTAATAGATGTAATATAAATGACCCGATTTCTATCTTGTATAGGTTTTCGGTCCCCTCATAGGCTCCTTTTCATCCATTAATAAAAATTTCATGACCGCCTCCAAGTAGGTTTGGGGGTCTAAGAAAGAAAAAAAAATAAAAAGAATCTTTTCAACAAAGTGGAAACCATATCACTTTGCTTCATACCTGATTCCAGAATAAATAATATTCTCCTTGCCTCCATGAGCCCATTTGTACCGGTACAAATAAAATTTATATGGCTCAGTTTCGAAAGAGTATAAATATAAATATGTATAGTGTAAATACAGATTTTATATTTTACATATTTGTATTTGTATAGAGCAAATAAATACATACAAAACATTTGCATTTGTACACCATAGATAAGGGTGGCGATTTTTCATCTAACCCGCTGAATTCACATAATCCACTCAATATTTAACCCGCCCAACTCGCCCATTTACTTGACGGGTTGTGTGATCAACCTATCACCCATTTCGCCCATTTAAATGGGTTGGGTTGTGGATAACCATTGGGTTAACCATTACAAGCATTAGTATTAATTCCTTAGCTTTTTCTTTTCTTCATTTGAATTAAATAATTTATAACTAAAGCATCAATTTTCTACTAATTATTGACTAAATTTAGTTTTGTCTTGAATCAACACATTTGTTCACCCAACATAAATCCAAATCAATTTGACCCAAGTCCAGACCAGTTCAATGCGGTCTGACCAGATCCAACATATACCCATCTAGGTCGACCTGAATTCAAAATAGACCTCGGACAGGATGGCTCGATACCACTTGCTTTGCCTGGTTTGGGTCATCCGGTCTAACCATTATTCACACAACCCGACTCGACCCGGTACAAGCTTATCCGGGTATCCGAGTTGACCCCAATTCAAAATGGGTCAAACCAAGTGGGGTCTGAACCCTAAACCACCCTACTTGCTTTGTCCGGTTTGGATCGTTCAGCTTGGTTCATATCCGTTCAACCTGGCCCGAATTCGATCCGATCTGTTTTACTTCTTTTAACTCGCTTCGAGCCAATCGGTTCGGCCCCAAACCCGTTCACAAACCTGATATGAGCCAACCTAAGTCAACCCACCATTGACTGAACCGGTCCGATCTGGTCTGACTGAATTGAACTAACCTGATCGAAGTCTGGCCCGACCTAACTAAACCAATACTAGTCCGATCGAGTTTTGTCCGACCGAACTAAACCGGTTCAGGCAGGGTCTAATTCGACCAGACTGATCCGGATCTAAACGGTTCAACCACTCTTTAACTTGATGTAATTACCTCGGAAACAATCCAATTAGATAGTTCAAGTTGGGCTGACCGGTTTGAACCTATGTGGTTTGTCAAATCTGAAACCTGAACATAATTAAATGGCTTTGCTGCTTGTATAAAAATAACATGCATGTAATTTGATTTGAACCTTCACCACTTGTGTAAATAACAACTACTATTACCATCAAGTTATGACTAATTTATTTATTAAAAAGGAGTTAGTTTTTTATTTTAAGTACATGAATACAACGGGAGGTATCGGTATTTCACTCAAACCCCAGGAGGTGCAAGTAAATTTATTATTTTTATTAAGATTTTTTGAATTAGATTATACTCGATTAATATCCCCTACTTCCAACTTCCTACTTAACCTTCTTTTATTTAAAAATTTCTTGAAAATCTGAAACTATAATCGATTAATATCCCTCACTCCCAACTTCCCACCTCCAGCACCCCTTCTCCCACGTACATGTCCTCTGCAATTCCGGCTGCCGAGTACCAACGAATTAGCAACCCCCACCCCGCCACCTAATCCCCAATATTGATTGCTGCATCTCCTTTCCTGCCACCGCACCTTCTCCCACAAACACCACTCTCCCCATCCTCCAAACTGTAGCCTGCAGCTCCGGCCTACAATCAACCACCAACAAAGTGACAGCAAACCTGTGTAAAGTGTAAACTACATGCTGGCCACTGCATCTCCCTAGTTGCCACCACCCCCCCATCCCGAGTCCAGAACTCATGCACTCGCCATACTGCATCCGTCTCTGCACTTCCAATCACAGACCGACAAATAGGCAACACATGTGTGAACAAAGTCCTTGTGCGAGCAACTAAGAGGAAGCATGAAACCCCTGTTAAAAGTTTTTCATATTTTAAAATTAAAAAACATGAAATCAAAAGAAAATATAGAAAAGGGTTTATTCTCCTATGGATCCACTGAACCCAGAGCCAAACTGGACAAACTCAGAGCACATGAAAACAAATAACAGGTATAGTACTTTGAAATCGCCAGTAGTGAGTGTGGATACGATTTTCCCTGTCACACACCTATTGAAGACAAAGCCACCATTGCACTGTCCTTGAGAAGCTACTACTTTCTCTGATTTGATCCATCTCTTTTCCAGTGTTTTAAAATGAAGAGGCATGATGAAAGGCATTCCACTACCTAGAAGTGTGAGGCATAATTTAGGACACAAGAGGCGTAAGTCTCCCGAACACAAGGAGGCATAATCTTCCTTAAGAGGAGGGAGGTTAGGAGGATGAAGAAGGGGAGATCCATTTTTTCTTTATTTTTAATAAAAATCTTTAATATTAAGAAGAATAAAGATGCACAACATTAGTTGAAAGGGGAGTCTTGTCGAACAAATTGGAATGCATCAAAAAGGGGACGGGGTCAGTGCCTCTAGCATATGCCTCAGGGTGTTTTGGGAAGAGACTGGATCTGCTCGCCTCACATGCGCATCCTATCAAGCATTGGGAACATCTCCCGTACTTATTAGTTATTATTCACAGGAGATGTTTCCAGTGCACGGTGGATGTGCCTGTGAGGCACCCATTTGTGAGGAGCAGATCCCATCACTTTTGGAAGCACCTTGCCTGGAGGCGTACACCTCCCACGCCTTTTAAAACACTGCTCTTTTCTTTGGTTAAAGAAGGTGCCTCATCAGGCATGCATGCACTCTTTGCTTCTATTGTCTGGGTTTCACTCTTCAATCGTTCTGTTTTCTGCTTTTATTGTTAAGGTTTCTCTTCAATTGCTATATGTTCTAGAAGTAATGGAGAGCATAGTCAAGTCCCAAGAGAGAAGGGGATTCTGTAGTCCTAGGCTTCTTGTTGCGATAATGTTGCCAATTCAAACACATTGCAGGTAAGGCTGCTGAAGGTGTGTTCGGATCTCCTACCCACAAGACACTACAGCTGCACATTGAGAACATCTTCCTTATTCTTATTTGCATGCTACCATTCATGGGGAGATGTTCTCAATGTGCA
This sequence comes from Nelumbo lutea, assembly GCF_056320005.1. Classification (NCBI taxonomy): domain Eukaryota; kingdom Viridiplantae; phylum Streptophyta; class Magnoliopsida; order Proteales; family Nelumbonaceae; genus Nelumbo; species Nelumbo lutea. The sequence continues at coordinate 16,167,160 of NC_142684.1, read as the reverse complement.
GCTGTAGTGTCTCGTAGGTAGGTGTGGGTAGGAGATCCGAACACCCCTTCTCAGTAGCTTACTATGCAGATGAACCTGCCCTAAAGGTTAGAGAAAGGTTCTGGTTCTAATCTATAGATTCTCTGTTCACCAAGAGAAAACATATTCAATGGAAAAACCGAGGGAAAAACCTATATGCTTTTTTTCGTTTTTATGTTTTCTAATTTCAAAATCAGCCCTTAACAGGAGTTTAATGTATCTGTTTAGTTGCTCATAGAAGTCCTTGGCTTACCTGTGTTTTGCTGATGTGTTGGGCTACAATTGGAAAGTATATACCTGTGTAAATATGGAATCCTCTCCATCCCTTCTCCCTGCTAATCCTTGCCACCATCCTCTTCACCCTGCAAAACTCCCCCCAATCCTCTCAATTTCCTGCTTGTAATGCCAGCTGCCAACCCCCCAATCAACACCAGATACCAAGTTGACAGTTACGAAACCTGTCTTTTTTTAAATCAGAATCGAACTAAACTTCAACATCTGGTATTCTTTCCATTTTTAACAAAATTTCCTCAAATCCTAAAAGTTCCAATGGCTGCAAATTCACAGAAACCAGAACTTTAATATGTGGACAATAGACCCAAAGAAAACAAAGCAAAATATCAATTATCTCAAGTCATCAAGTTGGAAAACTTACGATTTAGCCAGTATATGTTAATGAAATTCACTGTCTTCCAGAACAGGAGTAACACCTTATTAGCAGGATTTGGCAAATGAGAACTAGTGATAATAAACAGCCTAAGCTTCCCCAGAAAACAGCCTCAGTTTCTACTTCAGTTGCAGATTAACCCCTGGGCTTGCGGGCCCGAAGCCAAATCTTCTCTTACAGTCCTTTGTCCAAGGCATCAACTAGGCTATTTGGAATCCACTTTATTTGGAAACTAAAATCTTTGACACTCTAATTATTGTCAAAGAATCCAAGGTCCTGAGACCTTGAAGGAGAGAGAAACTCTACTCTTAGGGAGTTTCCAATTCTAAACTCCACATTGTCAACAAGTTCAGAATTTTAAGGAGTCAACAATTTCGTTTCTTGCAGTTGTAAGCTTTAGGTAAGATTTTCTTCAAGGATTTGAATTTGGAAGAGTAAATAGCATATAAGAGGCATCACCTGCAATAAATTTTTGCCAGGGGGTTGCCATTGGAAATTAATTGTCATTGAAACCGTTAAAATATGTATGAAAGGCCATACAAAAGCATGTAGGTTTCTTATTATAGAATGAAGTGGATCTGAATATTCTTATGCCTCCATAACCTCTAGAACTAACCTATGATCTTCCTTGTATGGAGGTGGATGTATATTTGAGTCCTGATTGAAATCATATTCCAACAAGTAAGCTTGTTAATTACTTCAGTTACAAATGAATGTTGTCTAGCCTTAACAGGCTTCATATATATGCTATTCACCTGTTGATTCTCTTCATGCCAATTACAAAATAAGCCCGAAACCTAAAATTCCCTTACCTTGTGAAACCAGAAGTAATCAATCCTCTTCCAATATGAACATTTAATTCATTGTTAGCATTAAGCCAGCCTATTGAGCTTTCTCCAAAAAAACACAGCCTATATCATCCTGAAAGAGATAGAATGAGCTCGTCAGTACAAACCACACCTCAACATCTCCATCTCTTTCTATGAAAAGAAAGAAGAATGGAAGACACAATAATCCCTTATAGTGTGTCCTTTTGCACCAATATGCAACCACTGAAACCTATGTATACTAAAATCAAAGAAAAAATATTGTCTTTTAGGAAACATGACAAAAATAAGGTATCTTCTTTGTATAGACAACCAAGAACAATGAGTTGCAAGTTTTCAGGGCTATCATCAAAACCTTGAAAGCCTCAATGGCACTAGTCAGAAACAGATATACTCATTTCACTTGTATGGAAACAATAAACATTAAAAGGTCATTACCCAATGTTAGTCCCAGCCATCTCGGTTTTTGGGACAGGTGGATTGGATATGGACCTAACCTTTGGCATTTTTTTTTTTTTGTTTTCAAACAATGATTGCTCTCAGACTCAGATCCACATTCTCACATTTGTCGGCCCGAGATCTTACCGTTAGTCCATTATACCAAGCAGTGGCCCCGGCAAGCAGGAAACACTACACTCCAAAATCTACTGTCTTCCAAAAGCAAAGGAAAGCAAAAATAACTCCAGGTTGCAGTAGTATGCACTACTGTTACTGAATACACAGTGGGCAGAGAAAAGGACTACTCTTCTTTAGTTCTCTTGAAAAAATAAATAAAAAAACTATTTTTAATTATTATTTTATTTTTGCAGTTGCAGTTGTTAGGCCCAGGGAGACTAAAAGTCTATAACTACAGGAAATATTCTTCTTGGCAAACAAAGAGAACTTTTTCATGAATAATGATAATAAATACCAAGAAGAAAGAATAGAATAGAGTACAAGGATGAGAAAGATTGTTAAATCTGATAAAACCATATGCTCAATAATGTCTCTCTCTAATGAGGGAGACTCTTTATGTAATATTAAAATTATCCAAAATTATAAGAAACCCCCAATAGTTCAGATATTACACTAAAGTCCCTGACCATAAATTTCCCTCCTAAAATAATCCCCATTCCCCATACAAACTGAACACTCCTATGCTCTCCCTCGAAATAGCTCTGCCTAGAAGCAAAATGTAATCTTGTTAGCAATATTTGCTTCTCCCCAGTCTCAAACAAGGCAACTCGGAGATTCCAGCATTGCAACAATTAGCTCTTACACTAAACTCACAGGGATCCAATCAGCTTGATTGCACTCAGCTAAACTTTCAGTTTATATCCATGGCAAGTCCTCAATTGATTAGATGGTGCTCATGGTCACTCACAGTTCTTACCTAAGAAACAATCTAATAGTACTCATGGAAACCTATAGCTCTTACCCAAAACACAACCAATCATCAAATTTGCTTCTGCAAATTTTCTGAAAATAACAGCATATGGTCAACCTAACTAAGACTCAACCACAATTATTATTGAAAACTGGTAAAGTATTGAAATTATATTGAACACCAAAAAGAACCCATGTACAATAAGAGACAGTACATTGAAATATACAGAAGATACATAATCAAAAGATAGAACTGTATATCTTGCACACCCAAAATAAGACTGCCTTTGTAATCAGCCCCAAGGAACATACATCCAACTTTGATGATCATGCAACCAAAAACAAAGTAAAATTCAACCCCAAGGATCCGTTTCCAAAAAGCTAATTCCAACCCCAGACAAATGCTATAAGATATCAAGCTTACAAGAACAAGTAGAAACTGAAGAAATAGGAGCTTGTTCTAGAGGCCATAGAACTCCCCAAAATTAAAATTGCCTATTGTATTATAATCCATGAAGATTAAGAATACCTAAGCACCACAATAGATTCTACCCAATAATGCTGAACAAGAAATCTCTTTGGTTTAAGGTCTGATGTAGCACAACAAATAACTTTGAAGAGAGAGATCTAGGAACCACTCCTAGAAGGTTTAGGCCAAACCCAAACACAGGAAGCATCACACATCCACATAAAGAAACAAATTTTAATTTTTATTCACTCCGTTTTCAGAAACAACCAATACACCTATATTTATAACATAAAATAGAAATTGATTATCCTAACTAGAAATCCTAGTCTGTCTTAGTATAGGAATATTAACTGAAAGCAGAAAACAATGATTCCTAATAACTATACAAGTAAAAGAACCTTGCTGTAACCTGTAAGACACTCCTACTGTAAAACACTCTCCTAACACACTTCTAACACTACTGTTTCTTAAACTTCAAAACACAAAGAATTTATTCTAGCTCCCAGCCAGAATCTTCTCCATTATTGTGCCAAATAAGAACCAAAGCCTCAGAATTATTGGGAATTTTTCTTTTTCTTCTGTAAGTCTTGAAATTTGCTGCATGATCCCTATCAAGGTGCCAACTGGATCAGTTGATAAGGTCTCTGGCTTGTTGTGGCAAAGACTTGGGAATGATTCCCACTTTCACCCGGATTGGGGGTCATTGGTATGGGGGATGGGTCCCCCCATTGTCTAGCTCCATGAAGCCAAAAAGAAAAATTCTCTTTGGTTCTAGTTGATTTTTGGGGAAATCTTCAAGAATCCTTTGTCGAGCACTGACCTTCAATTGTTTCTCCAAAAATCAACTAAAATCAGACATTTTAAGAATGAATGAGTACCTCCACCAGTTATTAGCCAACAGATTAGGAACTACCCCTCAAAGCACTGCAAAGGGCCCAAAACAAGTTGGTACTAAAACTGTAAAACAGAGACAGAGAAGAGGTAGGTGCTTGCTCCTTACCAAAACTTATTGTTACTTTCTACCTTTGTAGGAAATTGTAGGTGGTCAAACAATACATGAGTGCCACCTAGAAAATAGCCCCCAGTGAACAAGATACCTTCTTGGTTTTTCAGCAAATTCTCTAAGATACCTTCCTAGGCATAAAAAATTTCTGGAGAACTCAATAATTATCTAAAACTCAGGAAATTTAAGAATAACAAATAATTACTATTCTAGGGAGAATCACTATTTATAATAATGTATAAACATACTATTTATAATTATAGTATGTAATTACAATTTGTAGTAAAATTACAATGTACTATTTATAAACAAATTAGATCTGTTAACAAGAATCACAGGAGGAAGTTGAGGTTAGGAGATTGAACTAACAAAATGATAGAATTCCAAAATTTCCAAACACACACACAAAAAAAAAAAATTGAATGAGATCAATAATGAGGGAGACTTATAAAATTATCCAAAGTTGTAAGAAACCCCCAATTACATTACATTAAAGTTGCAAGAGCTTTGGATGATTCCTGTTTTCCGACCAGGTATTTCTGTTTTCTTTTTTTTTTTTTTTTTTTTTATATCAATAACAGAAACTCATATTATTAAAAGACAGGATTACATACAACACTCCGGGAAAAGGTAAAATGACTTAACTCTCCCCAAGAGAACAAGAAAGAAATTACAACATAGCCCAACACATTTGTTCCCTTCCCACCCCCTGCTTTGCCAATGTATCTGCAAATGCATTTGCAGTTCTCTTCACCCAGTGAAACTGAACTTCCAGCCCCCTGAATAACCATTTAACCTCCCTCCTTTCATTGGCAAATTTCCAGGAACCGCTATCCTTCCCTAACCAGCTTACAACCAACTTTGAGTCTCCTTCAACAACTTTTAGACATTCAGCTCCTTTGCCTTCCTTAACCCTTCCAAAACAGCAAACATCTCAGCTCTAAGAGAGTCACCAACCCCAACGGGCCTGAGTACATAGCAACCACCAACCCATTTTAATCTCTGACCACTAAGGGCACACAGCTGAAAGAGCTGGTTCAGAATTTGCCACCTCCTTCCAGCTATTAAGCAACAACCCTGTGGAGACATCAGCAAACAGCTCCATTGATTTTTCCCATTGTACCACCCTAACTTTATAACTTCAATGATATCTTCTTTCTTCCTTTCCTTCTCAGAGAATATCCTTAAATTCCTTTCCTCCCATAGAGTCCAACATATAGTAGCTCTTAAGCATCTCCACAAGATTTTCCTCCTCTTTTTCGGCAACCTGAAGAATAAAGGAGCAAACAACTCTTGTATACTTGGAGGAGGGATCCACTTGTAACCAAATAAAGTCCCAAACCACTCCCAAATAACAGAGCCAAACGGGTAAGCGATTAATAAGTGGTAAGGACTTTCACCATTAGCCTTACACAGTATTCACCAATTTGGGGACAAGCACCAATTAGGCCTTTTCCTTTGGAGTAAGTCACAGGTATTGCATCTTTCCAAGTAGGTTTCCCAACAAAATGCTCCAACCCTTGGAGGGATTGGTTTACCCCATACTTCTTTTACTGGAAAAAAGTTTGGGCAATGGAACTGGCAGGTTGTACCAAAGACTTAAAGAAAGATGCACAAGAAAAGACACCTGAAGGAGATAAGGTCAAAATTCTGCTATCCCTTTTCGAAAAGTCTAAAATAATCCCCTTCAAAACCTGAATTAACCCCAAAATATTTCCAAGTTCTGAATCCCTAATGCCTCTTCTAAGACCCAAATCTCAATCAAAACCAAAGTTGGACTCATGAGGGACTAAGAAATTAGACGTAGTTTTCCCTTTATACCAGGAGAGAGAATAAAGAAGGGAATTGGTCTTTTAAAGGCACATCAACCACCCAAGGATGCTCCCAGAATTTCACCTGGTTTCTAGAACAAAGATCATACCTGATGTGTTGTAGAAAAGAAGGAAGAATAGCATGTATGGATCGCCAAGGAGAGGTACTAGTAGCCTTTGCCAAGACCCCAGAGTCCCAGCCATCATCTACCAGCCCATGAATTCTCAGTATTATCTTACCCCACAACTTGTCTCTTTCTCTTGCTAGCCTCCATGACCACTTTCCCAGGAAAGCTTCATTTCTCTTCCAAATGTTGCCTAGTCCCAATCCTCCATCAGAGCTACTCCTATGACACTATTTCCCACTTCACCCTATGGTCTTTCCTATCTTTCCTTGGTTCCCACAAGAAATCTCTTATCAATTTTTCTAAGACTTTGCTTACTTTCTCTGGAATCCTGAAAACAAAAAGATAGTAAACTGGCAAGCTAGACAAGGTGGCCTTAATTAAAGTGATTCTACCACTCAAAGATAGGTAGTTCTTCTTCCAAGAGGCCAACCTTTTTGTGAACCTATCAATTACTGGGTTCCAAAAGCTGTTCTTCCTCGGATTATCCCCCAAGGGCATCCCCAAGTACTGCAAAGGCCATTGTGATGCCACACACCACAATATTTCATCCCTCTCCATCATTGCACTCTCCCCCATATTAGTCCCCACCACACAGCTCTTAATAAAATTCACCTTCATGTTTGACATTTTCTCAAAAGTTTGAACTACCAACTTCAAATTTCTCACCCATCCGATATCCTTCCCTTCACAAAAAAAGAATTGTGTCATCAACAAATTGTAGATAGTGATAGGAATTTTGTCTTTCCCAACCCTCCACCCCTTCACTAGGTTCCTCGAATCTGCCCTATCTATTAACTTCCCCAACACATCTGCAACCAAGGTAAAAAGGAAGGGAGAAAGGGGATCCCCTTGTCTAATTCCTCTAGTGGCCCAAAAGTGATGTACTACAGCTCCGTTTACCAAAATTGAGTAATGACATGTCTCCATACACCCCAAGATCCACTTGCACCATTGCTTCCCAAAACTAAAGTAATCCATCACTTGCATTATAAAAGACCAATCTACCATATCATAAACTTTCTCCAAGTCCGGCTTGCACACAATTCCTTTCTTCTTTGTTCTCTTTAGATCCTACACACACTCATTAGCAATTAAGATTTAATCCCACAAAAGCCCCTTGGTTATGTGAAATTATGCTCAGAACCACCTCTCTAATTCTTCGAGACAAGACCTTAGCAATGATTTTATACAAACTATTCACCAAACTAATAGGTTTAAAATCTCTTGGATAGCTTGCTCCATCTTTCTTTGGGACTAACACAATAAAAGTTGAATTCAACCCTAGATTTATTACCCCCCTTTCAAAATATTCATGAAACACTTTTAAGATATCCAGTTTCAGTATCTCCCAACAATCCTAGCAAAAGGCCATAGTGAACCCATTACTCATCCGGCCCTGGAGCTTTGGATCTATCCATTGCAAAAATTGCTTCCCTTATTTCCTCCACCTCAAAGCTTCTCTCAAGCCACATCTTAGCATTCTCAAAAAGTTTGGGCCAGGTATTTCTTTCCAGGTTAGAAAATTGAAGGCTGGTTTGTTTCTGTTTATCTATGACAACAGACAACGTTGATGAAGCGAGTAAGACTTTGGAACAAGAATAAAATCTGGTCTGCTTTCCTGAACTTAGGGTTGAGAGATGGAATCCATTCCATGAAGCAGTTAGAGATTTGGGATCATCAAGTCTGGTTTGGATCAACATCTACAATATTCCATTGCACACTTGGTGTTTCCAAACATTCACGGCAGTGGGAGATGATTGTGGGACGTTCAAATTCGTTGGTCGCAAAATGACTTCATGGAGGATCCTCATTGCTGCTTGTATCTTGGTCAAAGTGTGTGAGATTCATTTGGTGCCTTTGTTCTTGTCTCTTCGATTCGCCAGAGAGAGCTACAAGCCAAGACTGATTGTAGAAGCTTCTTACCCGCAAGGGAAGGTTGATTCTCTAGTTCATTAGAGGAAGGAGGATGGTGAGAATTCTAAGGAACTTGCAAAGTCAGTTGGAAAGAAAAGCAGTCATTTCAATCGGGGGGGGGGGGGGGGGGGCACAGAGGTTGAAGACAAGGTCATTTTGGGAATTAGAGGTAAAGTCTTTTATTTTGAGAACAACGCATCAGGTCCCAATGGTATTAGAGATTGAAGGGAGGTGAAGATTTGTGGAAAGAACAAGGTTCCTTTGAAATTCGATTCTAGTTTAAGAGTGGTGGGCCAGAAAGTCCGCATTTATTGGGGGTGAACACTAATAGCATGGAAAAGAGAGTAGTAGGACACACGGATAAGAGGGTGGAAATGGAATAAGGAAATGAGAAACATGAGATTTCTAAATCCCAAGGATTGTTTTTGGGTGCAAGGACAGATGGAGCTACAAGTAGGGAGCTTTTTAAAAGGAGAAAATGTAAAAAGATTAGCGTTTTTAACTGAAGTTACTAGTGATAATAGGAGCCACTTTATTTTCAAGGGTCCAAAATTTAGAGAGTTTGGGGTTTTGACCAAAAAGATCTCGTTTAAAGGACGAAGGGGTAAGGAAGATTTTTGGATTTGGGTGATTACCAAATATGATAGAGTTGTTAAGGGGAAGATCGAGACAGGCGTTGAGAAATGTGAAGATTTTAGTTTTCATTGACTTCGATTGGTCATCCTCCAGGGGCTCTCGATCAAGAAAATGGTGAGCCAATTGTGGTTTTTGGTGCTTCAATTTCTCAAAAGGACAATATTACTCTGTTTCAAGATTTCTGCCTTGGTGGTGACGCTAGCAAATGGTCTAGAGGAGGGAGAAGAGGGGGTGGAGGAGAGTGAGCTTGCTAAAGATGGTCATTTGAGAATTGTAGAAAGTGGAACATGTTTGAAAAAGGTATAGTCAATGTTGCAGAAACTTGGACTTTTTTTCAGAGGACAAGTATCATCGAATTATTCTTCTTTTTTTGAGGAAGTGGTGATAGTAGGTTAGGTGTAGATTTAAGGTGTAGGAGGAAGTTTGAAGAAAGAGATGAGGTTGTTGTTGAAAAGGTAGTTCCTAAGAAGACTCGTGGCTCAAGTAATTTGCGCACCATTCATGTCACTAAAGTTTTCTCCCGTATGAAGTGTGGTCTAATTGGGATAGGACCTACAAGAAAACCTAAGAAGGTGTATTTTAGAAAAGGGGGGGGGGGGGGGAAACAAAAGCATTGGTATCAATGGTTTTGGATGGGGTAGAGTCTCTTGACCCCTTTAGTTCAGACTCTAGTTTGGTGAATTTATCTCAAGAGAAGAAGAAAAATGGGGATTAGGATGAAAATATGGGGAAATTGGTTGGTAAGACCTTAGAAGAAGTGAACAAGGAAGGATACTTGGATATTGAGAAAATTGTTGAGAAAATATTGAGGTGGGAAAAAGTCTTGGTCTGTTCTCGGGTGGTGAGGTGTTTGCTAGAAAAGCCACCAAGGAGTTCAAGAGGAGGGAAGAGAGTTTGAAAAAGAGCATAGTAGGGGAAGGAGGAGAAGTCTGGAATAAGGCTGTTGATGGGATGGGTAGGAAATTTTGAGAGGGAGGAATAGTGGTGGCATTTGTTCGTTGCGTCTTTGTTTTGTTTTTTTGGAGTCAGGTGGTACCATGACAGTCCTTGGTTCAGGGATGGTGTTGGAGGTTGATGATTTGTGGGAGGTCAGTGTTGTTCTGTATGTTAGGACTTTTTTTGTTTTCTGTGGCTGCTTGATGTAGTTCAGTTGGAGTTCCTTTTTCTCTCGGGTGATAACTTGTTACCTTTCTCTTGCATTCTCTTTTTTCTATTAGTAAATTTTCTTTTATTATCGAAAGAAGATTACATTAAAGTTCCTAACTATAACGTTCCTTCATAAAAAACTAACAGCTTGACCACCTTACAATAAAGGTGACTAGAAGTCACCTGAGAGAAGAAAAGAAAAAGAACTCCTCACCCAACTAACCCCACCCACAAAGTCAAACAGCTTTACCACCTAAGATAGACCACAAGAAACTTTTTATTCTTGAAGAATAAGGAAAACTTTTCATTAAAAGAAAAAAGGAATACAATAGAAAGGTGATAAGATATCAAGATAAAGGCAAAACTAGAAGACCCCTACAGAGACATCAACAATCCCAATTCAAATCCATAGCCACACAAATAGACAATAAACCAAACTCTACTGGAGAACAACTAGAAGCCCCAGAAAATAAAAGGAAATCCCTTGAACTGAGACCACCACCAACCAGACACCTAATCCAACTAAACCTCTACTTGCAAAACAAACAACGCCTCAATCTTCGTCCACGAGTGCATCTTCCTGTCCTAAATAATCCTTGTCCCATAACTTGCCTCCTTCCAAGCGGACTTTTTTATTCAACTTCTCATCACTTCTTTTCATCTTGAAATCCACAAAGGCCCTTCTAGCAAATTCCTCACCACCGCAAAAAATAAACCCAGGATTTTACCATCGTGACCTCTCTTTTCACTAATTTCTGGAGAGGCACACAACCTGAACATCCTTTCGTCACTGGTTTGTAACAGCAAGTTCTCACCAGGAGCAGAACCATCAACACTCACCTTGTTTACTTGTTGCTCCTTCCCTAAGTGGGAATCTGATAATTGAACCTGTACTGTAGATGCCCTTTGATCACTTCCAACTGTCACATTGCCTTTCACACCCTTTCTCTTATAAACCCATTTGTAATTCCTTGTAGGGCCTGCCCCGACCAGATCAAGCTTCAGCCTGGAAAAATTTTTTGTCACATGAACAACATTATGATTTCTTGAACTGTGCATTTTTTTAATAGTCACCTCCTTCTCCTTCTCAATCTTGTTTCTTCAACCCAAGTCTATGCCCAGCTTTCCAACCACCACCTCCTCAAAACAAAAATGGCCATTGATATGGTTCTCATCCTTACCACCACCAACTCCGCCAGCAACTGTAATCCCCTCTTCTCCTGTCATGTTTTCCTCTTCAGATTTATCCTTGGCAATGGAGCGTTCATTCCCATCTTCCTTCTCTCCTTCCCCCAACCCCCGAGATCCCTTAGGAACAGCCTCCTCAAGGATCAACGAAGCTGTAATTTCTCAATCATATTCATACCCAGATTCTTGAGAATCCACATCTGCAACCCCAGGCTCAGAAATAGTGCAACTCTCCACAGGCTCACTAGCTGCCTGTAAAGACCTCCCAAGTTTGCTCTCCAGAGAAGAAATCTGCTCACCAACAAGAATATCCCCTGTTCTTCCAACAAACCTCTTCCTACCACTCTTATCACAATTGGCGATGACCCAAACCCATTACCCACCTCTCCCCCCCCCTCTCTTTCTAACCTCCGACAAACAGACCTTCTAGACGTCATGCATGTTTTAAATATTGATCTGCTAGGGCCTAAATTCTATCTCTTGTCCAGTTTACCTTTCCTAAACCGGCTGATCTCCCTACTGTCACTGCAACTAGTATTCAAGAGGCCTTTAACAAGCATTCTGGGTGAGATGGGGCGATGATAGACAAGGATTATCATCCATAAAATGGGTTGGGGCCCCATCCAGTTTGGAGTTGGATATCCGGGCCCCACCGCTGGTTGCTTTGACGTAGGAGACCTCACTCGTTGAATTAATGTTCCTGTTAGAGCTAGCCGAATAAGGGTAGATTAGTCATTTTATTTCTGTTAAGTTATGTGCTTATGTGGCAGTTTTAATAGAGACTTCCTGTCCCATACTTAAGTGGAGGGGGCAGTTTAGTCTTTGTACAACTAATTAGAAGCTAATTCATATTAGGGTCGACTAATAGGGTTTAAGCTATCAGATTCGACTGTTCCTTTTCTTCTTCTTCTTCTTCTTCTTCTTCTTCTTCTTCCTCTGTTTAGAACTGCTGAAGCCACTGAGATAACATGGTATCAGAGCAGGACGTTGCTCTTTATATCTCTGCTCATGACCGCTGCTCCTTTCTGTTTGTGATTTCTTTTTCTTCTCTCTGGACTGCAAATGGAGAACACAGACTCAACCTAGGTCTGAGAACACTTCGCCCTCTCTTTCTCTGCTCAGAACTTGATTGCCTTTCAAGAGACTAACTCTAGAAATAAGTGGATGGTCGACTGAAGCTCTCCATCAAGGTTGGCTATCCTTCTTTTTTTTTTTTTTGTGTTGTTGGTGTTTCTGGGTTGGAAAACCCTCAAAAATCTGCTCGGACTGATCAGAACTTAAAGAGCTAGGTTATTTGTGGCCTTGGTTCTTGGCAAAAGGCCCAAGAACAGGCTGTGTTTACAGTGACCGAATGAAGTAAGGGTTACTGTAGTGGTTGTAGTTGATGTCTTTGGACTGGTAGTGACCTTTTAAAAAAAAAAGGGTCAGACAGACCTGTACCATGTGGGACAGAGATGGTTGTGTGGTGATGCTTTTGATGCTCACACTTTATTGAGCAGCCTCAAGAGGGCTTGTATGTCGTTAGTAAATTGCTGAATTACTGTAGTGGGGATTTATGGCTCTGTGTAATCAGTAGTGGTGTGAGCAAGAACAAAAGTTTTTTTTGGGGGTTGGAAGGAATGGCCGAATTGCCTACATCAATTTTCTGCCTTGTTGGTGTTGTCTGAATGTTGGTTTACCTTTTGTTCTTAATCTGAGAGGTAGTTTGTGCACAATGGTGACTGATTGTGACTTGTTGTGAACCTATCACCTGAGTTTAGAGACTGCTGTAGCGTTGCCTTGGCTGCTGTAGTATTTGGTTGGTGACTGAGAGTTCAGCATTAGAGATAGCAGTGGGGGAGACATAATGGCAGCAACGGGAGGTGGTTCTAGTGATCAGAAACCGAGTGTGATGATCCCCTCCAATTATTTGGGTGTGTAGATGACCTCCATTAAACTTAATGGTGAGAATTATGTGCCATGGGCCAAGTCAGTGGAAGTTTTCCTCAAGGCAAAGAGGAAAGTGAAACACATGAAAGAAGATAAACCATCAGCTGACTCTCCAGGGTTTGATGACTGGGAACAGGAAGATGCCCAAATCATGACATGGTTATGGAATAGTATGGAACCCAAAATAAGTGCCAACTTTATATTCTTAGATACAACTAAGGACATGTGGGAACATGCCAAGAAGCTTTATTCTGGGCAGGATAATACTACAAGGGTATATCAGCTCTATCGGGAGTATTTCGATCTGCAGCAAGGGAATAAACCCTAGAAGAGTACTATACCAGTATGAAGAACCTTAGAAATGAACTCAATGTCTATCATCCCCTCACTCCAGATGTTAAGGTTCAGCAACAACAGAGGGAACAACTAGATATCACTAGGTTCGTAGTGGGGTTGAAATCAGAATATGAACCAATTAGGGCCCAAATATTGGGAGGCTCTACTCTTCCTACACTTGAGGAAGTTTTTGCACGGCTTCGTAGGATTCTTTGGGATCTACAGAGAATCCCACACAGTCTGATAGATCAGCATTTGTGATGGTCAGAGGAGGTGGACGTGGTACTAGAGGGGGAGGACATGCCTCCCGAGGAGGTCGTGGTGGTTCCGTATTTGGTCGTGGTGGTGGTCGTGAATCAAGGGGAGGCCATGGTAAAGGAAAAAGTAACTCTACAAGGAGGTGTACCCACTGTGGCAAAGACGGACATTCGGTGAATTTCTATTATGATCTCCATGGCCCTCCTTCTACATGGACTAATCATGCAGTAGCTGGTGGGGTTGATGTCGATGATAGCCAACAGGCAGATCTAATACCTTCCACATCTACATCTGTTTCTGGGAAGGACATGGTGAGTATACTATGCGATGAGTATGAGAGGTTCGTCCAGGCTACTTCATAGCATACTACAACCACCCTTGCCCACTCAGGTATAGCTTGTCTGGCATCCAAACCCTCTCCCTGGATTATTGACTCTGGAGCCTCTTTGAAACTTCCACATCTCAAACTGTTACCCTTGCCAACGGTTCCTCTTCTCCCATTTGTGGTGTTGGTAATGTTGACACGACTTCTCTTTCTTTATCATCTGTTCTATATGTCCCTAAGTTTCCATTCAATCTTATGTCTGCTAGTAAATTAACCAAGACTCTTAATTGCTCTATTACATTTTTCCCTTCCTTTTGTGTTTTTTAGGATCTCAAGACAGGGAATAAGATTGGTGGGGGGCATGAGGCTGGTGGATTGTATTACCTTGACGGTGGTGGATCGTTAGTTGCACTTCAGACTTCACTCACTCCTCTACAATGGCATTGTCAACTGGGACATCCATCTCTCAAGGCACTCAAGATATTGGTTTCGTCTTTGAGTCATTTGTTGTCTTTACAGTGTAAGTCGTGTCAATATGGGAAACATCGTCGGGTTCCCTTCAGTCCTAGAGTTGATAGTTGTATGTTGAGTCCTTTTGCTTTGGTTCATTCAGATGCTTGGGTTCCGATTAAAATGGAGTCTTATAATGGTTACAAGTATTTTGTCACTTTTATTGATGATTATTCAAGGATGACATGGATTTATTTAATGAAAGAAAGGAGTGAATTATTTTCCATTTTTCAAAAATTCTATGCTGAAATACGTACACAATTTGGTGTTCCAATCAAAGTTTTTCGTTCAGATAACGGTCGTGAATACTTTCTTACTTCCTTTCAACAGTATTTAGAACAACATGGCATCATTCATCAAACTTCATGTGCATCCACTCCTCAACAAAATGGGGTGGCTGAACAAAAGAACCGTCATCTCCTTGAAATTGCTTGGTCTATTCTTCATCATATGAGTGTTCCTAAACGATTTTGGAGTGATGTTGTATTTACTGCGTGTTTCCTTATTAATCGGGTGCCCTCCTTCATTCTTCATGGTCGATCTCCCTTTTCTATTTTGTTCCCCACCTTGTCTCCCTTTCCATTAACACCCCGCATCTTTGGTTGTGTGTGTTTTGTTCACAATTTGAGTCTTGGGATAGACAAGCTGGATGCACGCTCTATTAAGTGTATCTTTCTTGGCTACTCTCGGACTCAAAAAGGGTATAAGTGTTACAATCCCATTACTCGGAAGTGTTATGTTTGTCCTGATGTCACCTTTTTTGAGTATGTTCCCTTCTTCTCGGGACCTAAAGCATCGGTGTCTCCACCTTTGCTTCCTCTTCCTCTTCCAGTCCGTGATCCCGTTCTAGTTGTTCCAGTTGGGGTTGACCCTTCACCTCCTCCAGTGCAGATCCCTACTGAATGACCACCGATCCGGCACGTGTATACTCATTGACAGACACCGGCTCCTCCCCCAGCTTCTACCTTGTTTGTGGATCCTGTTGTTGCTCCTGTCTCAGAACCTTTAGGACTTGATCTTCCCATTGCTTTACAGAAAGGTAAACGTAGTTGTACCCTCCATCCCATTTCCAATTTTGTTTCAGTCTCTCACCTTTCCGCTTCACATTGCCAATTTGTTTCACTGTTGTCATCTATTTCTATACCTAAGAATGTCCAAGAGGCTCTTAGCTCACCTGGGTAGCGGCAAGCAATGGAGGAGCAACTCTCTGCCCTTCAGCATACTCAAACGTGGGAGCTCTCTACTCTTCCTCCCAGTAAGCATGTTGTGGGTTGTAAATGGGTGTATACTATTAAATACTTTCCGGATGGTAGCGTGGAGCGTCTGAAGGCCAGACTTGTTGCTAAAGGTTATTCACAATTGTATGGGATGGACTATAATGGAGACATTCTCTCCAGTGGCTAAGATTAGCTCTATCCGTGTCTTAATTTCCCTGGCAGTTATGTATGATTGGCCCTTGTTTCAACTTGACATTAAAAATGCTTGCCTTCATGGTGACCTTATGAAGGAGGTATATATGGAGAAACCACCTGGGCTTGTTGCTCAGGGGGAGGATGGTAAGGTGTGCAGATTGAAAAAGGCAATTTATGGATTGAAACAAACGCCTCATGCTTGGTTCAGGAAGTTTAGTGAAGTGAAGAATTTTGGAATGAAACAATGCCAGGTTGACCACCCGATGTTCATCTATGATTCAAAAGCCGGAAAGATTTTATTAGTGGTCTATGTGGATGATATTATCAGAACTGGTAGTGACAAATTGGGGATCGATAAACTAAAGGCCTTTCTGCAAAACCATTTTCAAACAAAAGACCTTGGGACATTGAAGTATTTCTTGGGTATAGAAGTTGTTAGATCAAAACAAGGTGTAAACCTGTGCCAAAGAAAATATGTTATTGATCTACTGGATGAAACAGGACTGTTAGGTGCAAAACCGGCTGAAACTCCCATGGAGCCAAATGCTAAGTTGAGCAGTGATACAGGGGAAATATTTGATGATCCTGGAAGGTATAGACAGTTAGTGGGGAAGCTGAGCTATTTGACTATCATGAGACCAAACATCTCCTTTGCAGTCAGTGTGGTGAGCCAATTTATGCAGAACCCTTGGATACCTCATTGAGATACAATTCTTAGAATTGTAAGGTACTTAAAGGGAGCTCTAGGCCGTGGGTTATTGTACAAACCAGGAGGAAGACTTAAGGTAATTGGGTATACAGATGCAGATTGGGTAGGCTTTGTGTCTGATAAAAGATCTACTACAGGTTACTGCACATTTCTTGGAAGAAACTTTGTGACATGGAAGAGTAAGAAACAAACGGTTGTGGCAAGGAGTAGTGCTGAAGCCGAATACAGAGCCATGGCACACACTACATGTGAATTAGTATGGCTAAGGAATCTCCTACAAGAAATCGGGTTCTCCATGGATAGACCTATGAAATTGTACTGTGACAATCAAGTTGCACTCCATATCTCATCTAACCCTGTTTTTCATGAGAGAACAAAGCACATAGAGATTGATTGCCACTTTGTGAGGGAGAAGGTCCTTACTGGAGAGATAAGCACAGAACATGTGGGCTCAGGTGATCAATGGGAAGATTTGTTTACAAAAGGCTTAAGCTCAGGGAGAGTGAACTATATATGTAACAAGTTGGGATTATATGACATATATTCTCCAGCTTGAGGGGGAGTGTTAGAGCTATCCGAATAAGGGTAGATTAGTGATTTTATTTCTGTTAAGTTATGTGCTTATGTGGCAGTTTTAATAGAGACCTCCTGTCCCATACTTAAGTGGGGGCAGTTTAGTCTTTGTACAACTAATTAGAGGCTAATTCATATTAGGGTTGACTGATAGGGTTTAAGCTATCAGATTTGACTGTTCCTTTTCTTCTTCTTCTTCTTCTTCTTCTTCTTCTTCTTCTTCTTCTTCTTCTGGTTCGAACTGCTGAAGCCACTAAGATAACAGTTCCTTCAGGGAATTTTGCAAAATTTTCATTTTCAAGGCCTACCTCAGGTTGGGCCCTAGCTTTCAACTATTCCTCTTCAAAAAAACACTTGCCATGAAGAGCTTCGATCCCCTCCTTTCCTCTGTCACCACACGTATTCTTAATTGCCAGATCAGCATTGTCTTCAACCTCCAGTCCATTCCTCCATAGTGACGCTTCATATTCCATCACCAACCAGACTTTGGTGCAAAGACTGTTGATGAGAACAAAATGAACTGATCCGAACTGATCTATGCCTTTTTTTTTTTTGCCTTCTAAATATTCTTACTGCATTTGGAGTCTTCTTGCAATCCATTGGATCCTTATGTCTGGCATTGATCCTTTCAAATTCAAAAACCGCATTCTTCTGAAAGGTCATCTCTACTTCCACCTCTTCATCCTCATTACCACCAACCCCTGCTCCTCCAAATGGTCCTTGACCATCTTGAATGGATTCTGTTTGTGAAATAAGACCAGCTGATTTAACTTCCACTTTTCTTTCTTCACACCCCTTTTCCTCCAATTCTTTAAATGCCTTTCTCGCAAACTCTTCACCCCCCAGAAAAGACAGACTTGACATTTTTTTAATAGGAAACAGTAACTTTCATTAAGAAGATTTTAAAAGTACAATTGTCACCACCCTAAGGATGGCTAAAGAGACCAAAATCATAAATAGTCTACAAGCAAGCCCAAAATAAACCCCCTATTTACTCCTTGCTTTGCTAGAGAATCGGCCATTCCATTTGCTGATAAAACAGACTTAACGTTTTGCTAACCCCCATTTCTGTATTCAGAACTTTTTCAGTATCAATCAATCTTTCAACTTTATGGGTTTCATCCAATATTATTTCTTCCACTTCATCCATACTATCTTCCCCAATCTCAGTCTCCTTCCCCTTCATCCAACATTATAAGTTTAGTTTTATCACTTTTCTTCCTTCCATAAACTATATTTCTACTCTTATAGCTCTCCCCCATTTCCACCACCCCAACTTCTAGTTCATTGATGAATATGGAGACTTGCAAGCATGGCCTAACCTATGGTTATTTCAGTCTTTGGGAGTGGGGGTGGGGGGTAGGGATGGGAGAGGGGACTGCCAACTAGTTTGGTTTTGCAAGTCTACTCCTTTTGACTCCATGAAGCCAGAAGATTTGAAGGCTTCTTTATTTTCAAACCTTAACTAAAATTAGTAACCATGTATTTTTCCCTCATTGGCATATTAACGTGCCCTACCTATCAAAACATATCAAAAGTTCTACGAAGAAACCTACCACATTTCTACAACATATTAAGACAAACAAATAACGTTATGTATCGGCAACAGTGTAAAATATAATTGATACATGTAAAAACAAGGGTAAAACACCCTACAGTTTGCAACCTATTTACTTAATTGAACTTCCACTTAGAATCATTTGTATTGCTGTCTAGAAATGGTCAAGTGACCACCCAAACCAAGTGGAAAATGTTTAAGGGCATGGGCACATGATTGTTTATTCTGAAAGTATCCCAGCATTTCATATCAAGCTTTTAGAAAGAAACAATATTTGGTGTCCAGATCTATCAAACATTTGGTTTCAGCAGAACGAAGAAGAGAGAATAATGGCATCTAGGTTCTTTGACTGCAACAATGTATCTTCCTTCCAACGGAAAACAAAATTGACCAAAATAGTGGTTGCCCATGTTTTGCCAGGGGCGATAATGACATTTCCATTTTTCTTTTGTTTACATTTCTTCAAATGGACATTAGGGTCAAAACTTTCATTTTCTACTCTCATCTAATTGAAGGTTGATTAAGTAAATCAGTTGTAGACTATAGGGGGTGTTTTAGTAATGACCCTAAAAACAATATGCAACTATAATGTGCGAAGCACCTTTTGAGGCTATCTACCAATAAGAATTTACAATTTCCCTCTTCGGGGACCCAGTAAATCTGAGTTCTTTTTGACCTTTCTTTAGATAACCCATCGGCAAAACTATTGGGTGAATGTGGTTCCACTTGAACCTAGTGCCCAGCTACAATGTCAGTTTATATAAATCTCTCTTAAAGTGTTCCCATGCCTCTATGATCCAGCATTGTTGTTTCTAATCCAGTTACCAATAAGTAAAAACAATATACAATTACAAAGTGCCAATTGCCGATTGATGCTAGCCACCAATAAGAATTTACAAGCACCCATTTTGGGGACCCAGCCAATCTGAGTTCTGCTTATCCCTGCTTTTGGGGACCCAGTAAATCCAAGTTTTGTTTATCTCTGCTTTTGCTAGTCCATCATCAAAACTATTGGCTAAATGTGGCTCCACATATGGCTAGTGCCTATCTCCAATGCTAGTTTATTAATCTTCCTTAAAATGTGTCAATGCCCCTATGATCCTGCATTGTTGTTTCTAATCCAGCCACCAGTAGGTAAAAACAATATGCAACTATAACGTGCCATGCACATCTGCCTAGCCACAATTTTCAAGCTCCTTCTTTGGGGACCCAGTAAATCCAAGTTCCATTTATTCCTGCTTTTGCTAGTCTATCAGCAAAATTATTGGCTGAATGTGATTCCACTTGTAGCCAGTGCTCAGATCCAATGCCAGTTGATTAATCACCCTAAAAGTGTGTCTATGTCTGTATGATCCTGCATTTTTGCATCTAATCCAGCCAATGGCACAAACAAAATCACCATGAAAGTTCATTACACTTCTACTATTAGCAAAATAATCTACACATAAACTAGAAAAAGCCAAGAGAATATGATGAAACGCTATGGTCTAGGTAATAATGAAATAAAGAAACTTATCCTATGATTCTAAAGTTCAATCAATTGGTTAGTACAAAAGGTGCATATTTACCATCTCTTTTGTCATCCAAAATGGTCTATTTCAATCAATAATATGCTAAGTTTTCTTCTATTTGTGTCTCTTTGTTTATCTGCCATTTTTTTATAAAATCCTCGCTAAATTGCAGGCTGAAAGAATGAAAGGGGTTTTAAGCAGTGTGATTTCTAACAATCAGAGTGCATTTGTTCTGGGGAGGCAGATGCTAAACTCAGTTCTCATTGCTAATGAACTTATTGACTCCAAAAGAAGAGAGTGAATCCCAGGTTTGATCTGTAAACTTGATATTGAGAAAGCATATGACCATGTCAACTGGAGATGCCTGGACTTTGTGTTGGAAAAGATGAACTTTGGGCAGAAACGGAGAAATTGGATCAAAGTCTGCATTACGTATCCTAAATTCTCAGTCTTGATTAATGGGCAATCTGCTGGGTTTTTTGACAGTTACAATGGCTTGAGACAAGGTGACCCCCTCTCTCCCTTGCTTTTTATTTGTGCCATGGAAATCCTTTCACTTTTTAGCAAGAAGGCCGCAGTTTCTGGTTGTTGGGAAGGCTTTGCAATTTCTCTTGAAAAGGAAAAGGTTAATATTCTCCAATTTGCAAATGATACTTTATGCTTTGTTGATGCCTCTCCGAATCAGTTGGAGATTGTCCTTTGGATTCTTAGATGGTTTGAAGTGGTTTCTAGGCTTAAAGTAAACTTGAGCAAAAGTCAGATTATTCCAGTGGGCCGAGTTTCAAATTTAGATGAATACGCTGAGGTGTTGGCTTGCCAAGTTGAGTTCCTCCCGGTGAAGTATTTGGGGTTGCCCCTTAGGGTGCAAAATGGTCTTCTTCTTCGGTTTGGGACCCTATCATTGAAAGAATGGAGGAAAAACTAGCTTCTTGGAAGGCAAAATATCTTTCTTTTGGGGGTAGACTGACTGATAAATATCCTCTCTAACCTACCCACTTACTTTATCTCTTCCCTATCCCCAACAAAATAGCAAAAGGACTGGAGCAATTACAGAGAAATTTTCTGTGGAAGGGTTGGGAAGATGAAAAGAAAATGCACCTAATCAAATGGGATCAAGTGTGCCTCCCTAAGGAAGAAGGGGGGCTGGGAATAAGAAAATTGAAGAAGTTTAATTCAGCTCTTCTCAGTAAGTGGATTTGGAGACTTGCTACTGAAAGGAATGCTTGGTAGAGAAACCTTTTAGCTGCTAAATATGGGGTGGAGTGGAGCAATTGGAGATTGAGGGATCCTCCTCCAAACTGGGGCAGCTCTCTTTGGATAGGCATTATGAAGAATCTTCCTGACTTCTTGGAAGGTGTCAGTTTTAAGGTTGGTAAAGGGGATAGAATTAAGTTTTGGAAGGACCCTTGGTACTTGGAGGGCCCTTTGGTGGAAGCGTTCCCTCTCCTTTTCCAATGTGCTGCTAACCAAGACTCTTCAATGGCTGAGATTTATAACTTTTCTGGAGGAACCATAATTTGGACCCTCCCTTTTCAGGAGGAATTTGTTTGATTGAGAGCTGGAAGAGACTGTGGAGTTGCTGGAGCTGCTTCAGAATCAAAGGATAGATATAAATTTGGAGGATGAATGGAGATGGGAATGGAATCCAGATGGTTGTTTCTCTGTTAAATCCTTAGCCTTCAAGCTGCACAGTTCAGGTCCTTCGGCTTTTCCTGCCAATCAGACTTGGAATCCAACAAGCCCCTCCCGAGTCTAACTTTCTTGTTTGGACGATGGCTCTAGATAAGTGCTTGACTAGGTCTAACCTGGAGAGACGTGGCATCCAGCTTCCGGACCCCTCTTGTGGTTTGTGTGGTTTTCTCCCAGAAACTACAGATCACCTGTGCATTCACTGCCCGATTTCCTCCCTGGTGTAGGGACATTTCCTGAAAGCTCTCGGTATTAATTGGGTTATGCCAAGATCAGTCAAGAACCTGCTGTGCTGTTGGAAAATTAAAGGATTAAATAAGAAAGGAAAGTGTGTGTAAAACCATTCCAGCAGCTGTATTGTGGTCTATTTGGTCTGAAAGAAATAATAGAATTTTCTATAGCAAAGTTAAAAGTCCAGAAGAGCTAGTGCAGAGAGCTGTGGGCAAGCTGATGTCTTGGGTCTGTTACTCAGGACTTTAAGAACCTGAATTTGCCTCATTTGTTTAATTCTCAGACTTGGTGGAGTCTGTAACTTGATTTGCTTCTAGACCTTTCTTTTGGTCTGGGATTTACTGTAATTTCTTTTTTCTTGAATAAAATTACTTTACCTTTTTCCAAAAAAGAAAAATTTCTAAGGCCTATAACTCAGATTTCATCATGTTCTGGAGAACATGTGCTGAAATATGAGAAGTTACAAATATCCACACAATAGTACAAGCCAAATGCTGCACTACTTGATTCAAATAATAAAGAAAGGCCATTGTGGACTTACAGAAATGAGTTATTCTGGGGAACAACCATCTGAATGGTTTCTTGTAAAAGTATGAAAAGGGATTATGTGGTAGGACCAGCCTAACTTAAAGGGGCTGTCTTTCTTGTATATAACATTCTTCAAATTCAACGACAAAAAAGGCCATTTCTTTGGTCCTGGGAGTGGACTGGATATGGACCTGACCATTCATTTTTTTTACCCATGTTCTCATGCTTATCAACCAAACTTTTACCATTATACCAAGCAATGGCCCCTATCTAGTTTAAATGATGTCAACCAGAAAATATACTCTGTACACATCTTTTGTTGTAATGAACACATACTTCACCTTTTACAAAAAAAAAAAAAAAGAAAAAGAAAAAAGAAAGAAAGAAAATGTATTCTGTCTATGCAACTAGACAATGTAACTTTTAAAGTGGTGCATCCCTTACAATTTCTACAAGTTATTTGAATCAGCAAGCATCCAGTGGATAGACAAAGTAGATCCCTAGCAGGTAGAAAAAGGACAACAATGTTTTAAAACAGCTTGAGTAAATATCACTATTAGAGAATGCTTGGATTATTTTTTATAATAATGTTTTTTTTCCATCAAGTGGCTTGACCAAGAAAATAATGTTTTTAGTCCATGAAGTAGATAGACAACTAAACCTATTTGGCCATAGGTTTATTGGTTCTATTCTACATAATCGCACCTATGACATATAAGGATTTGATTGAAATATTAATTCCACAGAGTTTAGATATTTGGAGGATCTAGACTTGGGGTGTCAAACTGGTTAACTCAGCTACCCTACACCCCACCCCACCCCCAAACATTTTTTGCCATTTAGATTCTGGAACGGAATTTAGAATCCATAATTCCACACTAAAAATCTAATTTTATGGGCTTTTTATCAAATAACCCAAACTTAATTAATGAAGAAAAGAAATCTCATGCAATTGAGCTTAGGGTATAAAAAGTACAACAGTCTATGGCTGACTATCTCTTAAGAGATTGAATTCAGCTATGATACAATTCCATCACTGGGCCTGTGGCCCCAAACCAATTTTATCCTAGCAACTCCTGCCCTCTGCCCTCATCAAAGAATCAATAACGCTATTCCCCCAACCTAGGTATCCAATTAAACAATCAATTCATATTGGTTGTTGATATCCAGGCCATTCTAACAAAATGCCTAAGAACCCAGGTGCCAGAAATAGTTGATATGAACCGTGATTTTACAACTTGACAATTTCCTTCTATAATTAAATTGGAATAGTTTGAAGAGTTGCTAATCTAAGACCTTGAAGAAGGGGAAGCATTTCTTCCCTTAGAGAGTTTCCTTCTTCAACTGGCCTTGAGAAACTAAACATTATATAGCTCCTGTCACTTTTCTTACCACACCCCCAATCCCTGATAGTCCTAGGTTATCATAACAACACCCATCAAAATTTAATTCTACAAATCCCCTTCAAAGAGCCATCCAAGATTGTTATTTATTGATTTCCTTAGGTGAAACCAGCTATTGTAGAGTGTAGACCACTCTCTTTGGATTGAATCCATTGACACCTTTGAACACCTCCCTACTCAAAGCCTAACATGCTACCCTTATTTTGATGAGTTCTACTACGTCTTCAACCTGTTTCTCCTTATATTTCAGAAGTCATTGCATTATTGTCATCCTCTTACAGCAGCTGTCCAAGTTATTTGTTGATTTCCTTGGGTGAAACCAGCTATTGTGACCACAGGATTGAATCCATTTACATCTTTAAACTCCTCCTTGCCAAAGCCTATTATGCCACCCTTACTTTGATGAGTTCTACTATGTCTTCAACCCATTGCTCCTTATTTTCAAAAGTCCTTGCATTATTTTCATTCCAAATGCCCTGCAAAACAGCTTCCCTTGTGCAATGTCACAGTGTCTTGCTCTGTCTTGTGTGAATTACTATAACTGGGAAAGAAAATAAGTTGAATACCTCATATGGCAAGTTCCCAGATGATCCAAATGGAGAGGAAATAATAGCATACTGCATACCTTTGCAGAGAAAAGGACAGGAGAGAAAAAAAAAATGTTTTCACCAAACTTGAAGCAAATGATGCACATGTAAGGTGAAGGAACAACAATTTCCTTATATGTTGAAAAATATTGCATGTGTTGATGATCTACAAAGTGGCTTCCAAGAAGAAAGCTTTGATTTTTGGAGGGTAGGGCCTACTCAAAATGCTTTAGATGGGAAAGCAACCGAAAGAGACACTGACATATCTAAAGCATTAAAGAAATTTAGTTCTATTGGATTCACAAGGCCATAGCAATGATTCGAATAACCATAGTTTCAGATTGTTGAACATGAACCAACAAGATAATCTGACACTATTGGATAGTAAGAACACAATGAAAATATGATCATTGGTATTTACTTAATGTTAGTGATAATAGGCAACTCTAATCTAAAACAGACTTGAAGTAATGATAATTGAGGACTTTTTTTGATCAGCAACAGAAAATATAACTTTTATTAAAACAGAGGTAAATTTTACAACATTATCAGTAGCCTCAGCTACCCCATGAGCTTAAGACAACAACAACCATTTTCTTACAGTTACAATTGAGCCCAAAAGCAATTCCCTCTACTGAACCCACTGCAAAACCATCAGCATATCTGATAATTGAGGAGTTCATTGGGAGCTGGTTTGAAATTCGTCTTTACTCCCTTTCTTTTGTTTTTGTTTACATTGTCAATGGATTGGCAAGGGTGACGAAGAGGGTTATATTACATGTTCTTCATGAAATCAATGATAATAGAAAAGTGAAATTTTAGCAGAGACTGAATAGGTAACTTTCACTCTATAAAAGGACCCTAACCTACCTAATGAAACACAATGAGAGGGACCACCCCATACCAAGGCAGCACCCCAAATACAAATTTAATCAGAGACTCATGACTCGACAAAACAACAGATTGGAGCCTGGAGGAGCTGCATTTCGGGATGAAGGGAGAAATCCTCAGATACAGAAACCGAAAACCTCAGTCTACCAATTGAGAATTGACAAACTGATAAGCCTCATCTTCAGTCCTGTTTCTGTTGTTGACAATTCTCATATTCTTTCAATCCATATGGTCCATGATTGCTGCAGGGACCAGCTTCCAAAGTAGTCAACTTTTGCTGCTCAGCCCCTGGATTGGCCAGGTTAATAACAGCTCCTTCAATGTCTTTGGCACTGCCCAGCTCAAATCAGCAGCCTTAATAAAATGCAGCCATAACATTCTATCCAGCTTGCATGGATGAAAAGATGAGTAACACTCTCCATGTCCTGCCTACACAGCACAAAAGACTGATCCCCAGCTAAAGGCCCCTTCTCAATAGGTCATCTTTAGTTAAACACCCCTCTAAAGTTGCAGACAACAGCAAAAATCCAACTTTAGATAGCACAAGTAATCTTCAAACCACATTACTAGGATAGGTATATTGGCCCTCAGATTTTTAACAAAAGATTGGACAGTAGAAATTCCACATCCCTCCCATTCCCAAACCCGCTCATCATCTTGGCCAACCCTCAAATTGGTTTCTCAGAATCCGAAGCAGCTCCAGCACATTGTCCAACTCCCAGTCATAGACGTTCCTGTGAAGATCAGAAGACCATGTCACACTCCCACCTGTCAGTTGAAAGGATTCAGCCACAGAAGTATCTTTTTAGCTACAAGCGTACATAACTTGGGAAAAACTTCCTCTAAAGGCCTGTCTAAACACCACCTGTCTTGCCAGAACTTCAGTCTACCTCCATCTCCCAACCCAAATTCTATTCCTTTTGAGAAAATACTGTATGTTTTCAGAATAGCCTTCCAAACTGAGTTGCCAGAAGAGGTGAAAGGGTCAACTGAAGTCCAGTCATCTATTGGGACTCCATATTTTGTAGCAATCAGTCTCCTCCACCAAACCTCCCCATTTACTCCAAATCGCCAAATCCATTTCTCAATTAATGCCACAT
The DNA here is from genome assembly GCF_056320005.1 of Nelumbo lutea. Classification (NCBI taxonomy): domain Eukaryota; kingdom Viridiplantae; phylum Streptophyta; class Magnoliopsida; order Proteales; family Nelumbonaceae; genus Nelumbo; species Nelumbo lutea. The sequence continues at coordinate 16,140,438 of NC_142684.1, read as the reverse complement.
TGAAATCCTTGATCCTTTTAATGCCTAGGCCACCTTCCTTGAGGAGGCAGATTTGGTCCCAGTTGACCACATGGATTTTGTCCCAAAGGAAATCTCTTTGGATTTTCTCAATCCTTTTTCCTATCTTCATTGGGATGGGGAAGAGTGGCATATAGTATATTAGTATGTAGGTAAGCTAGTCAAGGTACTCTTAAGCAGAACACTCTACCCCCTTAAGATAGATATTTGCCTTCCCAAAAGGCAACATGCAAGTTTCTTTTCCATCCGCGCAATAAATGGGTTCCATATTGTTGCAGTCAAGCATCTTGCACAATGGCAGGCCCAGATATTTAAGAGGAAATAATCCACCCACCTTACAAGCCAGCACTTCAGAAAGACTCTCCACCCTCCCCCCCAACCTGGCCCACAGGACAATTGAACTTTTCTACATTGAATTTTTTTTTTTGGATCAATAACAGCAAAACTTTATTAATGATGTGAAAATTTAAGAAGATTTAGATACAACAGGGGAGGTAAAAAGACTTAACTCCCCTACAACAGAATACAAAGACAGAAGTTCAAAAATTAGCCCAGGAAATAGCCTCCCTATTCACCCCCTGCTTGGCCAGCCCATCTGTAAGTGAATTAGCAGACCTCTTCACCCAGCTATAGTGTATCTCAATGTCTCTACCCACCCAACAGAATTTTTTCTTTTCATTGTTATATCTCCACAAGCCACTGTCCTCTTCCTTCAGCTAGCTAATCACCAACTTTGAGTCACCTTCCAAGACCAAGTGTCTGATATTTAGCTCCCTTGCTCTTTGAATTCCTTCTAGAGCTGCAAGGATCTCAGCCCTGAGAGAGTCTCCTTCTCCAATGGGGCCTGAGAACAAAGCAATAATAACCCCCTCCTCATTCCTGAACACTCCCCCAATCCCAGAAGATCCTGGATCCCCCAAACTACTGCCATCAAAATTCAGTTTTATACATCCAGAGGGAGGAGGGGACCATAAGTGACTAGGAGACCTCTTACACATAGCAGAAGTAGCTATCTCTTTCCAGTTTCTTAATAAGTCAGCCACAGGAAAGTCTGAAAACTGCTCCATAGATTTTAGCCAATGGACAGCCCTTAAGAGAATTAGATCTAATAGGTTTGCCAGGGATCTGTCCTTGTCTGAGAAGATTCGTAGATTTCTTTCTTCCCAAAGGGACCAACATACGGCTGCCCTAATGCTCCTCCACATAATCTTCCCTCTCTTCTTAGGCCAGCTGAAGAACGTAAGAGAGAACAGCTTTTGGACACTCTTGGGAGGATTCCAAGAACACCCAAAGAGGGAAAGAGCCCACTCCCAAACAGTTTTAGCAACCTTACAAGAAACCATAAGGTGGTAACCAGTTTCCCCATCAGCTTTACAAAGAATACACCAATTAGGAAGTAAGCAAGAGTTGGGTCTCTTTTTTTGAAGTAAATCAAATGTGTTAGATCTTTCCAGGAAAATTTCCCAACAAAAACTACCAACCCGAGGAGGAATGGGCTTGCTCCAAATCTCTTTGACCGGAAAGGACGCTCCTAAAGTGATAGGAGGCTGGGTTAGAGTTTCAAAAAACGAAACACAAGAGAAAGTACCTAAGGTGGAAGGAGTCTAGATTCTAGTATCCTCCTTATTAGGATCCAGAAAGACATTCTCAATGATGGACAACAAAGATAAGATATTGTCCACGTCTGTATCCCTAATTGCCCTTCTCAGGCCTAGGTTCCAACCAAAACTAGATATGGAATTTGAAGGACCTAAGAAAGAAGAAATAGGCTCATTTTTCAAGTCTGACAAAGCACACAAGGAGGGGAACTAGTCCTTCAGAGGTGAATCCCCTACCCAAGTCTGTTCCCAAAATTTTATTCGATTACTAGAGTTAAGACCATACCTAACCCAAGGGGAGAAAGCAGGAGCAAAGTATGAATGGATTTCTAAGGAGAAGCAATTGTAGCCCTTGTAGCGGTTCCAGGATCCCAGCCATTGTCTTCCAGCCCATGAATGCTAGCCACAATCTTAGCCCACAACTTATCTTTTTCCATTGTAAATCTCCATAACCATTTCCCTAGCAAAGCCTTATACATTTTCTTAATGTTACCAATCCCAAGGCCTCCTAGCTTTTTACCTCTAGAGACCACCTCCCAACTCACCGTATGGCCTTTCTTCTCCTCTCCAGGCTTCCAGAGAAAGTTCCTCATTAATTTTTCCAAAAAATTGGAAACCTTAGTGGGGATCTTAAACACTAACAGAAAGTAGACCGGAAGGTTAGCTAGGGTAGATCTAATCAAGGTGATTCTCCCCCCCAAGGAGAGATAACTTTTCCTCCAGGATGCAAGCCTCTTCTCAAATCTCTCCACTACCGGGTTCCAAAAGCTTCCATTCTTAGGATTATCTCCTAAGGGGAGGCCCAGGTACTTCAAAGGCCAAACCGACATTGCACACTTGCATACTCACTTAATTCATTGATTTTCAAACCCGAAACTAGCTCAAACCACATCAAGACACCCCTTAAGACTTCAAGTTGATCTGGTGAATCTGGATCAAACTCTACTAATTCATATTAGTTTTTTATTAGTTTGAGGAAGTGATAGAATGGCATGGCTACATCCATATAAACCATTGCATTCCTCTACTCTTTTTATTCATTTCTTTTCTTGGTTGACTGATCAAACCAACACTTGGTCTCCATAAATGGTAACTTCGATTTCACATTCAATATTTTTTTGATAGTAAAAAAATAATTAAAAGAAAAAAGGAAGTTATAAGAAAGGTCACAAGAAGTCACCCAACATAAACTATCAACTAAACCCATTTTTACATCAAAACAGAACAAAATTGACCTTAAGCCAACAGCTTAAAAGACAGACCACCTGACCAATTAACAACACTAATGACATACCCTCAACAACCAAACACCAGCCCAGTTTAGAAATATGTACATTGCTAATCCAGAAAAAGGTTTCTCACTAAACAGTGAGGAGAGCAATGCTGCCAAAGTTTTAAAATCCAGAATCTGATAAACTGTTTAAGAATGGTTCTCTTCATCAATTTATTTCTTCCCTTGGGGATTATTGGACTTGACTTTACTTTTCTCCTCCAATATATACTTGAATAGATCACACTGCTAATCTTTAGGAATGGATTGTAATACCTTCAGGGGCTCTGGCATGGGTGGGACAAGTAGTGATTCTTTGGAATTAGGATAGGTTTATTTACAATTAGAGCAATGGAGCATTGACCACAGCTTCAATGTGGGAACAGAAAAAAAAAATGAAAAATCATTCCAACAAAAGGATTCATACCATCTGATGGCTCTGACCTAGGATACAGTTGCTGTCTGTCTGGCCCGAAAAGTAGCAAGTCAGAAAATCCTGACTCAAGATAAATCCTATGTAATAGTCTGTTACTTTCAAATTCCCCCACCCCACCCCGACACACCTATCAAATCAAGAGAAACTTAAGAATTTTTAATAGCCACCATCAAACTTGAACACCTTTCGTTAAAACTTGAATATTCAGTAATTGCTGAGTATGCCTATTCATTTGTCATTACTTGGTTACCCAAAAAGGGAATTTACCTTGCCTCTGTTACAAGTTATCATTTTCCTACAGATCTTCTGTAATGCTTCAAATCCTCATTTGTTAGCATACTCCAATCCTGGTGTTCCCTACAAAACATAATTATATTATTTTAATCATGCATAAGAATAAGTTAAAAATTTAATATAGAAGTCACATTGTCTAGTCCAATTCATATGAAAGCCACTAGGAATGGATTTTCTAAGAACACTGCCAAGCAACTAAGCCTGTATGAAGTGAAGGGACAAATTTGCAATGACAGTCTTAGAAACATCTATATGCAGTTATGCACCACTCATCATAACAATTGAGACATGATATGATCATTAACGGAGTCAGGTTGTCTATATAAAAAGTACTTTGGTAGTTGTAAAAAGTATATAAGACAATATAAAAACACTTTTACTACAAAAGTATATTCCATTAGAGATATATAAATGGTTTGAAACAACTACCTGAAGTAGTGAAGGTATGGTATGAATAATTTGCAAACCAATGTTGAATGCAGTTGAATTCAGATCAAATGTCATATCTTTCAAACATTCTGCAACTTCTTTTGAAAGCTTTTCTGCAGTCTCCACAACAACCTTATAAGCATCCTCAACAGGTGCAGCTCTTTTTGCTATTTGGATTAGCAAATGATACATTTCTCTATAGCGCATTATTGTTTTTGCGCTTTGGTCAGAAGATATGGTAGAGCTACAAGATGTTACAATATCTGTCACCTTCGCATCAACAGTCCACCTTCTCAATATATAACGTGGGGGGATCATCTTGATTCGTCTATAATCAAGTACTTTTAGTGCATGTCCACATAAGATCCCAATATATTCAAACTTTTTGCAACTACAGCTGATTGAATCATCTGATGAGTTAAAAGCAACTGTGTATTGACGATTTTTTCCAGACACACTAACTATATACTCGGTTATTGTTTCAGACACAACATGATCTTCTTCAATACTGCAATTCAGTTGTTGCCATACTTCATTGTAAAACATGGAAAAAATAGGAGGGGTATATATACAAGAAACATACTTCAATATCTCCACTTGTACTGTCAAGGTTGGCATGCTTTGTGTTGCTGCAAATTCAGCTTTCAACTCTTCATATCGCTTGTCTGCAACCACTTTCTCAAAATGTAAGAGGAACCTTGACAAATCATGTTTGATATTAAGATATTTTCTGAGACATCCATTTATCCTTTCATTTCTCAATGTTATGCTTATGTCTGCAGAAAACGAGTGCCGCCCAAATACTAGATCCCATCTATGCCTTTCATTATACAACTTACGCAACCAATTATTCTCTTGAAGATTATACTTGTTAATCATACTTTCCCATGCATTTTCAAATTCATCCACATTTTCATAATCATATACACAACTGCTGAAATCCTTAGAAAATATCTCAAAATTATCAATTACACAACGAAGGTGTTTTGTAGTATTTTGGAACATATGCCAAACGCATAACCGATGATGTGTTTCTGGAAACACCAAATTGATTGCTTTTGCCATAGCTGCATCATCATCTGTTAGAATTGTCTTTGGTTTTTTTCCACCCATTGTTTTGATGAAAGTCTTAAATAGCCACTCAAATGTATCTACAGTTTCATCATACAACAATGCAGCACCAAAAATGATTAAATTCTTATAATTATTCACCCCTACAAATAGTGTAAATGGTCGATTCTCATTGTTGGTTTTGCATGTTGTATCAAAACATACAACATCACCAAAATGGCCATAGTCTACTATCATTTGTGCATCCGCCCAAAACAAATTTGTAACTAACTCAGCTTGGTCCAATTGTATAGCATAAACAAAAGATGGATCTTTTAAACGCATGTCTTGAAAATATTGTATAATACCACCTGCTTCTCCCTTTTTCATATTTCTAGTCCGACATGAAGGCAAGTTATTGTTTAGATCCATAGAAGTGAATCCAACATTCTCACATCCATCAGAACATTTGGCCATCGACTCCGCTGATGCTTTTGGAGTCATCCCCGAATCATCTACCATTTTAGCTTGAGCAGATTGTGCCTTGGAGATCTTTCTTTGTGATCTTAACATATGTGCTGTCGTGGGGCTTACAATAATATGGTTATGAGCCTCATTAAAGGCAATCACATGAAAGAAACCATCTTCTCTACGACTTATTTTCATTTCTGCCATACAACCACATCTTGTCTCTGGTCGGGGTCGTTTGACATTGAGTCTGCGTTTATCTAGGACACGCTTCCCCTCTCTAAAACAACAAAATTTCCTGAATCTTGTTTCACGTGTATAATTGCACAATGTTCTATTAGCCTTTCTAGCACTGAATCCCATCTTTCCAGCATATCTATTATAAAAATCATATGCTTCATCTTCTGTTTTAAACACCATACCAACTTTTGGGATCCACTCTTCAGGAATATGGAAACATGTTTCTTGGAGTTTATTTTTTGTACTTGCATCAAAGCTCTGATCTTCAACATTAGGAAAATCATCAGCAATGCATTTTCCTCTATCTAGCTTAATAAGCTTAGCTGGTTCATTTACCTCTGGTAAATCATTGGCAATATCAATATGTTGATGTTTGTCACCATCTGGTTCAAAAGCCAGCCTACGTGTAGAGTGAGGATCAACCTCCATACTCTTTTTGATCAACCTGTTATACATGACATAATTTTGTCCAGCTATTAAACATATAAAGAGAAAGAAAGCAATCAACTTGACAAAAAAGGAAATAAGTGCAAATTTATCTTCAATGAGAGTATGGAATAGTTGTATTCTAAAAATGAAACAAATTTATTGTTTAAAATCATTTACAAAAGCTACATGAATGAAAGGGAAACTTCATTTCAATTTATATTTTTTTTATGGAAATTGAAACCACCATACCAGTAAAAAGAATGGAACTATTCACTGTTATCTAGAAAAATATATTTTTGATGGATTTTAGAAAAATATATATTAAATGAGTAAATTTGTAGAAATTCTGGAATGACATTAGTTTTATTGTAGCAACTGAAGTAACTACATGTAAAATGTTAACTTTTGCTCTAAAATGCAAATCGAAATCATTTTTTTATAAATTAAATCGAAAAACATTTTATACTGCAAAGTTTTCCCCATAATACCATATGCCATTGTTTTCTTTGCTAATAACATGAAAACATTGCATGGGGATTTGTTGAATCAAAAGCTGTTTGTAGTTCAAGATTAAGCTTTACAAAGCCACACGTGAAGCCACAAATCAAGATTAAGCTTTACACATACATGGAGAAACGGGTATCGTGTTCTGGAATCATTCAGCAGAGAAGATTTAGACAAACACAAATTCATTGTTCAATAATTAAAAAAAATATATAGAAACTTAGAAACCTTAGGAAAAAAGACAACACCAATTCTTAATCCTTCTGATTTCTGAAATAGAGTTCCTGAGATCCTTGAGGACAAATGGATTTTGAGGGGATGATAAAAGATTTTAATGTTGGAAATCGAACTATGGATCTTGAATAAGAGACTGAAAAGAAGATATCTATCATGAAGAGAGCCCATCTTACTTATGAGAAAAACAAACTCTCTTTCATCAATGTCTCTTCGAGTGGGATGAACGAAAGAACTCATTTTCTTTTTCTGTCTAACCATATCTTCCATTTGCCCATAAGAACTCATTAATTTGATCTTAACTTGGAAAAGCTTCCGGGTTTTGATGGCTTGATGCTTTTTCCAGTTTCTGACAATGTTTTTGTTATTTCTTATCAATAGTTTCTGATGGTATTGATTTACTTATTTCTAGCCATTTGTAAAAGACTCTGAACTTTTAAGAGCAATACTGGTTCATACATGTTAACTGGTGTGTTCCTTTACTCTGTTGCTATACTCTGTTTAATCTCTAGCTTTTGCTTCATTTCTGAACAATTTCTTTCCAAAGCGAACATGGATCCATGGCAAGTTGCTCGAGCTTGTTTCAATTTTAAATGTTTGCCGTTTTGGTTTCCAAACTGAAAGAGCCAAATTATAGGTCGAGTTGCCACTTGATTAGACTTGCTTCAGTGATTTAGAAAACAATGGGATGATTGAGGGGATGAGACGTAAGAGGAAGATTATTTAATCATATTCATCTCAATCTTTCATTTTAGAGTTGGTGTTGGAAAACATTTGTCTAGCTGAGATACTTAAATGTGCTACGTGTTAGTGGCTGGTAAGGAAAACTTGAGAGTGCAAGTCTCGGGCTATTCTCTAAACAGACACAGCAAATGTAACTTACTACACAACAGTATGTTCTGTCGATGTGCTACAGATGACTGTAAAGAGATCCCCAACAGCCAGCATTGAGGGTTTCAGGTTGTTCGGACTTCGGACTTCTCTCTAAAGAACTGGAGAAGACGGCGTTGTTGCAGGCCGGTATTGGCGGCAGGAAGGGAGATGCAGCGGCAGGGAGAAGGTCGCCGTCACCTTCGTCGGAGGCCGGAGTTGCAGGCCGGGACGGGAGAAGATAGGGTTTCGGAAAAGCGCAAAAAAATTGGGGGAGAAAGGGTTGGTCGATTAGGAGCTTAGGGCTTCAGCTCAGGCATCCAATTTCAGAATTTTTTATTAAATTAAAATTAAAAAAAGAAAAATAAAACTCCATTAATTTCGCCCGAAGGTATGGGATACATGTAAAACGAGTTCTTAACACCTGTCTCACATTGATTGCGTACATCGCGTAGTCTACAGCGAATCGTGTCTAGGGTCGGATCCGCTACTGTGTGAAACGATATACATGTCCCAATCATAGTACGAGTCTACGCCCTTCCATTTTCATCACCTCTTCTGATATAGAGGAATATGTTAAAATATTGGGCAAAGTTGCTTAAACCTCCCTTGTCTTTTACGACCAATGCTTAACGTCTCTTTATACTTTTTTTTTCTCCAAATTTCTACCTAGATATTTGGAGTATCTATTGGCCGAAATACCACAAAGTGGATTTTATACAAATTCAATAACCAATACAAACTTTGCCTTGGGCTAAGTTTGGAAGAAGTACTAAAATTTTGTATTATTTTTTATGTATTTGTATTGTATAAATTTGTACTTGTAATCTTCCCAAATTGAGATTATAAACTGACAAATAATGGAATTTTACAGGAGTGAGCACTATTCGGTTAAAACCGAATAATCAAACCTAAAATTCCGGTTTGGTTTTTTTGGTTTTTGATTAAATCAGTTTGGGTAATTTGATTTTTGGCTAATTTAATTTTAGGTTTCGGTTAACCGAATTAACTGAACTTTTTATTATTATATGTTATATATAATATATAATATGTAACAGATAATATATAATATATTATATATTTATATATTAATATATAATATATTGAAATTTAATTTTATAATATATATCATATGTTATAATACATATATATATATAATAGAGTATATATTGTTAAAAATTGGTTTTAATCGAAATAACCAAAAACCGAATCGAAAATTTCAGTTTCGATTATTTTGGTTTCGATTTGACTTTTACTTTTTTAGTTCAGTTTTTAAAATTTTGATTTATTCAGTTCAGTTTTTAAACCCCTAGTATTTTATGAAGCATGACCTTGGTCCTTGCAAAGTGAGATTTATTTCTTTGTCAATTGAAGGGTAAATTTGGTGTACTTTTGGGTTCGACCATAATGGCCGAAAGACATTTTCAGTTTTGCATGAAATTACCTCCATTCACGTCAACATAAGGAAGGTAAGGAGATAATTTTGTTTTTCACTTGAAACTTTTGATCCCACGAGAAGAAAGAAGAATTAAGGCTTTCATCCTCAAGTTGGACTTGGATTCTAAATTCTCAAGTTGGGTCCGGAATCAAAACTGGAATTCCTATTTTTTAAGATGGGCTTGAGCTGTTGAGCATAACCTTTTGGTAGCATGAGCCTGACCCAAGCCCGATCCAACCTTAGCCTAAATTGAACCTACCCCCGGTTACATACGAAATACACAAATTTCATATGTGAAGGTTTAAATTATGCATACTTCATACAACTTTTTAATACATTTGACTGAATAAGCCCACCTAAGCCCAATTGACCAATATAAGCTTAACCCAAGTATGTCAATTTTATATTTCAGCTTAGGCTCGGGTTGACCTTAAACCCTTACTTCCCCTTTTTTTTTTTATTGTAGTGAGTTGATTCTGATTTTCTATCGTTATATAAGTTTTAGCTATGTATTTATTTTAAATCTTAATTAAAATGGAATTTGAGTATTGTGTCTTCATGCTTAATAAACGTTTGTTAACAACAAAATGGTTGATGGCTATTAAGATTATATTGAACTTGTTAGGGTTGAAGCTGAAATTGAATCGATCACTATAATCTTGAATATTTTATTATTTAATCCTTTAATTCAACCATTTCAGTTTTTATCAAACTACCCTTAATTGTGAGTGACATAATTTCAGAAACTCAAAGCTCGTTTATTGTAGTTATTGTGAATTAAAATAATGGGTATTTTGGTTTCAAACACAAACACAAGAAAAACGGCCTAGGCCGGCGTTTTTTTTTTTTTTTTTCCGACGGTCTTAAATAATGTCAGGAAAGATTGGCAAATCCGAACAAAAAATGACCCATTTAGTAGCCGGCGGTCAAATTTTAACTAAAACAGGGATAACGTAACGCACCATGCATCCCGGCGTTTGTTATTAACAAATAAAATTAAAAATAATAAAAAATTGAGATATAATTTTAGGGGTCCCGCCAAAACGGTTAAGTTGCGCCAAGATGTTAAGCAATGCACCTCTACCACAATTATGGCTATTTTCATAAATGGTAAGGCTTGGCAATGGGCATGGATGCCAGTTTGGCAGATAATATGCTAATATTAATCACCTCATTTTGTTTATGGTTTAATCTTAGTGGGGAAAATCCTCATTAAATGAGGTTCTCTCTCTCTCCACAACTTCGTTTTTATCAAACGTCCCTTAATTATGACTTATGAGTGACATGATTTTAGAAACTCAAAAAAGTTGATCATAATTATAAAAAATTCAGGGTGCTGTATGTAATTTACTCGAAATAAGGAAACAAAACCGAGCCCATACTGTTCTTTCTCTCTCATTATCTATTAAGTGCTTTTGAAATTAAATGCTTTTCTATATTTATTATTCAAAATTAGAAAATCAATGATTATACATTTATTATATACTAGTAATTGAACACATGCTTTTGGTAGTTTTGGATGACAACAAATAATAAAACTACAATAACAAAAAAATCACTATCACTAGCAATTAGCAATTAGGTGTGCATTCGAGTTGTTATTAAAGTAGTACGAGGTTCGAGCTTGGTTCGAGCTAGAATCTTGAGCTCGAGCTCGACTTGAGAAAAATGTTGTATAAAAAAATTATATATATATATATATATATATATAAATTTTTATTTGATATTTAAAAAATTAGGAATTATAATAATGATTTATTATTATATATAAAAATAAAATATTATATATAATATTTTTATTATATATATTTTATAATTTTATTTATTTATTTATTATTATTATTATTATATGTATGTACATAGTTATTCGAGCCAACTCGGGAGCCTCACAAGCTGAACTTTATTAGGCTCGAGCTTGGCTCGATTAATAAATAAGCTTATAAATTGGGCTCGAGCTCAGCTCGAATCTCAGTTGAAACCGAGTCGAGCTTGAGTAGCTCGTGAAGAGCTCGGCTCGTGGCCACCCCTACTAGCAATAACAACAGTAGTGTGACATTTGTTTTCTTTGTTCTTTTTTGTATTTTAGCTCTTTCTATCGTTAATCACAATAATTCTCATGCAACAAGTACTTTTTGTTTAATATGACGAATATATAATATTAAAGACATGCTTAATTTTTTGTAAATTCTACAATGTTTTCTATATTTTTTATTTTTATTATTTAATTTATGACATCACAAGTTCACTTGTTTGATCATAAAAGAAATGTGATTTTGTTCAATTTTTAGGACATTGCATTTTTATTAGTGTTTTCTGTCTCATGTTCAAATCAATCGATCAACTAGTTGATCCACTAGATCCATATTTTGGATCCATTTATTATAAAATTAATTATTAGCTCAATCAACAATATGGTGACCTAACTATTTGAACCATCGAACAGTTTGACTTAGTGGGGTCACAAGTTCGAAATTTCCTTGATTTTTGCATTTCTTGTCCATCACTAATAAAAATAAGTTTTGTTTATTACATTTATACTCTTAATATAATGAATAGAAAAATATTTTTTTAATTTTTATTATTACTTATGGCATTGTGGTATACCCATTTGACCTAGATGGTTGAACACTTGAATTGTTGTCTCAATGCTTGCTTGGACATAAAAACTAATTTACTCTTGGGTCAATGTTATTGTATTCCATTTTCATTATTAGTACAAATATTATTTTTCACACTTATTTTTGTTTAATATGATGAATATATAATATTATAGATGTGCTCAAATGTTTTTCTACAAAACTTCTATACTTACTTTTGTATTTTTTATGTTTTTATCTTTTAAATACTTATTATTTAATTATGACATCATGGCTTAATGTATTTGGTCTAAAGGGTTGGACTATTCATTTACTTACCATATACATAGGAAAATGGTTTCATTTTTAGATCATATTTTAATTTTGTATTTAATTTACATCATTAATAAAAATAATTATTACTTACCACAATTATTTTTTTAATACAATATATATAAGAGATGTGCCTAAATCTTTTTAATTTTTGTATTTTATATATTTTAAAATTGTTAGTATTAAATTATTTTATAATGTGTTGGCCTATTAACTCAAATGGTTGAACTACTTACCCACCACTTGAATGGTTTTATTTGTGGCTTGTTACATTTTAAAAATATAGTGTTTTATACCATTGAAATTATTATTCATGGATTTAACTAGTGGAATTTAATGATGAGAAACAAAGGTAACTTAAACATAGGATTCAATGAGAGAGAATAGAAGTTGATACTATAAATATAGGTTTAATGTGAATGAATAAAATGAATTTAATAACCATACCTAAATTACAATTTTTGCCCTCAAAATAGCAATAGACTAAATTCAAAAAAGGGGCACTTTCATTAAGAAAATTTTCAGAAACCATAGGGAGATATTCACACTTTTCATAGTAGTATATGGATTTTATTGTGAATTAAAGTAATGGGTATTTTGGTCTCAAAAAGATAAACATAAAAGAGAAGGTGACTGTCCCAAGGACTTTTTGAAAAACTCTCTCTCTCTCTCTCTCTCTCTCTCTCTCTCTCTCTCTCCTTTTTGTTTGCTATTTCTCAACAAAAGTGTTTTCATTGGCATGCATGCATGTATGGCCAAGGCTTATGACAAAGTAGAGTGAATTTCCTTTTCAAGATCTTAAGTTTACTTTTATAAGAAATTCAATGCACCTCCACCACATCTATAGTTGTTCTCATCAAGGTTTAAAATTTCAGTATGTAGTCGTATCATATCTTTGAAAAACCAATACATGATATGCATGGAAATTGGACATTTCGTCTTTTTTCATGCGTATCAGACCCGTATCCGGGGCATATTGAGGCACATCGGGGGTGTATCAATAGCGTATTGACGAAAAAGATACAGCCAAAAACTAAAAAAAAATAAAGGGGAAAGCAATCTTCTTTTCCCCAAAATAAGCATTCTTTCACCCCCAAATGATTCTAAAACTCCAAAATGTATTCATAGAGTGCTAGATTTGTAAAAGTTTATAAGAAACAAGTGTGAATCATTAATTTTTTTAAAGATTTTTCAAATTTTGAAAAAATATGGCAAAAATAGGTAAAATTTTTCAATCTTTTATAATATCTTGTGATTTCTTTTTTTTTCTTGAATGTTTAAATTTATGTTGATCTACATTTCTTACATTCAAAATCATAATTTTTTTTTTGTGTTATCATTAGATTTATGGAAATTTTATGAAGATATTTGGGGAAAATATAAATTAACAAAAAATTTGAAAATGTAATTTTCTTCTCTACCTATAAAGAATAAATATGTTTTAGATCTATGGATTTATCTATCATATTCATAGAGCAATTGAAATTTCTTCTTTAATATATATTTTTTTATTTTTATATTTTTATAATTAAAAAATAAATAATAATTAATTATATTTTATCATTTGATCACAATAATTTAATATATTATAATTCTATGGATGATCTACCATATCCATAGACCAATTTAAATTTCTTCTTTAATAATTAATTTTTTATTTTTATATTTTTGGATTTAAAAAATAAATAAATAATTAGTTATATTTTATCATTTGATCACAATGATTGAATATATTATAATTATATGGATGATCTTCATATCCACAAAGAAATTGAAATTTCTTCTTTAATAACTATTTTTTGAATATATTATATAATATTTATTTATTTTTTATAATTTTTAAAAATGAATAATAAATAATTATTATTTAAATAATAAACAAATATTAATTATATTTTCACATAGAAGTTGTGCAAATGCATGTTTTATGGTTGGATAGGAGAATTGGGTTTTCTCATCCCATAAAACATTAAAACCTAAGAATTATAATTTATAAATTATAGCTAAGCATAGGATTTTTAATAAAATTATAATTAGCTATAACATATTTCTTCATAAAACCATTAAAATGTATTAGTTTAATGTATATACACCTCACTGAGATCTTATATTTAGTGTTATTGATGTATTTTTATGATTTATTAAAGTATTTATAGTGTTTCCAAGTGTATCTGTGTATCTTAGTTTTTCTCCGATACACATGCGCATTCAAGGTGTATCCCAATACGTTCCTTAAAATTGCCTTTCCAATACACTTGGCATTTCCGATACTTTGAACATTGATGCAAAGCTTGCAAATGGACATGGTTACCAACTTTGTGGATAATGTGCTAAAATTAATCACCTCATGTTTGCTAATGATTTAATCTTGGTGGGGGAAATTCTCATAAAATGAAATTACAACAAAGAAGGACTCTCTCTGTATATATATTGCAAATGGTTTAAGATTGATGTAAACTTTGCAAAGTCAGCCTTTTATTTTAGCAAACGTACCCTAGCATAGACATAGAAAGCTACCATAATGACATGCTTCAAAGTAATTGCTCCAATGCAGACAAGTATCTTGGCGGCCCTCTTATTTTTAATAACTCATAAAAAGGATAATCTGAACTTTGTAATTCACAAGGTGAAGAAGAAACTAGTGAGGTGAAAATATGAAACCTTATCTCATGCAGGCCACTTAATTAGCACTGGCTATAGTACCCATATATCACATACCTTATTCTTGTCCATTTCCTATCCCCAATTGAATTGCCTTGACACATCCATTCTTTTTTTTTTTTTTTTTTTGATATGTAGCAGCATTCTATCTTGTTGAGAGTAGATAGCCTACCTTTTCCTTCAAACCAAACATAGCCTAAAGTTGGTGCTTTTGTAGATCCATGAATTCCAGGCTTAATTATACATTCTCAAGCATGTGACAGGCATAACCAATAGCTATTTGTCCATCAGCTGATTGACATGGATACTGTAAATTGGAAGGCTGACCTAGTATGTTTGATGTTTAACATTGTTCAAGATAATCTACACTATATTTTAAAATACAGTTGTCCACATCAGATTCCTCATATGGCTTCCTAAACCTTTTAGAAGCTTGTAGCTTTTTTTGAATTTTGAAAAAATAAAAATTAAATATAGGGCTATTTGAGCTCACCCACAAGGCCACAACCAATTTGGTTAAAAAATTGAATGTAACATGAACATTTTTTGACACCAGCTTGTGCATCACACTGGTCTCTTATAGGAGTTTGGATGGATCAGGTCCCAAGTCCCAGCAACCAGTCACAACAGCCTTAGTGCATTGGGAACATCTCGCAATGAAGAACAAGGAAGATATTCCCAATGCACGACTTCAAAGGCTGTTGTGACTGGTTGTTGGGAGCTAGATCTAGTCTCCTCTCCTCTTGGGTGCCATGTTTGCCAAACTGATTTGGAAGTTTAACTCAAATGAATTATATATACACTTACAAGTTGAGCTATGCCCAGTTGGCAATGAAGAAAGTTGAATCATCATCCTCTCATATAATATCTTGCAAGTAGAATTTTGACTTGCTGTGGAGACAACCAATAATGTTCTTCTAGTTGGTGCAATCGTGGAGATTAGGAGCTAGCCACACAGTCGTTCATTTGATCCCACAGTGCAAGAGAGAAAAAAAGAAGCTATCATGCATCTCTTCTTCAATTGCTGCTTCTTGACAGCTATGTGGTTTGGTAGAAGTGTGTTTGTTTAGTATACACTAATAACAATTCTTCTCAGCTGGGGCTATCACTCTTTGTTGTCTAGCTATGGAAATATTGAAATCAGGTGGTCTTTTGAAAAGATTGAACCTAATTAGGGCTGTTCACGGGTGGGGTTGGGTCAGTTTAGTAGTGTTTTTTCAACTGACCCGACCTAGTCGGGTTACCTATAGACCAAACCGAAACCGACCCTCTATTAAATAAAACAAATCTGGTTGGTTTGAGTCGGTTTGGGTTTCAGCCAACTCCAAGCTTGCACAATGCACATGAAGTCAAAGTGCTAATATTATATATAATATTTTAGAATATATTTTTTGGAAATATATATTTAAAACCAAAACATATATACAAATATATCGAAATATATATTTTCTAATTCTAGAAATATATATTTCGAAAATATATATCTGATATATTTTAGAATATATATTTTTTCAGATATATATTTATTATTTAAAACTAAAATATCTATATTTAACAAATATTTTTTCATATAAATCGGTTTGGTTTGGTTTGTTCATTTTTGCAACCCGAAACCGACCGGTAGTGATGAAAAACTGGCCAATTAAGGTTGGGTCGGGCCGGGTTGGTCAGTTTGGTCGGTTTGTATTTATTTGTGAACAGCCCTAAACCTAATCATCCTATAAGGTGTTATTCAACATTATTGAGGTTATGGTTGTTTATATGATGAATCTCTCATATAGCTAACACAGTTGGGCAGCAAACAAGTAGACTCTTATGTGGTTTACACGATACCCTCCCTTGGTCAATATTCATGTCATTATTGGTCATCATGATGGAATATTTTACTTTATTATAAGGCCTTTTTTTGCTGCTTCTCATGCATATGCATAGATGCACTCTTATTTGAAAAAGAGATTTGTCAAGCAACTATTCAACCTAAAAAAGTTTAAGTTATTAGGTGAGGTCCTTGAATAGCAAAATTTCATCAGAGAACATCTTTTCCTTGGTGAATTCATAAGTTGATTGTTTACTGCAAGATTCTCATGAATTGCTCCCCTTGTTTCTTAGTTCAATAATACATTCCTAGATGTTTGCAAACAAGGTGATTGGTTCATACCCTTGCTCATTTTTCTCTCAATTGTTTAGGTTCACATTATACTTCTTTATGGGATGGATTCAGGCTTGGCTTTTGCCAAAATTTGAATGGACTCGGCCCAAAGTTCAAGCCCAACATAGTGTAAATTTAAGCCCAACCGCCCGAGGCCCAGCCCATGAACAGGGTTGGTTCACATCTATGTTCACATTAAATGTCAAACCAACCAAACCGGCCTGACCCAACCCGAGTTGGTCAGTTTTTCAAAACTATTGGTCGGTTTCGGTTTGTATAGAAAATAAACCGACAACTCGGTTCGGTTTTAGTTTTCATGTATGAAAACCAAAATTGAACCAATCCTATATGTTGAAAGTAATTATTAATTAGTCCCTACCCTATATGTTAAATGTTGATATATTTTATTTGTGTTTTGTTTGAACTTTGAAAAAAATGTTTAAGCTAAAAACGTAAAACCAATACAAATATAATACAATGGAACAATATTTAATTCAGTTTTGTAAAAATTTAAATATATATTGACAAAAAATCAGTTTTGCATAAAAACTAATCATTTAAATATATATTTTGATTTTGCATAAAAACTAAAAAGAAATAAACTTAAATATAAATAGATATTTTAGTTTAAAATACATATAAAAACTGACTAAACCGATAAACC